>NC_044308.2:109222513-109530976 GCF_007474595.2 Lynx canadensis | reverse complement strand
AGAGAGACAGAGCATGAACGGGGGAGGGGCAGAGAGAGAGGGAGTAAGATTTTTAAATAAACACAATGGGCATAGCGTATCAGAGAAGCATAAAATCTCCACCGAGGACTATGGAATAAATATTGCAACAAGCAATAAGAAAGAGAACTCATGAAAATATGTCTTTCCTAAGAGATGATAGGATGTAGAATCTCACTGTTTCTCCATCCTTAGATGGGGTTGGGGGAAAACGCCATTGTGAAAGTGGGTTGGGGTGATTCCTGATTAATCACTTAGCCAAATGGGTAAGACTCACTACTTGAAAGATAGAGGCATTTATATAATTATTATGACTACAGAAATCACATTTTGTTTATTATTTCTTCTCAATGTTTTATGAGAAACATGATAATCTGATTTAATGTTAAACCAACTATGGTTTACTGTTTGGATATGGACTGTGCCATGGAGAGCTGCCCATGGGGGGGTCAACCATGTGTCAGCTGTCAGCTCCATATTCTGGCAAACTTCCTTGAGGGAAGTGGCACTAAGAAATAGACTGTGTTTATTTTCTTTCTTTCCCAATCTCCAGGTACCCTAATTCACCTTCCTCCCTTGTGCTGTTGTCTAAATCTTCCTTGGGATTATTGTATCAGCAAAGTGTAGTTTTGGGAGAGTAAGACAGCTTTTCCTATCTTGGATTTAAATTTAATAAGCCCTTGTGAAAAATTAATCTTTTCAAGTATCAGAAGGGAAGAAAGTATGCCTGAATGCCCAAGAATGTAAGAATTTACTTGAGATTGTCAGTTAGGATTCTCTAGTCAAAGATGATTTGATGAAACCCACAGCGTGGGGGTGGCTTTACCAAGGAAAATAAAACGCAGGTCTAGAAGGGACCCCAGAAAGTTGTTTTCACATGATCCACTGCTTTAGGCATGTCAGTGTCCAAACCCCCAAGTACCATGAGTCTGTTCTCTTTATGAAGAAATCTTCATATATGTATATTTCATAACTCCCATCCTCATTGTAGTCTCTTATGAACCAAACCGACTAACATTAATCTAAATTGAGTTACTCTATGGGACATTTTGTGTTGTTTACTCTTCCCTGAAAGGTGGAAACTGACCACAGTTAGGGAAAACACAGTCTAGTATGTCAGATGTTACAGGACAAGGAAGTTGGATCAAGTCTCTCTCCCACATCAACAAAAACAACAAGAGCAAAAGCTACTGACATTTACTCAACACTGTTAAATATATTGACACATTGGCTCAGTTAATCTTCATATGTCCTAGATGAAGTAAGTCCCATTATATCTTCATTTTACACGTAAAGAAACTACAGACTAAGGGCACCTGGGTGGCTCAGTTGGTTGAGGGTCTGACTCTTGGTTTCAGCTCAGGTCATGATCTCATGTTTCGTGAGATTGAGCCCACACTGGGCTGTGTGCTGATAGCACAGAGACTACTTGGGATTCTCTCTCTCCTTCTCTCTCTCTGTCCCCTTCCCCACTCACACATACATGTTCTCTCTCTCTCTCTCTCTCAAAATAAATAAATAAAATTTAATGGGGCATGTGGATGGCTCAGTTGGTTAAGTGTCCAACTCTTGATCTCAGCTCAAGTCTTGATCTCAGGGTCATGAGTTCAAGCCCTACTTTGGGCTGCATGCTGGATGTGAAGCCTACTTAAAAACAAAAAAACAAAAAAACAAAATCAACTCCCCTCCCACCCCCAAACCACTACAAACTAGAGAGTTAAATGACTTGACCGAAATCAAAATTACCAGTGAATGACAGAACTGTGTGTCTAATTTAGGTATGTCTGATAAAAAGCATCTTCTTCTTCTTCTTCTTCTTCTTCTTCTTCTTCTTCTCCTTCTTTTTTTAAAAGATTTTATTTTTAAGTCATCTCTACACCCAACATGGGGCATGAACCCACAACCCTGAGATCAAGAGTAGCATGCTTCACTGACCAAGTCAGACAGGTGCTCCAAAAGCACATCTTCTTGACTATTCTACGTACGTATGCATCCATTCCTAACATGGCTATGCAAGATAATTATATGATAAAAGTTTGCAAAAGCATGGCTAGTTCTTTGCCCATATAGCCAGGAAAAATGACAGCTCAAGCATGGCATGTTATAAAGAGAGTGATTTTGATTTATTTGACTAGCTGTTAATGTCACCCAGCAAGATGGTTGGGTTCACTGAATTATGCAACCGGTCAATTTTCTGTGCTTTTTCATAAACATGCTCTAATATCCACTATAAAGGACCCATAAAATCACAGGAAAAAGGTAGAGATGGATACAAATAATTTTGGGAATTAAGGAAGAGCCAACATATAAAAACAATTACAAAGCAACATATCCTTGTGGGGTGCCTGGGTGGCTCAATCGGTTAAGCATCCAACTTCGGCTCAGGTCATGATCACAGTTCGTGGGTTTGAGCCCTGCGTCGGACTCTGTGCTGACAACTAAGAGCCAAGAGCCTGCTTTGAATTCTGTGTCTCCCATTCTCTCTTCCCATCCCCCATTCACACACACACACACACACACACACTATCTCTCTCTCAAAAAGAAATAAAACATCAAAAAACAAAAAAACCCCATACTATTGTAAATGTTCATTCATTCATTCAGAAGATATTTATTGAGTGCCAAGCATTCTTCTAAATGCTAGAAGTATGGCCCCTCATCTTACTAGACAAATGATATAAGAATGTGATGTGTGAGTGCACACATATGTGCGTGCAGTATTCTAGGTGGTTATAAATGCAAGGTGAGTGGAGAGTAGTTCATTATTATACAGTGTGATTGAGAAAGACCTTGCTGATAAAGTAACATTTGAGTGGATTCCTGAGGGAAGTGAGCAAGCCAGTCACATGGTTATTGGGGCACAAGGACCAGACAAGGGGAACAGCAAGAACAATATCTCTAAAGGGGAAATGTGCATTCAAGGAATAGCAAAGAGACCAGAATGGATGGATGTGAGAGAATAAACCTTTTTTTTTTGGAAAATACCTCTCATATTTTTCTCTCATCCAAGTGCATCATCCTATACCTCCCATAAGATGTTAAATAATAATGGTAATATGGGAATGTTTGCCTTAATCCTGACTTCAGTGGAAATATTTTTCACCTTTCCCTATTAAGCATGATGATGGCTTTTAGACTAAGATAGATATATAAACAAAATCCCTGTGTATTTAAGTTGCTATTGCTGCATAAGAAGACACACCAAAATTTAGAGACTTAAAATAATAATCACTTCATTATCTCATGCTTCTATGACTTAACTGGGCTTGGTTGGTCAGTTTTTCTGCTTTATCATACCTCAGCTTGCCTGGAGGCTTGACTAGGTTGGAGCTACCAAGGTGGCTCATGCACATGTGTATCAGTTGGTGCTACATTGTAAGGAGGCTCAGCTAGAGCTATTGACCAGAGTGCCTTAGTTCTTCTTTTTTCCATATAGCTTGGGCTTCACCGCATTGACAATTGGGTTCTATGAGGAAGGAAATCCTAGGCTCCAATGTGTTAGAAAATCAATTTCTCTTCATGCCTTTGGGCAAGGCAGTCACAGGTCCAGCTGAGATCTGTGGGCTGGGAAATAAACTCTATCTCATGATGGTGGAGTGACATATTTATAGAAAGAGGGGAGGAATTGGCAATGGTTATCTTTGGAGGCTATCACACCATCAATTCCCTATTTTGCTGTTGTTATTAAATCAAATTTTAATATTAATTTTTATAATGCTTTGTCAATCTTTGTGAAGATGACTATACTGTTCTTCTCCTTAGACCTATTAATATGATGAATTTTATGAATAGATTTTCTAATATTGAAGTGTCCTTAAATACTTGCAATAAATATCTCTTGCACATGGCTTTATCCATATGATTCTTCATGACTAGCTTCCACAATCTGAACTAGGTCTATGGAGGCTTGTAAAACCCTCAGTTTCTTCTCTTTTCTGCATGCACTCCTTTACATACATGGTATATCATTTTTTTCTCTTCTACGTGTGTCTCTCACCTTAAAAAGTGTATTTTTGTTTGTGGTTTTTGAGACCTGTCACCACTGAGCTCTATCTCCTCAACTTCTTTCTCCCTCCTTCCTTTTTTCTTCAGTGAATTCTGCTGTTTGGGGCACCCTTTTAAAAATATTTTGGAATTTATGTCCTAGTTTTACTAGAAATATAGTTTATATATATATTTTTTTACCATTTTTTTCCCTTTTAGATGGTTTTCAGGAAGAGGAGAAAACTGGCATCATGGTCATGTCAGAAGCCCCAATATGTAAATATAAAACTTTTACAGAATATACAAATATTAAATTGATTTTTCCAAGCTCTCAATAGGCATTTTAGAGTTAAAATTGAGAAGTTAAAGATGTCATTATTTGTGAAAACAGGGATGAGATTATTACAAGTTAATTGTTTGTCTTCCTTTGTTTGGTAGCAAATACAACCCTCTTGTGGAAAGCTAGAGGCAACTTATATTCCTTCCAGAGAAAATTTCTCTCCACCATCAACTTCCAACTGTATCTTAATTAGGTGTAAAAGTGATAACAATTGTTTAAGTGATAGTTGGATGCAGTTGGGGAAAATGCCTTTCCTTGAAGATTGACCTCCATCACTTCCCAAATTGTGATGGGTTGAGGGTGTGAGGAACAATCCTGGGAGCTGGCAAGAGGCTCCAGGATGGGGGTACAGGAAAACGGTGAGGCTTAGCTTAGAAGTCAGAGAATTCTAGGAAATCAAGAAAGAAACTAACACAATCTTCCAAACAGCCAAATTCTGGATCTACCCTAGTAGGGACTAATTGTATTTATTAAGTACTCTGTGCATTTGGTATAAAGTAGGCCTGGATCCTTCACTAGGCAATAGGTTGTTTGAGGTATATTATCAAGAGTAAACAGCACAATTACAATTATGTCTTTAGAATAGAGTGTTTTAATATCCAAATGTTCTTATTGTGAGTCTTTTTAAGATCGTAAAAATGGATTTACATTCTTGATTAGAAACGATTCTTCTGGTACTACAGCTGGGTGATCTGGGCCGTGGAGACCCTCTCTCAGCCCCTCCTCACACCTGCTGCTGAGATAATGCCAACAGTCTTGAGGCATTTCCACCCATAAAAGGAACAGGCAGGCTGTATGTACAAGTTACAGTACGTGAAGCATTTATCTCCGGTTCAGAGCCCTATTTCTGGCACTCACACATTCATATTGCTTATGAATGTGTGAAGGAACAAATCAGGATTAACTGTGTTCTTAGAGATGCAGTGCTGGGGATAGAAGACGTATTTGCTTTTATGCTATTGCTGTACTTTGTGGCTAGTGACATTTTATGTCATTCTACACTTGTGGTGCATTTAATAAATAAAGTGATTTATTACTAGTAGGAAACAGTAACATTTGATAGTGTTTTCCAACACACAAAATATGTTCATGTGCATTATACAATTTGTGATTTCTTGGGGATGTTTGGCTAATATAGATTAGCTGCCTCGGGACCACTACAATGCTGTGTTATTAAGAAGACAGGTTACTTCCTAGACACCTGGTTTCAATGCAAAATTATGTGTTAGAGAGAGTTATGGTGGTAATAAATTTGCTCAACAAGCTATTTTTAGCGGCTTTCCTGGTGGAATGAAATTGGACTATGAAATGGGACTATAGACATTTTTAAAGAGTTTTAAGTATAATACCATCTTTTCTTTCTTTTTGAAAAATGTTTCTTTTTGGTAGAGAGGATGTGTGCATGTGTGCACGTATGAGAGTGCGGGGGAGGGGCAGAGAGAGAGGGAGACACAGAATCTGAAGCAGGCTCCAGGCTCCGAGCTGTCAGCACAGAGCCTGATGCAGGGCTTGAACTCATGAACCATGAGATCATGACCTGGGCTGAAGTTTGATGCTTGACCAACTGAGCCAGCTAGCTGTCCCTAATACCATCTTTTCTTAAAAACAAACATATTGAAGCTATCTTGTCAGGATGAACCATAATCTGGAAAAACAGAGTTACCTATGTAATGGCAATACATAAGGAATATGTTAATATATATCCTTCCGTCTTTTTTCTACCAAGAGAGTTGGGGTTTCTCTCCCTTTGTCTTCTACATCTGTTTCTGTCTCTGTCTGTCTTTCTCTCTCTCTCTCTCTCACACACACACAGATGCGCAGATTATCAACAATGAGTTGGATTGCACTTATTTCAGTCTTCCAGAGATGTCCATGAAGTTCAAGGTTGGAATGCTCATATTGAAAACATTGCTGCCAGCCTTCAGTTGATAAAATTGGTATGAAAGTTAGCCTCTATGACTAATTCACAAGTTTCTCATGGAATTGCGGACAGTAACCTCCCTGGGAGGAAAACACTGATTCGTGGGTGATAGAATGAAGCTTTTGGGCAATAATCAACTCACTGAATGTGCTCCCCCATTCTGTGCACCTCTGTGGATCACCTAGGATGATGGTAGAGTAGGGCATTTGATAAAAATGTCATGCGTAAATGCAGAACTTGGATGGAAATGAGAGAAAAGACATCCGTAACTCCAAGGAAGGGCATCTGTCGATGCTGGGAGTTCACTGCAGAGAGATGTGGTGGGGATGTAGAGACAGGCAGACCATAAGATCTCTTTCTTAGAGTAGTAATAGGTCCTACTCTAGCAATAGTCCGCATGATTGATCACAATTTCCTATTTTTCCACTGTATGCAGCAGTATGGCTAACACTTGGAGGTGCCTCCAACATCTTCACAAATGGCTTTCAGCTCTGAATTCCAGGAGAAGCAAATTTAAGGTCCATTTATCTGCCCCCGAGTCCCAAATTTTGTTCTTACTCATTCTTGGCACTGATCGTCAACAATGATAGGTGAGCTTAGAGCAGGAGGGGCTACTCCATGTCCTTCCTTCTCTCCTCCCTAGCTCCTTTTTTTGTTCTCCAGATACACAGAGGTGAGGAGAGCAAGAAATAAAACCCGTTTTGAAGAACATGCATTCCTCCGCCTTTGTTCTCTTGACCTTCAGACCCAACACAATACCAGGCTGCTCCCATTATGAAGTGGTCCATTCACACCCAAATCATCTCAGATCCTTTGAAGGGGGAGATGCCAAAACCACTTTGGAAATTGTACAGCAATGTCATTTTTAAACCTGTCTAGTCTAACTCCTTCATTTACGTTTTAAGACAATCATCTTGGGCGTCCGTGGAGACATGTGAAGCACTTCTCATCAGTAGGGCATCCACTGTGTTCCTCACCCTGGAAAAGGTGCTACCTCCTTTCTTTGGTGTTAGAAATATAATTAGCATTTATAAGCCAGTGCCTACTATAAGCCCAAATGTGATGGAGGAAAGAGCCTTGCTTATTAGGAGAAGCAACTTGGCAGAGGGGAGAAAAGCAGCTATTTTTTTTTAAATTTTTTTTTTTCAACGTTTATTTATTTTTGGGACAGAGAGAGACAGAGCATGAACGGGGGAGGGGCAGAGAGAGAGGGAGACACAGAATCGGAAACAGGCTCCAGGCTCCGAGCCATCAGCCCAGAGCCCGACGCGGGGCTCGAACTCACGGACCGCGAGATCGTGACCTGGCTGAAGTCGGACGCTTAACCGACTGCGCCACCCAGGCGCCCCTAAAAGCAGCTATTTTAAGGAGGGTATTCACAGCACCGAGAGACAGCAGAGATGGATGAGGAAAGCTTGGGGGATTTTACTGCTTCAAGAGACCAAGCACAACAATATAGATACTTCGAGATAGGCATAAGGCTAGATTCTTTAGTAAAAAAAAAATCCACTTCTGCCTTTTGAATGCCTACATCTTTGGTCCTTGAGGGACAGTGTGCATGAAGGAGGAAGGAGTTTGGCAGCCTTTTGTAATTCAGGACACACTTGGATGTTTTCTGAGAACATGTGGTTCTCATGAAAAGAGCCTACTCTGATTTAACGGAACAGAACTCCAGCCCCTACTTTCATACAGCACCTTCCCTGGGGAGTGGGATGGAGTTACCCAGTCAGAGACTCCAGGGACCAGGCATTCCTGTGCTTGTCTTCATCCCTAGAATACAAGAAATATTATGTTTCTGAGACTTGATATTCAAATGAGAGAAAAGCAGGAATTTGGGGAGTAACAGGGGAGGATCACCATCTGTCCTGAAGAAAGGATCCCAGTGGATCTTAGTGGAAAAAGTACCAAGAGTTTGGGGCTGAAAGAACCCTGTCCTGGGAGAATTATGGAGAAAAATGTTGCTCAATTTTCTCTTTCCAAAGATTGGACAGACATTGCTCAGGGGCAGACTTGCATTATTCCTTCTGAATCGCTGATTCATTCACCGAGGCAGAAATATGCAGTCTTTTCTGAGTTCTTTTACATCACGCTATAATTACCATAACTGAATTTCTATGATTCTCACATATACCATTAAAGTATTTCTAAAGTCTTTTTTTCCCTAATAAAGGACTAAATTTAAATAGTATTAGCATGAAATTTGGCAGCTTGTCAAGTTCATATACCACTGCCTTTCTCTTAGAAGATGTACATTCCCTTTCATGTAGAAGTCACTGTATGGAGGTTCCGCAGAGGGGGAGGAAACCTTCATGCACGTACCAAAGAAAAGTTTGAAATCCTTTAAAGAAGTAGGAGGGGCACCTGAGTGGCTCAGTCAGTTAAGCGTCTCACTTAGGCTCAGGTCACGATCTCATGGTTCGTGGGTTCAAGCCCTGCATTGGGCTCTGTGCTGACAGCTTAGAGCCTGGAGCCTGCTTCAGATTCTGTGTCTTCCTCTTTCTCTGCCCCTCCCCCCACTCTTCCTCTCTCTCTTAAAAATAAACATTAAGAAATTTTTTAAAAAGTAGAAGAACATGGGAAGACTAAATAAGAACGAAAACAATTTTCCTGAGGCTCTTTCTTGAGAATGTCATATATCTTTCAACAGCAGATTATTGATTTTAAGAACCTTGAAAAGAAAAAAAAAATGTGCATTAAACCCTCTGAAGTCACCATTTTCAGATACTTTGCTTAAAGGTTGTAGGGTGTCCACTTACAAAGAAATAGAAAAATAGTAACAACTTTTAACGGACAAATAGATCACTCTGCGGGCTGATCCTTCTCACCCTCAATATGCTTTATTTGGTGCTTTTTCTCTGGGCTCTGCGTTAATTGTAGGGTTTGTGGGAGTAAGCAGACATTGGCTGAAAATTGGAGCTAAGTGTCACTGTCAGTAGAATAGAAACTCTTCTCCTCCTGTCACAGGGAACAGGCATTGAAACTGTTCACGAGGTGGTAAAAGATGGAAAAGCTGAGGCAGTGATGTCATCAGAAAGGAAAACCACGGAGAGTTTACTAGCTCCTTGTGACACTGAAAGCAAACAAAATGGGTTCTCAAATGTTGTGTAGATGCTTTGAAAGTCATGTTTCTGTTTGTTTCTGACCTCCTTCACTCCTTCACCACAGTAAGCTCTAACACTTGGACATCTAACCCTTGAAAGCTTGGAAATCATTTGAGGACCCACATACAGAACTAGGCGTGATGTGAAGTGATTTCTTTTCCTGTGTAGATTACTATAGTTAAGGTTACTTGATGATGCAGTAGGGTCCAAAATAACTCATGATCTCTTGTAAGTATTCCAGGACTCCTATAGCTTAGAGCCTAAGATTCTCCCAGGATCCAGAAAAATCCACTGAGTGCTAGACTACCCTGGAATAGGATGTCTTTTGTGAAACTGAAATTCAATCTATAGTAATTGCTGAGGTTGCCAAATAGGATGTCTGGCTAAAGAAGCTTTTAATGTGTTAACTGGTAGGAACTAAATGAAGCATAAAAGTCATTCAGGATGATTTGTAGTCTATTACATACTAAATCCTAGTAAGACTAGTGGATCTATTACAAGGAGAGGGTATTCAGTACTGTAAAACACAGTGATCTCTGGTAACCACAGGGAACCAAAGGTCTCCTGTAATACCAAAACATGTTTAAACCTATGGAGCCGAGATTAATTTGGGGATTTGAAGAAATCTGGTATTTTGAAACTCTTAACACAATATTATAATGCAGATAAACCTGGGAATAACTTAATAGAGGTTTATTAAAATGCTGGGAGAGAAATGTCGTACTCTCATATTGGTGACTCCAGTCCTTTACATTGGTCCGATTGACCTAACTTCATTTAAATAACAGGTGAAAAAGGAAACAAGATAGAAGTCCTTGAAAAGATTTAGTTTAGACTTTTATATCCTGTTAGGACTGTACCTAACTATTTTGGTGAGATCTCCATTCCTACCAAACCATTACAAAAGCTACTGTGTGTCAGCTGTGGATTTGAAATGCAAGTTATTCGCGATTGATGTAAACTGAATTTGTGAGAAGCTACCCA
Source organism: Lynx canadensis (assembly GCF_007474595.2). Classification (NCBI taxonomy): domain Eukaryota; kingdom Metazoa; phylum Chordata; class Mammalia; order Carnivora; family Felidae; genus Lynx; species Lynx canadensis. Next base: position 109,520,628 of record NC_044308.2, on the reverse strand, counting down.
TGAAAAATGGGGAAATACAAGGTCAGGTCTCTCTGAAAGGAGCTGGAAAGAGCTGGGTGTATTATATGAAAATTTCCTCCACTTTCAAATGCATTAAGAGCCATCATTCTGAGGATGATACTACTAAGGATTTTTCCATCTTTGCTGAGCTTGAGAGAAAGTAGCTTCGATCTGCTGCCTGATGGCTTCAGTTTATATAAAAGGAAGGACTTGATAGGGAGAATTATTAAGAGGATAAATGAACAGAATGAATAGCATTAAACCTCTACAGTAAAGTTTGTGCCTAATATTGACACTTAAGATTTAACATCAATCCTCTCTTTTGGAAAGTTCGGTTAAAAACACATTTACTGTTGAACATTCTTAAGGTTCGTATTTACCAGCTTGAACTATGGCAAGTGTCATGCAAAATTCATTTTGGTTGAGGAAAGAAGCATGTAGGGCTCACAGTACATGTGTATCCAACATGAGCAGAAAGGAGTCTTGGGCGGGGAGAGAGAGAGAGAGAGAGAAAGAGAGAGAGAGAGAGACAGAGAGAGAGAGAGAGAGAGAGAGGCCATAGCCAGTTTTCTTCTAATAACTCTCACTTTGACAAGTATAAAATGCCTCATTATTTTTTTAAAGGTCTATTTACTTCCTTTGGGAAAGACAGAGTGCACACATGAGCAGGGAAGGGGCAGAGAGAGAGGGAGAGAGAGAATCCCAAGCAGGCTCCGTGTTGTCAGTGCAGAGCCCAATGTGGGGCTGGATCTCATGAACTGTGAGATCATTAAAAAGCCTCATTATTAATATATACGAACATGTTCATTGCATTTCTTGCAAGCATATCAGCTGAAAATTAGTATACTTTCTAGCTACTGAATGATTACATTTTATAAGTATCAATCATAATTCCCAGGAGTTTTACCCCTGTTATACATTTAGGAGATGATCGACTCACTGTTTTTCCTCATAACTAATCTCCTATCTGAAAAGAAAGTTAAACAGCACATACTTTAAGGAATTAAGTTTTTCTTTTTGCCTCTAGTACATAACATCCTGAAAAACAGAGATAAAACAGAAATGCTTTATATAAATAGGAAAACAACTTTTTGCCTAGTTAAATCACTCAGAACTCACAAGATTGAAATTTGACCAGAACAAAATCTTTTGGATTTTTTTTCCCCAAGAAAAATAAAATTGCTTTATAAGTTCTAAACGAAGCCAATACAACATTTCTGAATGTGTGTTTATGATGCTTAGGATACATCCTTTTAAGATCTGAGAGGATCAAATTTCAACACAGAAAATTATCCTGACTATTCACACAGAATGCTAACCTTAGTGTAAGTGCACTGTGAGACTCTCAGGTGTCATTCATTCATTCATTCATTCAAGCAATCATTCAGTAGACATTTCTGAGTGTCTATTGTGTCTTAGGCTCATTCCCCAGCATTGAGACATAGAGTAAACAAGACAGAAGGAAGCTTGCCGTTGTGAAGTGTACATTCTAGAGGGAGACAAGAAATGGACAATTAAATAAATGAGATAGTAACTACAGAGGAAATAAGTAGGTCTTGAAAGGAAGCCCAATTGAATCAGAGTGGTTTGGCCTCACTGAAGAGATAACCTTCGAGCTGATAGGTTGGAATCCTTTCTGCCAGGTGAAAGGAGACTTTCACTACCTAGAGATGATGTGAGGCCCAAAGAAGATAGCAAAATAACACAGGGCTTGCTTGGCACATATTACATACTTAGCTGAATAGCATTAGTGAATTGCTGTTTTTATTAATCAACTGTAGACATGATTGCAAAAGGATTTGGAGGCAATTTTGTTCCCTATGTTGCATTCTGCTCAGGCCTCACAGAACATCGTTTCTCCCCTGTTGGCGAGGAGAATCGCATTCTGAGGCTTGGCTTACGAATGTGTATTAAAACAGCTGGAGAAACTCCAAAGGAAGACTTGGTCCCCACTAGCAGCACTGTTTGTCAACTGGTTGACCCAGGAAGGGTGCCTGAGCCCCAGTTCTGAAATTTCTGCCTCCCCCATAATTGACATGCTATCTCTTTCAGGAACCAGATTCTAGCCCAAGAAGTAGCCTTTCTGGACTCTCAGTGATTGCAGTTTAGGAGGTTTTCCATTTTTGTTTTTTCTCCTTTTTCCCAAATGTAGGTCAAAGCATGAAGAACAGAAGGATTGGCCAAGGGGAAACAGATGTTTATGTTCATTTCATAATCGTAGGGCTGGGTGGATATGGAAGAACAATAAATAGTGTCCAAGACATGCAGAGCTGCACCAAAAACCACCCCAAGGGTCCCAGGCTCCTTCCTGTTTTTCAAGACCCCTTTGCTTCTTCCCATGAGAGGAGGTGTTCTCTAATTTTCCCTCGATGAGGCCACTGAACGTCTTCCAGGCTGATGGTTGTTTTACAGACAGCAGGCTCTACGAACAGAGGTTCATGGTTGTGGGGCCACGTCAGTCACAGCCCAGGCTTTTCTCCCAGCAGCTGGTGCTGGGGCGCCTCAGTTTGCTTAGTCAGCCCCCTTTCTGCTGTTTTACAATTTCTGCTCATCTCTGTTCTGAGCTCGGAGGCTCCCCTCCTCACCCCAGCCCTCTCCCATCAGCCCTTCTGATTCTTAGCCTTGTACGTTCTCTTTCTTCCAGGGTCTCTCCGGGCCCCAGCCTGAATTCTGAGGGCATATCTTTGATGAAAACACTCTAGTCCTCATTTAGGCATTTGCTACTTGTTTCTGAGAGGCTCTAAGGGCCTCTTCTGTTTTACACAATTTTCCCTGTTAGAAACTCCCAAGTCAAGAAATTATATATGTGGATATCTATTTTTAAGTTGCTTTTTAATGATTGATGTATTATCATGGAGTTATTCCTCTTAAACTGGATTTATAGGCATCTTTACAGTATAAAGAAAGGTTTTCTGAACTTGCTAAATTACATTAGATTGAACTACATGAACTTAGGAAATCCAGAAGATTTTGAACTGTAAAATGGCAGTTTAATAGAGTCCATCTAATAAGAAACACTTAGGATGCTTGTTGAAATTTATATCGACAGCTCTTTCTCTCAGTGGGTCTCATACAGCAGACTAAAACTATGGCATGGACTAAAGAATCTGCATTTTCAACAAGCAGGTTTTTCCGATGAGCAGGTACGTTTGGGAAATACAGGTATGTCATCTGTAGCTGAATAAACACCTAATTAAATATGGTGCTTAGGGCAATTCATATTGTTCATGTGGGTCTACTGTATTTAAAAAAAATTTTTTTTGAACTTTATTTACTGTTTGGGGGGGAGGGGCAGAGAGAGAGGGAGAGAGAGAGTCCCAAGCAGGCTCTGCACTGTCAGCACAGAGCCTGAGGTGGGGCTCGAACCCACAAACCGGTGAGATCATGACCTGAGCCGAAACCGAAAGTCGGACGCTCAACTGACTGAGCCACCCAAGCGCCCCATGTATTTTTTTACTTAAAGTATTTTTTTTTTTAATTTTGAGAGAGAGAGAGAGAGAGAGGGCATACACAAGCAGGGGAGGGGCAGAGAGAGAGAGGGAGGGAGAGAGAATTCCAAGCAGGCTCCCTGATGTCCACACAGAGCTTGACGCAGGGCTCAAACTCACGAACCATGAGATAGTGACCTGGGTTGAAATGAAATCAAGAGTCAGATGCTTAACTGATTGAACCCCCCAGGCGCCTGGCCTATTGTAGTTGACACGAGAAATGTCAACTTCGTGATTATGGCAAAGATTACTAAGTGTCCATTAGCATCTGCTCACTTTTTCTTTGGGCATAAAGCTAACCTCTCTCGTAATAATGTGTGGCCGGGGGTTTGGCTTCTCTCCAATGAGATGTGAACAGAAGTGGCGCATTCCACTTGTGGATCTGGCCCACACCGCCACTCCTTGCCTTCACTCCTCCGTATTCTGGGTACCAGCAGTCACAAGACAGGAAAAAGTTAATCCTTAATGGCCCCATGGAGCAGAACCATCTCATCAACCTGAACACTTGCCCAATCTGTTATCTGAGCAAGACACATAATTCTCATAGTTTGAATCATTTGATGTTTAGGTCTGTTTGTTACAGCATCCTAGTCTATTGAGTGTGGTGTCATCATTACAAAAACCTAAAACAAATAGTGTGCTGTTGGCTGAGCTGTTAAGTGGCAGGTGGTAAGAAAACAGGATAGGCTGGAAAGACAGAGATCTAAGTTATCCTGTGGCAAAACTGTATTTTTGAAAAACTATTGTCTGTGAAGCCTGGAAGGTGAACAGTTCCTACAGAGTTTGTAGCATGTGAAGAAAAAATTGGGAAAAACCAGAACGTTCTTGTATGTTAATTGTTACTGTGTTTAGCAAGGTGTTACAAGAAAGAAAAGAACTGCATTGGTTGTTTTTTTTTTTTAAGCAGAGTTTGATAGAACACAAATATTAATGGACTTACAGAGCCCCTCGAGTAAAATCGATTATTTTTGGATTCCACAAATAGAAGATACAATTCAAAAAGAATTTGGGGGCACCTGGGTGGCTCAGTCAGTTGAGTGTCTGACTTTGGCTCAGTTAATGATCTTCTGGTTCATGAGCTCGAGCCCCACATGGGGCTCGCTGCTGTCAGAGCGACATCTGCTTTGGATCCTCTACAGAGGGTGCAAACTTCTTTCACTGCCAGCACAGGGGGTCTTCCCAATGTACACCCCTCCCCCTGCCCCTCCCCTGCTTGCGCTCTCTCAAAAATAAATGTTAAAAAAAAAAAAAAAGGATTTGAGCCATAAATGTCATTTCTCTGTTTAAGCAAGAGAATCAGCTATGTGTCAAAGATCAGGTCCCTTGCACCTAAGCCTGCTGCTTCATATGGCCTCCCAGTAGCTATTGTTAATTTGAGAAAAAAGGGCATTGGCTACCAGAAGCAGACAAATGAAGACTGTTTAAGAATTACGTCTAAGAAAGACATACTTTGGTCTTGGATATGGTTACTGGTGCACGGAAATTACCAGAAACCTGGTAAATTTTTGAAAGAGTTGTGTGTCCAAAGAAATGTCAAACGTGGACTAGATATGCTTACAGCTGTGAAACAACACTGAGCCCCCCAAAACTGTACAAGCAAGAAGCAGGCTGTGAAAGTGTTACAGTCCCCAAGAAACACATGCGCCTAAAGGTCTAATTCAGATGTGTATCACAGAGGACAATGGATGAGGAAGAAGAACCTCCCAGACCTGAGCCAGGAAAAGCAGAGACTGAGGGATGAAGGAATTCCTCCCGGGGAATAGCATCAGGGTCAATTCAAGAAACTTCTTCCACTGCCAGCACAGGGAGTCTTCCCAATGTTTGCCATCAGGATTCTGTTATTGCTATGTGCCTCCCATTTTTTCCTTTTCTTTTTCCCTTTTTTAAAAATGTTTATTTTTGAGAGAGAGAGAGAGAGAGAGAGAGAGAGGAGAGAGAGAGACACAGAATCTGAAGCACAGAATCTGAAGCAGGCTCTAGGCTCTGAGCTGTTAGCACAGAGTCCGATGCGGGACTCAAACTCACAAATCGTGAGATCATGACCTGAGCTGAAGTCAGACGCTTAACCGACTGAGCCACCCAGGCACCCCCCCACCCGCCGCCATTTTTTCCTTTTTTGAAGGGGTTTTGAATATTTTGGTCATTTCATCCCTGTTCCACCATTGTTTAAGGGGTGATTGTATAAATGGGACAGATACTGAATTTCCTATTGGGCCACAAGGAGCCACATCTCCATCAAATGCAAAGAGCTGTGAAAAAAAAAAAAAAGAGTTGTGTATCATCCGCAAACACTGGGCTTTGACCTGGTGCAGTGACAGTGTGGGACTCTGGGCAGTCCTTCTTTGGAAAAGGGCAAGCTTGTTTTACGTGTGGGAAACAGCGTGAAAGGATATTTCGTGGATGGAGAGGCTGATACAAGTGGAGATAGCTGGTTTCTACTGAAATCTATTCTTTCCGCTCTTGGGCATGTAGGAAAGGCTTCATAGCCCAGCCTCTTTCAGCCTGAAGTGTGACCTGGTGACTAAGTTACAAGGCCTATGGAGTGTGACTGGAAATGATGTCTGTCACTTCCAGTCTTGGCCCAGAAAACTTTCCACTGAGTCTGTCCATGTTCTTTCTCATTAGGCTGGTTGGATGCAGATAGCGATGAGATCCCAAGGGATGGCAGGGTCACAAGATGGATGGAGCCTGGGTGTCTAAATGACTAAACAGAGGAAAGCAGCCTCACTGACTTGAATTACTTGCCCAGGACCATCACATTAGCAAGAAACATCCTGCCACGGTGTTAATCCCTTACATCTTTGGGTTAGCATACCCTAACTAACAGTGGCTTTTAGATTGATGTTATTAGCTACCGAACTCTACACTGCCTGTGTTGTTTGTTTACTGCTTCATGACCTCCACTTCCTCCATTACAAGTTATTCAACTTTGGGAAAATTGGTTAGTGTCTCCATGCCTGGATTTCCTCATCAGTAAAATTGGGAAAATAATACACCTCCCAGGGTCATTGTGAGGAAGCAATAAACTGATGTGTGAAAATTGTGAGGAAGCAATAAACTGATGTGTTAAGAAACAACCCAAATATGCCTGAATCATACCAAAGACTATGGAAGTGCATAGCGACTGTTATTGTTATTAATACATATACTAGTGGCATTTCAGTTTCATAAATAACACTAACACACTTCTTGTTGGGTCACACATGGCCAAAATGAGATTCATGCTCACCCTGGGAATGAAGAGTGCCAGAAATAAAAGCTGTATTTCACAACCAAGACGAAACCGAGCGAATACATAGGAATCAGGTCCTTTTGTTTCATGAAAATTGGACACTTCCAAGAAGCTGGTAGACTTCAGAGCTTTCAGGAACAGTGCCAGGCCACTCTGTGACTCACAGTTGGTCTCTGTTGAATTCATGATGGAATTATCCTGACTGCGTTACGGCCAGAGAGTTAACTGTTGGGATTCTGCTGACTCACCTAAGGGGTGCCATGGATTTCTGTATGTGGGGAAGTCAATTTTCAGCATAATATCAGAAGCTGTATCCTTACACTGAGAGCCTCCATCATAGACCCTTGCAATCTTGTGGTCAGGATTGATGAGGGAGACTGTTTCTGTTGACTTTTCTTTCCTGTCCTTTCCCGAGAGGCCTTATATTTGTCACCCACCTTAATGCTGCCTTTGTAAAACAGGCTAAGTGTCTCCAAAACATAAACGTCCAATGTGCTGGGCCATCCCGGAGCCAAATTTGCTATTTGGCCCACACGAAGTGGGAGAAATGGCAGATTTTGGAAAAGCTATTCCAGAAATAAAATACCGTTTACCTGAAGCCCAACCTCAATGGGCAGGTAGGTAGTAAAATTTATGAAGGGTTTCCTAGCCTGGAAGTGAGGGGAGTGAGGCCAGGCTATGTGGAACGAAATGTCTTGGTCACAGGGAGCCTGTCCGCTGAAGCCTGGACTGGTCTCCCTCCTTGGCTTGTTGCCAGCTAAAACTGGAATGCGGGAGGGCTGGGAATGGCAGATGTGGTGTCCAATGCTGAGGGCATGGTTTTTCTTGGGTCACAGAAACTTAATTTTCTTTATCCCTCTTCTATCTTTTCTTATGCCAAAGAGCATGCGACTCATAATTGACCATCTCTTTAGCATGCTTTGCCTTTCGGAGTGTAATTTGCACCCTCGAAGCCTCTGAATGTGCTTGCTTTCATAAGCATCTCAGTGTAGACTGCGGGAGGAACTGTCTGTATAATTCCTGCCACTGCGCCTTTGGTGTGGCCTCCAAGGGTCCAGAAAAAGCATCAGCTATACATTACACCACCTCAAAAAGAGACCTTGGGGGGTTGGATATCTATAAGACTTTGTGGGGGTTTTTTCTACATTTATTTATTTATGTTGACAGAGAGGGAGACAGCACAAGTGAGCACAAGTGGGGGCAGAGAGAGAGAGAGAGAGAGAGAGAATCCCAGGCAGACTCTGTGCTGTCAGTTAAGAAACAAGCTTGGGGCTCAATCTCAGGAATTGTGAGATCATAACCTGAGCCGAAATCAAGAGTCGGCTGCTCAACTGACTTAGCCACCCAGGCGCCCCAAGACTTCATGTTTTTGAGCATCACTGCATTTAGAAGGAACAGAGTGAGTGATTCCACTGGTCCATTCATGTCTCCTCTTACACAAACTTCTTTTATATTTTTGTCTAAGGTTAAAATCCTGGTAATTCATTTCATGGTCCCATGAGAGTTGTTTCAGGCTTCCTTTTGGCTTACAGAGAATGAATCTCATCCGTTCTCTAGAGACTCTCAGGTGTCTTCAGAAAAAACAAAAGAGAAACTCCTGAGTAAATATTCACAAATGGGCAGAACTATGTCACAAACCTTTATAGGCCTGGGGCTTTGCTTTCATTCACTTTGTATTATTTTATGTTATTCCTTCCTGCCCCTCTGTGGATTGGACATAGCTTCCCCTCTTGATCTGGCTATTAAGGCCAGGTGGTGATTGAGTCTACCTTGGACTGCTCACCATTTAATTTGTGGAAAAATTAGACTGGACTTCAAGCTCTCTGTGAAAACAACTTTCTTTTACATCTTACTCAGCTGATAGAGCAATGAGATTTTCCCTTCTTTCCATAAATCATGTTAATTTCCTGCATAGGTGCCTGGATTTGGAAATAGTGACTTCAAAAATGAGTCTTGAAACACAGGTAGTTTTTGACAAACTCTAGGAGGGGTGGGCGACAGAAGAAAGAGCCACAGACAAAATCAATTCTAAGCCAGAGGATGATGGAAATGGTGAATGAGGTACACCGTGCACAGGCTTCAACCTGATCAGGCTTATTTGACACACCCATGTAGATAAACATACAAACCATGGACATAATCTAACTCAACATACAATCTAACTAAATGCAAAATGGAGGTGTTATCCCTATGTCATATGTTATGTGAAACATCACTTGATAATAATTTACCAGTGAGGGTGGGGCAGGGGGGGGGTGGGGAGGGAGGGTGCGGTCTGTTGCAAAACTCAAAGTTCAAGATAAGATAAAGATATGAGGGAAGAAGAAATGTGATTGTTCCATGGTGAGCTGTGAAAGCTCTAAATGTTGTTAGGAAGTCTTGAGTCATCCTAGAAGGGAGTAGGAAGCAAGGGCCAGAGATGTTTCTCAGGCTCACTTGTAGAAAGTGTGAGTGGTCCTACCTACCTTCATCCCACTGCTCCCAATTTTTAGTCCTAGCCCTTAGTTGAACTTGGGGTTACTCTGAAACATGTTCTGTATATAAGAACTATAAGTCTTGGAGGGAGCCACCCAAAATTTAGGTAGGCTTTGAACTATAATGCATATGGAACAATTTTCAGCTCATCTGCTTCCAAATGAAATGTACACATTGCAGAGTTACATTATTCAACAGCTGTGACAATGGCCGCTTAGGTCAAGAAAACTCAACGCTATGTTACAATTCCAGTAGAGATAAAATGATACTTAAAATGTGAACAAAATAGTTCAAAAATAGAATAAATGTAATTAATTTCCAAACATGTTCATTCCTAAAGATCAGACAAGCAGTTTATTCATTTATTCAGCCACGTTTCAATGGGCCAGAAATTACCTAAGCACTGGAGGGACAAAGATGACTAAGACAAGACATACTAATTCATTTATGCAATAACTATCTATTGAGAATCTACTGTATGTTGGGCTCTGCTTTAAAAGCTGGAGACAGAGCAGTGAACAAGACAAAGTCCTTGCCCTCATGGAGTTTACATTCCAGTGTGGGATAAAAATGGCAACCAAATAAATGTAAGGGTGATGCCAGGTGGTGTGAAATGTTATGAATAAAGATGTAGCAGGATAAGTGGTTAAAGAGCGACTCTCTGTGTGTGTGTGTGTGTGTGTGTGTGTGTGTGTATGTTTGTGTGTGAATGTGTTCAATAATGTGGTCAATTGAAGCTGAAGAGGATCTGGGGGAATAGTGTTAGGCTGGGGGAAGGGCAAGTGTGAGGTCTTCAAGGAAAGTGGGATATCGGTGTGTTTGAGGGATGCCAAGATGGCTAGTGTGGCTAGAGCAGAAATACTGAAGAGGAGAGTGTGGCGGTAACAGGGACCAAGTCATGGAGTGCCTTGTAGACCATGATAACTGATGGGGTCTGAGTGTGAAGGGATTGGAGGATTTGGGCCATGGATAGCCCCCGTTCCGGCTGTGTGGGGAACCGACGAGAGGAGGGCAAGTTTGGAAGCAGGGAAGTGAGAGGTGAGCACACTAGCTTAGATGAGAAATGAGGTGAGTTGGACAAGAGTGAAGCAATGTAGGTGGCGAAAATTGATGGCGCTTGAGATGTATTTTGAATGTTGCGCTGATTGGCAGTAGTAACAAAGTAATAACAGTAGTAACAGGGTAATAACAAACGGTTTGAATGGAGAGGGTGGGGGGTATTGTCATAGGATGAGAGGAGTCAAGTGTAATACCAAAGTTTTTGTTCTAAGCAACTGGGGGAAGGTAGTGGTCGTGTACTTGCACAGGGAAGACTAGGGGAGAAATAGATGGGAGGAGTTAAAGAATTTTGTTTTAACAGCTTGAGAAATTAGATGCTATTATATATTCAAATGGGCAGCTGGATATATAAATCTGAGTCTCAGGGCCAGAGATATAAACTGGGGAGTCGGTGGCATATAAATAATATTCAAAGCCATGAGACTAGATACAACCAACTTAGGCATGAGCAAAATAGGGAAGGGAACTGAGGGACCGAACACTGAGGTGTGCCAACATATAATGGGGGGGAGGAGATGGGGCAGGCGGCAGAAGAGATGGACAGAGATTTGCCAAGTGGGGGGAATAAAAGCCAGGAGAACCTGTTATCCCAGAAACCAAGCAGAGAGATAGTAATTAGCCATAAAAAAAGCCTCCAAGCCATCCAGTAGATGATGACTGAGAACTGACCGTGGGATTTGGCAAGACACTACCCTCTTTCTCAGGAGCTCAGAGTACGGTGGGAGTGGGAAACACAAGGAAACAGACAAATTGCTCTGCATGGTTGAAGTCGTTCGTCTTCTACAAAGTAAACGCATTTCTGGAGATAGGTTGAAGATGGAACAAGGAGCTCTCCTTATGCAGTCAAGGAAAGATGCCTGGAGGAGACGTACATTTGGGTGGAGGGAAAATAACTAAGATTCAGAAGACGTAAAAAAAATTTTTTTTTTCTATCTGGTTGTTAACTTTTTTCATAAGGACTCATGCAAAACTGAGATTTCCCCTCCCAATTTAATATCCCGCTACTATTACTCCATGCATATTTGTCAAGTATCAATACATGTGATAACTGTATTATAAGACAACACATGCATTTATCACATCCTACTCCATTTGACGAATACCACTAGAATTATAGTTTTCTTTGTTGGAGTCTTTACCTCTTAGTTACATTTTAATTTCCTTTCATAACTGTGTGCAAGTGTAGCAAACTTATTCTTTCTTTTTTTTAAATAACTTTATTTATTTTTGAGACAGAGAGAGACAGAGCATGAGCAGGGGAGGGGCAGAGAGAGAGGGAGACACAGAATCCGAAGCAGGCTCCAGGCTCCGAGCTGTCAGCACAGAGCCCGACCTGGGGCTCGAACTCACAGACTGTGCGATCATGACCCGAGCTGAAGTTGGACACTCAACCGACTGAGCCACCCAGGCGCCCCGAGAACTTATTCTTAATAATAGTAGCTGCTAGGTACCTAACACTTATCATGTGTGAGGCACTGTTCTAAGAACTTCGCATGTTATTATTTATTTTGCCTCACCAACACTCCTAATGCCTTTATGGTCCTTTTTTTTGTCCATTTGTGATAATTAACACACAGAAAGGTTAAATAACTTGTTCAAGGCCGCACGGCAATGGCAGTGCCCGTGTTGGAAGTGGGCTGTCTGGCTTCAACGCCCGCCATCCTGAGTGGTATGCTTCATACCCTTCTTGTTATATCTCCACTTTCCTGGGATGGGCCACTGTTATGGAAAAATCTTCAAGGGACAGGCTCTCTTTGACTTGAACTGCGTTTTTCTTCTCTTTCCTTTTTTTTTTTGTTTTTTAAGTTTATTTATTTTGAGAGAGAGAGAGAGGGAGAGAGGGAGAGAAAGAGAACGCACATGAACAGGGAAGGGGCAGAGAGGCAGGGAGAGAGAGAGAGAGAAAGAATCCCAATCAGGCTCTGCACTGGCACATGGGACTCGAACTTACCAACTCTAAGATCATGACCTGAGCCAAAATCAAGAGTTGGACGCTTAACCAGCTAAGCCACCCAGGTGTCCCTTGAACTGCAGTATTTTAAAGAGTCGGTAATTCAGTTGCTGCTTGTCCTTTCAGAATGGGCCAGTAGGACCCAGGGACAGGGTACTGGATACTTTTCCACATGGGGAAGACAGCATTAGTTCTTTGACAATTGACTGAAGGTTTTCATGTAACTGCATAGGGATTTACATTCAATTAACTCATATATGGGAAGGGCAGTGGTAAAAGGAGCGTGTCTTTATGATGGGGAAGATTTCTTTATGAATGGAAATGTTCACTTCATTGTGACCCTAGATGTATGAGGCTCATGTCTTCATTTCCTTTATAACCTAACTGAAAGCCTGTGAGATGATTATGTACTGAGAAAGGTACAGAGTGTAAATCAAAGTAACAGTGTTTGGGAATGTCTACTATGTGCAAAGTATGGCTTTGGGTAAAGTGACTGTGATTTCCTGAGAGGTGAAATCATAGAGTAGCCAAAATCTTTAAGATGCTTTGATGTTCAACTGGGTGTTATACATAGGGGATGAGTCACTGGAAGCTACTCCTGAAATCATTGTTGCACTATATGCTAACTAACTTGGATGTAAATTAAAAAAAAGAAAAAAGATGCTTTGATGCTCACATAGCACTAAGTATATACACAACTGAAATATAAAATAACTTGGTCCTAGTGGAAACTGGTGGTAGTTCAGCCTTCGCTTGATCTCTAATATTTTTTTTATAAATTGACTTTATCTCTAAAGTTGGTTTTGTCTTCTCTCTTCCTTACACTGGACTGATAATTAGTTCAACCAATAGATGGGGATCAGGATGCATCATTCTCAAAAGCACTTAAGCCTCTCCCTTTAGTATATTTTGGGTCCTTCCTTTGATCTAAAAGTTGTTGAAATTAGGTACCAGCCAGTTTTTCTTTCCTGGCAGAAAGAGGGTGTCGAATAAAAAAACCTTTGCTAAGAAGTTCACATCTTAGTAACTTACTTAAGTCCCAGACCTCTTAATTTTATTAGTTTCATTTTTCTCCACATAAAAGTTTTCCTGTCCTCTTTATTCTGTTCTCATTAAAGTGTTCTTCTCTTGGCATAGTCATATTTTCAGAAAAACTTAAGGGAATCAGCATGAAAATTTGCTCTTAATTTTTACAAATACAGAAAAACCTTCTGGGAAGTGGATACTATTTTCACTGTGATTCTCTCTCTGCTATGTAGTATTGTCATAAATCATGTAAATATAGGCAAAGGGTGGGACCTAGGTGATTGTTTAGCTGTGGAAAAGAAGCTACTTCCTCTAGAAAGAGGATTTCAAATGGCCACATAGCAAAGCCAACATTCACACAGGTTTCCTGTGTCACTTCCCCCCCTGCTGAACCTGACCCAAAGCCAAGGTGAAGGAAGGGAAATTTTCCTCTTGTGAAATCTCAAATCTTTGATAACTCACCAACCTGATCACTCTGTTGAAAAAAGTTGTAAAATTAGGCTACTGTAAACTTGAAGAATTTCATGAACTTGCTTTTGAGAAACAATAAGATTTGTTTTGGAAATTAAGAGAAAAAGAAAACAGAAAAATTGAGATCAGTTATCACATTGACAAATACACCTACAGACTTTAGAACATTAAAAAAAAACACCAAACAGTTAAGTTGTGGCTACAGTATTTTAACTGTCATGCCTTCAAATATTTTGTGTCCGATTTGATCCTTTCTGGATATACTTTAAAATGATTCAAATTTTATTTTTATCTTCATTTTTACTTTAAAAACATATTCATTAAAGATGTTTCTTTTAATTCAAGATACAGATTGCCTAATAGATATTTAAAATCTTTTAATACTCCCCCCATCTATAACCCTAGGAACATAAAAGTACAATAGTACATCACCAAATGAATTCATTAGAAAAATGAGTGTTCTAATGTTTGTTAATCTTACCATTTCATTTATGAAATGGCATGAGGTAAATATATGAAAAGTGGCAAAAATACCTCTCTCACCAGTTATGTGGTTAGTGGTAACTTTCTTTTTTCAATCAAATCGGACACAAAACATTTTAAGGCATGACAGTTAAAATACTGTAGCCACAACTTCATTGGTTTTGTTTTTTTTTTTTTTTGAATGTTCTAAAGTTTGTAGGTGTACTTGTCAGTGTGCTAACTGATCTCAATTTTTCCATTTTCTTACTTTTTCTCTTAATTTCCAAAACAAATCTTGTTTCTCAAAAGCAAGTTCATGAAATTCTTCAAGTTTACAGTAGCCTACGTTTTTCTTTTCTCTTTCTTTCTTTCTTTCTTTCTTTCTTTTTTCTTTCTTTCTTTCTTTCTTTTTTCTTTCTTTTTTTTTTTTTTTTTTGGTGAAAAAGTTGTGTTGCGATTGCACTACATTTTAGAACGTTCACATAAAAAGTTATTAACTCTTCAGGCCAACGTTGAGTAAGATCTCCCGCCCCAAAGCCTGGAGGAGTAGTTCAGGGTTAGTTTCCCAGTGTTACTCATTTGACTGAAGTGGGGAGGAAAGTTTTGGATACGAAGGGATGCACAAAGTGTCCTAAGAGTTGCAGCAAAGCCCTCGGCTGTGGGTTCCGCCCCGCTGTGGGGCCACCGCCGGGCCCGCGCCCATCAGTGCCCCTGGAAATCAAGCAGGCCCCTCTGCGGTTGGGGTGTCGCCGCCCGCATCTTCCCCGCGTGTGCAGGGACAGGCTCCCCCCCCTCCTCTTACCTGCATAGTGGTCGAACACAGTGGGCACATATTCCTCTGGGAAGGCGTCGTTGGCGTAGCTCATGAGCAGGCAGGTCTTCCCCACGGCGCCGTCGCCCACCACCACGCACTTCAACATCTTCTTCTCCTCCGTGCTCCTGCAGCCGCAGCCGCTGTCATCTCCCTCCTCGCAGTTCATCCTGGCGGCTCCAGCTGCTGTGACCCTGCAGCTGCTGTTCCTTCTCCTGCCTCTCCCAGAGCCCATGGAGCACGGGAAGCGAGTGGCAGGCTCCAGATCACGCTGCCTTCCTTAGGTTGCCTTGGATTCCACAGACCTGTCCCAGGCGGCTGGCACCTGCCCTCGTGCTTACCATACTGGCCAAGAAAGGTGGCGCACGTTGGGGAGAACGATTAAAAGCACGTGTCCCCTTTCCCTACAGTTTGAGTTAAGAAACCCTCATTTTCTCTGAATTCTAGGGGCTTCCTGGCAGTCTAGAAATTTCAACAGCCCGAGGGTTTCGCTGTGCTCTTCCAGACGGCTTCAGTTCTGCTAATCTACCCCCCCCTTTTCCACTTTACATCTAACATGGAGGAAAGCTGGGCTTTTTAATGGAGTTTTCCCCTTGCTTCCTCCAGCTTGCGGAGTATCAGGAAATCATGGGTTTCCTGCTGCATTCCATATTAGGCTCAGTGGGCTGGGGAAGGCTGCAACAATGGGAGCTCTGTGTGTGTGTGTTTGTACTTGCGGGGAACTCGGCCAGGGCATGGAGCGGGGAAAACACTAGGGGTCCCACTGCAGACTCAAGCTGTCAGACTTCCTGTTTCATCTGCTGCTGGGGAGGCTGTTTGCCTGGGGCTGGCTGGGAAGAAGCTGACGAAAGATGGAAACTGGAGAGCGCTGTCTGCCACAGAAACAGAGGGAATGGTTTAAGTGAGCAGAGAGAACCACACCAGCCGTTGTGGGATAACATATGACATCATCCCTCACTGAGTCACCAGTGAAAAGCTCTGCAAATTAAAAATGGACAGTTCTTCACGTACCTACAGGGGAAACCTCAAGCATTTCATCCCGGCGACAGAGAAGAAAACCTTCCAGAAGTGCATTGTTTCAGAGGGAAACGTTCTTATGGATCATAGCTATGATGTGTGCGATCAGGTTTATGAGCTGCCACATTTGAGCACAACGCTCCAGCGGGTATTCCAGACACAGACATCTTTATGGTTGTAGCACCTAAGAAATCAACCAGATGTGAGACGTTTGCATCTTCTTATTAGCGAATAAACACACATGTGCTTGGCTCACACTCTTGGGAACAAGAGTATATGGGAAGGCTTTATTGGTTTGCTTCGGGTCCCCAAATGCTGCTTTTGCTTGGAAGGTTCCCTCTGTGATTTACTCCTTTCCCCTTGGGTCAGCTTGGCTCTCTTCCATTATAAAGGAGCCATTGGCAGCTAATTTATTTGTCTATCGGGTTGCTCAGAATGAAGCCCCTTTGAAGCCCTGTGTTTGATTAATGTACTTGGTCTTAGAGAAGACGTGGAACTCTGCAAATGATTTTGACAAATGGACCAAGTACTTTTTTTTATGGGGGAATTGGTTTCTTTGAGATTCGTGAGCACTTATTTTCAAGCAATTTAGATCATCCAATTGATTTGGGGAGGTTTTTTTTGTTATTTTATGGAGGAGATGGGAGAGAAGTCTACTTTAATTGGTGGCTAACTATAATATATATAATGTAATAATATATCATATAGAATATGTAGCATTATAGTGTGTGTATATATGCTACAGTGTAACAGATATAGCTGCAGATTTCTTCTGTTTTGGATTATAGTAACATTCGCCATAGTGTTCAGGATCCCGATAGTTTTTTCCTAGGCTGTGTTGCCATAACAAACAACTCCCAAACCTCAATTATTTAAAGTAACACGTGTATTTCTTGCTCGCATTGTTATCTATTTTGCATATTTTTGTCATGCTCATTCAGGGAGCTAGACTGGTGGAGCAGCCACATTGAGAACATTGATGATCACCTTGGCAGAGGAAGAAATTAATGTGGTCAAGTGGCATTGGCTCCTAAAACTTCCTTCTCAAGGTGACATTTCGGCTCGCATTTGTTGACCAAAGCAAGTCACGTACCCTTGCTAGTTTCAACAGGGTCAGAAGTATAATCCTACCATGTGCCAGGAAGGAGGGAGCCAAATACTGGTGAACAGCCTGAAGAGTTTAGAGGTAGTTTTAGGTAAGAGAGATAGTTTAGTTGGTTGAGGTTATGCTAGCAGCACGAAAGCTGAATTCTTTGTGTCGAGTGTTGTGCGGGAGCATTTGAAGGCACCTGTGACTGCATGTGATTTATATAATTTTATTTTCATTGTTCTACTGGAAACATCTGGCATATGGGATAATAAAAGGGCAACTTGAAAACTTATGTTTTTCTTCCAGAAAAAAACCCTCAAGTGTGAGGGTGGCCTCCAAACGAATCTATGCAGGTAAAGGAGTGATTGACAGTGTTAAGAACCCCAAACTGAAGATGAACAAGGCCACTTGAGCACACACTGTGCTGATGTGTGTTTGGCAGAACTTTGAAGGGGTTCTGACTTTGAGCTCGTCCCTGAGATCAGGCAGTAAATATGGCATGGAGTAAATATTCCCTTCAAATATGGAGTTCTCGAACAATGGCTGCCCAGCCTGCATTCTTACGCTACAGATAGGCCTTGGCCCACTGAACATGTGGCCTAAGAGAAAACTGAGAAGTTGGATTGGGTGAAATTTAGTCACATCTGTGTATAACCTAAACCTTATGCCATCAGACACAGATATTTAATTTCATGCCAATTGCTATGTGACTACAAATTGGGACATTTAAGAGACTGGAAGCTGCCAGTTGTGGTCCTTTATCTTTAACTCAAGGGATGGGTACATCTGTCAGATCCAATTGTATGCAAGGATGGGGCATGGCTTTTGAGAATGTTGGCTGTGTTTCTCAAAACAAACTTGTTTCTTCACTGTTTGCTGCTCCCAAATTGAATATTTATTTTAAAAAAAATGTTTGAGACATCCTATGGAAAATGGCAAAAAAGTTAAAAATTTACTAGTCTGATGATTATATGGATCACACTGTGCATGTGAGAATAAATCTTTTTAAATATCGAAAGACTGACCTGAGCCAGAGTAACAGAATTTAAAGAAAGAAAAGACAATTTAGCCTCGTTCTTCTAGGGTCCATGAGTCCACAGAACTGTGACTCCTTCCTTGTCCAGGTAGAATGGTCAAGAACATACTTTAATTCCAAAATTTGTAGTTATGAATTTACAAGTGGTACGAAAACCATTTGCTGACACGTTCTCAACCAGATGCCTGTGCTCTAAGGATCTTGGGCCGTTTGAATGATCGAGTGGTGGTTTCGTAGCCATTAATTATTGGTTTACCTCCAGCACCAAGTTCACACAAACTTACCAGTACGTGGTGAAATTTTGTTGGGCGATATTTCCTGCTTTTTCTGAGATCTCAATTCCTTGGCTCCCTCTTGTACTCCGGGCTTTGGCTTCACATGAATTTTCCCAAGTGCCAACAGAGCACTTTTGCCAAAATTTCTGACTCTTCTGATTGCTTTCAGTTTTAGTATGACTTTAATAAAACTGGCCAGAATTTTCTCCCCTGCCTATTTTTTTTTCTTTTGTGCTTGAAACTACAAGTTGCACAGGGAAATAAGGCAATCGGAGCAGATATTCTTTTTTTTTTTTTTTTTTTTAACATTTATTCACTTTTTGAGAGACAGAGAGTGTGAGCAGGACAAGAGCAGAGAGAGAGGGAGACACAGAATCCGGAGCAGTCTCCAGGCTCTGAACCGATGGCAAAGAGCCTGATGCGGGGCTCGAACTCACAAACTGTGAGATCATGACCTGAGCCAAATGCTTAACCTACTGAGCCATCCAGGCGCCCCTATTGGATCAGATATTCTGATTCTGGATTAGACTCTACGTAGGAGAATGTTTTGACTCCAGTCTCGGGAATGTGAGATGTGCTGTGGTTATGGTGATTCTGAGATGTCCAGCCCAGTCTCGAGTCACCCTCTGGTCCATAGGAAGCCCTCTCTAGGGCTAATGTGGAAATCAGGACTCTAGTGGTGGGCAGGTGGGAGACAGAAAGGGGCTGTGTAGTTCTTGGAGTTCTGACCCAAATCTCCCACAGGACCTAACCCTTAACATCAGTTGGAGCACTGCTAAAACTTAACAGATTGTCCTAGGACCGACCTGGACTGGAACAGCTGCTCCCAAGGAAGGTGAGTCATTATTATCAGGAACCCTCATGTAACTGTGCCTTTTTTTTTTTTTTTTTTTTTTTGTCAGACCACCTGTACTTAGCCTCTGGCTATTGCCCGTTTTATAATCATATATTGTGTGATATGATATCATAATCATTTATCAGCCACATTTTCTTGGATATGATCTTTTTAGAGTTCTAGAAATGGCTTCCTTTTTTCTTGCTTGGAGGATTTTTCTTTTTTTGCCAAATCTCTTAATTCTGATAGAAGTAGTTACTTGTGAATCTCAGGCAGGTAGAGACTTCTTTCTGTCCCAGAAGAGGCTGATTTGGCCAGTAATGGTATAGGTGTGTGTGTGTGTGTGTGTGTGTGTGTGTGTGTGTGTTCTGTATTTCACTATTGCATACCCTAATTCTGAATACAAAGCTTTGTTCCAGGCTTATGGATGCTCTGATTATTAGAAAAAAAATTTGGCCTCCCTCCACGGAAGCCCAGAGGTTAAGAATCTTTCAAATTCCTACTAACTGGAAAATCTAGAGACAGTTAAGTTTGGAAAGAAATTTCCTTTTTGATTCCTGCTTTTCCAGATTGAAGAGGTATGTTTTGGAAGGTAGACAAGTTTAAGGTTGAGGTGGTGCTGAGTTGTCTCTCTGTTAAGGCCATGGAGCAGGAATAGCTTGTAGAAATAGCCATCTTGGAGTCAAAGATCTTTTTTTTTTTTTTAATTTCAATTAATTATTTTTTATTTATTTATTTTTTATTTTTTTTTAACGTTTATTTATTTTTGAGACAGAGAGAGACAGAGCTTGAATAGGGGAGGGGCAGAGAGAGAGGGAGACACAGAATCTGAAACAGGCTCCAGGCTCTGAGCTGTCAGCACAGACCCCAACACGGGGCTCGAACTCACGGACCATGAGATCATGACCTGAGCCGAAGTTAGATGCTTAACTGACTGAGCCACCCAGATGCCCCTCAATTAATTATTTTTTAAAATTTTATTTAAATTCAAAGTAGTTAATATGTAGTGAAATAATAGTTTCGGGAATAGAATTCAGTGATTCATCACTTACATATAACACCTACTACTCATCCCAACAGGTGCCCTCCTTAATGCCCATCACCCATTTAGCCCATCCTCTCACCCAACACCCCTCTAGAAGCTCTCAATTTGTTCTCTGTATTTAAGAGTCTTTTATGCTTTGCCTCCCTCTGTGTTTTTATCTTATTTTTCCTTCTCTTCCCCTATGTTCATCTGTTTTGTTTCTTAAATTCCACATGAGTGAAATCATATAATATTTATCTTTTTCTGACCGACTTATTTCACTTACCATAATACATTCTAGTTCCAACCTCACTGTTGCAAATGGCAAGATTTCATTCTTTTTGATCACCAAGCAATATTCCTTGTAAATACAGATACCACATCTTTATGCATTCATCAGCCGATGGACATTTGGGCTCTTTCCACAGTTTGGCTATTGTTGATAGCACTGCCATAAACACTGGGGTACATGTGCCCCTTTGGATCAGCATTTTTGTATCCTTTGGATAAATAACTAGTAGTGCAATTTCTGGGTCATAGGGTAGTTCTAGTTTTAATTTTTTGAGAACCTCCATACTGTTTTCCAGAGTGGCTGCACCAGCTCGCATTCCCACCAACAGTGCAAGAGGGTTCCCCTTTCTCTGCATCCTCACCAACATCTGTCATTGCCTGAGTTGCTAATTTCAGCCATTCTGACATGTGTGAGGTGGTATCTCATTGTGGTTTTGATTTGGATTTCCTTGATGATGAGTGATGTTGAGCATTTTTTCATGTGTCTGTTAGCCATCTGGATGTCTTCTTTGAAAGAGTGGCTGTTTATGTCTTCTGCCCATTTCTTCACTGGATTATTTGTTTTTTGGGTGTTGAATTTGGTAAGTTCTTTATAGATTTTGGATACTAACCCATTGTCCGATATGTCATTTATAAATATCTTCTCTCATTCCGTCGGTTGCCTTTTAGTTTTGTTGAATGCTTCCTTTGCTGTGCAGAAGCTTTTTATCTTGATGAGGTTCCAATAGTTCATTTTGCTTTTGTTCCCCTTGCCTCCGGAGACGCATTGAGTAAGAAGTTGCTGCGGCCGAGGTGGAAGAGGTTGTTGCCTGTTTTCTCCTCTAGGATTTTGATGGTTTCCTGTCTCACAGTTAGGTCTTTCATCCATTTTGAGTTTATTTTTGTGCATGATGTAAGAAAGTGGTCCAGATTCATTCTTCTGCATGTTGCTGTCCAGTTTTCTCAACACCATTTGCTGAACAGACTGTCTTTTTTCCTTTGGATATTCCTTCCTGCTTTGTCAAAGATTAATTGGCCATATGTTTGTGGATCCATTTCTGGGCTCTCTATTCTGTTCCATTGATCTATGTGTCCATTTTTGTGCCAGTACCATCCTGTCTTGATGATTACAGCTTTGTAATACAGCTTGAAGTCTGGGATTGTGATGCCTCTGGCTTTGGTTTTCTTTTTTCTGGATTGCTTTTGCTATTTGGGGTCTTTTATGGTTTCATTCAAATTTTAGAATTGTTTGTTCTAGCTGTGTGAAGAATGCTGGTGTTATTTTGATAGGCATTGCACTGAATGTGTAGATTGTTCTGGGTAATGTTGACATTTTAAGAATACTTGTTCTTCCTATCCAGGAGCATGGAATGTTTTTCCATTTCTTTGTGTCTTCTTCAATTTCTTTCATAAGCTTTCTATAGTTTTCAAGCATACAGATCTTCTACCTCTTCAAAGATCTTTGATGATTATTTCAATTTGTTAGTGATACAGGCCCAAGATGCCCAAGGTCATTGGATTGGTCATTGTCTGAGTGGGAAAGCATCAGTGTCACTGCCACAGGCTGAACTTTTGTGTGCTTAGGGCCCTGCCACATCTTATTGCCCTTTTACATGTGGGATCTATTGGGCAAAGCGAGAAAGATTCGTGTAAATCTTCACCTCTGCTAGAAAAACAACTCCAAATTTGCCCTCCACTTAGGATGCATTGTTATTACATGAAAAAGTAACACAAAGATTGAGGACTTGAAGGGCACCTCAACAACAGCAGGGTACATGGGACTCTGCTGTATACAAGGAGGTGTTTTGGTTGTTGTGACTGAATTAAACCCATAAATGACTCCTGAGAGCCTGCAGGTTACCGATCAACTCCTTGTGGGTGAGACACTAAATGCAGAGGGAAATGTGATTTTACTCTGTGTATTTAATGTGTCTGATCACACTTCCTGAACAGCTCCTTTGCTAATTAATTTGCATCTAGAAATCACCTGCATCAATAAAGAGAGACAGAAAGACTACCAGTGCTTAAATGAGACCTCAGCTCAGATCTCAGATTTGGTGTTTGTGCGTGATGGGGCCTGGGAGGAAAGATCTGGAAACCAAATCCCAGTAGGATAAGTGGAAGAGAGAGGAGAAAGAAGACAGCTTCAAACAAATCTGTGAAAATCCCCAGGACCAAGGAAGGAAGACAATGTCTTCTGTGATTGTTACCCCAGCAACCAGGGGCAGAAGAAGGTAGGCACAGTCATTATGTGAGAAGACACAGGGCTTTCAGGTTGAGTGCCCTGGAAAAGACTCCCTTCTTATTGTCAAGATGGAGAATTCTTGCAAAGTGTTTATCTTCCGGACAATTTTATGAAATTTTCTTTTTTGTGAATTTTCTATTCACTATTGTGCTGACTTTATTAAAAGCACTGTGGGTATTTTCAACAATGTTAGTGGGTTTTAATTTGCTTCAATTGTTTTCGATCATATTATGTTTGGAAATTATTTTGTACTTTACCTCACTTTTGGGAAAATTAAAAAATTTTTAATCCATTTCGTGAGATGTATATCTCTTTTGTCTACTCTGAAAGTCTAAAGGTAACTTCTTTATACTGCAATTTTGATGATAAAATAATATAATCTTGACTGACTTTATAATGAGAAAATTGGTAATATGCTTAAAATGGTTTTGTTTTTGTAAATTTCACATATGCAAGCTTTTATCCAACCTTATTTTGTTCTTTCATATTGAAAAGAAGGTATCCTTCAAAACTGCCCACATCTCTAAAGCATTCATGGCTAATTCCAATTAAAGCGAACGCTCAAAACCATCCTTTATTTGTTATCTCAAAAGTGGAGACTTCGTGATAATTGCTGCCCATTCTGTAGATGCCCGAAGATTTATTTCTGTCTTACTTTTATTTTTTATTATGTCTCAAAATCTTTCAAGACCTCAATCTCGAGCCTGGAAGGGGCTTTTTATCATTATCAAATCCAACTTTTTCAACAATAAAGGAATTTTCTTCACAACATGGCTCAGAGGCTGTGCCCTTTTCATGAATGCTATTGTTCACTGTATAAAACAGCAACTACTATTATTTACTATTTGAATACTTAGGGTGTAGCTGGCATTGTAGTGGACATTTGTTGCTTTTGCCAATCTAATGTCTCTTTCCTTTTTTGGTAATGGCACTCCAATTTTCCTTCTACCTTCTACTTTCAGTCCAAGTTGTTCAGCTCAGGCTAACCCCACCATCTAGTGTAGGAGTGGGTACACGATCCAGGTGTGGCAAATAAGAATGATCTCTGGGGCTTTCACTGATGGATGCTTTCTGGAAATAGGTGCTCTTCTCCTCTGGAATTTCTCTCACTAATCATCGCATAAGGATCACCAGGTGGAAAGATCCCACCTGATGCTGACAATGATGATGATGATAAAGTAGTTTATATTTTTAACTCATTTAATCCTCCTCCCAAATCTATGAGGTGAATATTATTATTTTCTCCATTTTTATGATAAAAAAGCAGAGGCAAAGTGAACTCAGCTGATTTGGTTAGTGGTGGATCCAGGATTCTAAATATGGCAGCCTGCTTCTAGAGCTCATGCTTTTTGCCATTATACTAGAGAAAAATATGGGTGAAAGAGAGAAAAACAGATTCCTGATCACATAACTTGAGCTCTTGGATGTAAACTATTCCTAGCATAGCTCTGAATTTCCCTTTTGAACGAGCCATTGCATTATCTTTTTGGTTTAAATTGACTTGGGATGGATTTCTATTACTTGCACTTGCA
Source organism: Lynx canadensis (assembly GCF_007474595.2). Classification (NCBI taxonomy): domain Eukaryota; kingdom Metazoa; phylum Chordata; class Mammalia; order Carnivora; family Felidae; genus Lynx; species Lynx canadensis. Next base: position 109,496,329 of record NC_044308.2, on the reverse strand, counting down.
AGAGCCCTGACTAGGGCCTGAAAGCAGTGGGGAAGTCTTGGATAAACTGTCATGTGATTTTCAGACAATGCATGTAGAGAAGACTTGTTTAACAAAGCTGTGAAATGCTGGAGTAGCATTCGGGGCACATGTGATTATAATTTGAGTTAAAGTTGCTCTTCAAATTTGTGCCTTTTTACATGTTTACATTAAGTACGGACTGAGTGTTTATTACCGCGCCCCCACCCCCAATTTACAGGTAGAAACTCAATGTGATGGTATTAAGAAGTGGGGCCTTTAAGAGGTGATTAGGTCATGAGGGTGGAGCCCTCATGAGTGAGATTAGTACCTTATAAAAGAGGCCCTGCAGAGTTCCCTTGACCATTCTACCTTGTGAAGAGAGAAGACAGCAGTTCATGAACCAGGAAGCAGGTTTCCACCAGATACCAAATCTGCCGGTGCCTAAATCTTGGACTTGCCAATCTCCAGGACTGTGAGGAATACATTTCTGTTGTTTGTAACAGACTATGGTATCCTGTAATAGCAGCCCAAATGGACTAAGATATATGGTTAAGAACTAGATGCAAGTCACGAAGCCCCCATTTGTGTAGACTCTGAGAGAATCCTCATCAAATAATAGCTCTTTGTCTTTTAAATGTCCCCCCTCCCCTCCCCAGAGAGACAGAGACAGAGCACGAGCAGGGGAGGGCAGAGAGAGAGGAAGACATAGAATCGGAGACAGGCTCCAGACATTGAGCATGTCTGCACAGAGCCCGATGCAGGGCTTGAACCCACGAACCATGAGATCATGACCCGAGCCGAAGTCGGACGCTTAACCAACTGAGCCACCCAGGCGCCCCTAAATAAAGATGTATTAATAACATCTCTATAAATTTGATCATAGGTATATACAAGATCTAAGAAACAAAATTAGATCCAAATTAGTGTATGCTACAAAAGATTTACAGTTATGTAACCCAATATTCTAGGGAAGCTGGTTTTGGGTTTGGTTGACCTAGCACTTAATGTTGCCACTAGGATTCATTCTTGGCTTCCTACTTCTGGTGAGCTCTATCCTCAGGGCCTATAAGTTGACCTCTAGCATCTCCAGGACACTCTCCAGCCACAAGGGATATGAATTTGACTTCTTCAGCTACCTAGCCTGGTAGGGAAGAGAGTGTATACCTCGGTATTTCCTATACAAGGGGCCAAGCTTCTCTCTGACTTGGGTTAAGTGAGGTATGCTGATGGGCTTAAGCCAGTTGGGCTCCATACCTGGTTAGGAAGGGGAGTAAAAAAAATAGTAATAATAATATTACTACTTATAGTTGTAATGACAATAATCATAATGGCTAATAATCCAGTACATATTATATATTGGCATATGTTAGCATATTTCATCCTTACCACAACTGTATGAGATAAGTACCATTAAATTCTCATCTTGCAGATGAGGCCACCAAGACACAGAGAGATAAAGTTGGCACAGCTGGGAAGTGGCAGAACTGTGATTCACACTGGCACTCTGGCCATAGAACCCACACTGTTTACCTGGATGTGTTTAGAATCATGGTGAGTCACAAACAAGGAGTGTCCTACACCCGATTTCCACCCTCCAATGATAATCTTTGGCTTTTCATTTAAGAGTTTGTAAAGCTGTAGTGATGTTCAGTGCTCTGCCCTCCAATCCAAGCCTCCTTTAGGTTGTTTGTGGTGATCCTGTGAACCATGTGGAGTAGCCTATCAGTCTCTGAACTCTTGCACTTTAGGTCATTATCAATACTTCCTTGTTCTTACTGAAGGTATTGATAAAGCACCATACCTCTTGGTGTATCATCTCTGCAGCTGTTTTCAATGATTCCTGAATCCAGATGACTGTTAAATACCCTTCTCCCCTGTATGTGTTCATGCCTATTGTTCGTATAACCACAGCAGGACCGGGACTGTGGGTAAAACTGGAAAACCACTTGCGTGTTGTGATGATATCTTTAGCTACATGTTTCATGATTTGATATAGAACAGGAGCCATGTAACACTTTGTTTGGTTTAATTTTCGTTTTCTTTTTTTCCAGTAGATAAATTTGGCACATAATAGGAAACATTTATTTCCTTCTACTCTGGATATAAAAGCTTATTGTCAGATAAGTTGCTGTCTTTGATACCAACTTAAAAAAAAAAAAAAAGAACTATGTACCATTTTCCCCCTCTTTCTTTCCTCCAAAATATATTTTGGGCATAATACATATTCTAAAAAATTTAGATATCACATTCTCTATGCCATGAAAATGTAAGATACTGTTACTAGGCCAAGTCAACTTGATGAATACCCTAGTATCTTGGGAGAATAATTATATTCATTTCTAATGTTATTTTCTTCAGTTAACATCTGTCTCCTGCACTTTTCTTAGTATTTCTTTTACCCAACTGGAACCAATACAATGCTTAATCCTAAATTATTCTGGATTGAAGATCTTTTTAAAAAAATGTTGAGGGGCGCCTGTGTGGCGCAGTCGGTTAAGCGTCCGACTTCAGCCAGGTCATGATCTCGCGGTCCGTGAGTTCGAGCCCCACGTCAGGCTCTGGGCTGATGGCTCAGAGCCTGGAGCCTGTTTCCGATTCTGTGTCTCCCTCTCTCTCTGCCCCTCCCCCGTTCATGCTCTGTCTCTCTCTGTCCCAAAAATAAAAAAAATAAATAAATAAAACGTTAAAAAAAAATGTTGAAATTTTCTCTACGTCGTTGGGAAAAGCTCCCTTAGAGTAAATGTAGGCCTTCAAAATCTGCTTGAGGAGATGGTATTTGTGAAGCCTGATTAGCTAACCTTCCATGGTTTTAGACCCTGAATATACTGAAATATGCTGAAAGAGGCAGACTCCATAAAATGGAGTGACAGCTCAATTGTCTTGATAAGCCTTTGTAGAAATATAGATTTTCTGCTGTCTTTCCTTATGTCTTTCCTTAAGCTCAGAAATAATTCTACAATTGATGCTGGTATAACATAGCTCCTCTCACAGTTATGCTAGAAAAATCACACAAGCATTTTGAGAAATAGAAGGTTCTTCCATGAGGCAGTAGAGTAAGCCATTAAAACCAAGAAGGTAGGTTCTGCTCAGACACCACCATCCCCACCCCTCTCCCACCCAATGCCAGGGTAGATGTCATCATGGTGCAAGTTCTAGCTGACAACATGGCCATCAGAACCTTCTCAACCCAGTGCTCCAGCCATCTACCACAAACTGGGTAGCATGTGAAGTAAAATCCTTTTCCAGCCCTGCTCAACCTTTACCAGATTGAGCAAGTAACTCTTCCTGTGATCAAGGAGGAAGAAGAAAAGAGACATTGGTTTTTTTATATGTTAGGCGCTGTGCTGAGAAATTTTGCACACTTGGAAGTGCCTGGGTGGCTCAGTTGGTTAAACGTCCAACTTCAGCTCAGGTCATGATCTCTAGGTTTGCTGAGTTCGAGCCCCGCATTGGGCTCAGTGCTGACAGCTCAGAGCCTGGAGCCTGCTTTGGATTCTGTGTCTCCTTCTCTCTTTACCCCTCCCCTGCTCATTCTCTCTGTCTCTCTGTCTCTCTGTCTCTCTGTCTCTCTGTCTCTCTCTCTCTCTCAAAAGTAAATAAACATTACTGGACCTGACTGGAGAGGTTTCAAAGAGAAATCAGATTTTTATCTTTGAAAGGAAGGAATACCAGCATAGTTTTTATGCTAATGTGAATGACCTAATAAAAAGGGGAAAAATGATACAGGAGATAGAGGGAGAATTGTTGGTGAGAAGGAAGGTGTTCACAAGCATTTGCAATGAGGGAAGAGATAAAAATATTTCTTCATGATGATCTGATAATGACAGCTTTATGTCATTGACATAAGTTTTCAAGTGGTTTGCTCAAATGGTACATATTACTGATAACAGAATCTTAAACAGTCTGATCCATTATTTGAAAGCTGGCATATCAAGATTTTAAATGTTGAAGGTAAAATGACAGAGTTTGCTCTAAGACTGACCTACAGTGAAAAGAGCTCTGTTGCTGAGAATTTGAATTTTTTCCCAGCACATGATAATATTCTTCACTAATCCCAGGAAAAACTAATTATGTGTTATAGGGGTATATCTGAAAACCGTATCTAAATGCTACCTGAAGAAATGCTGTTAGAATTGGTTGCTGTCAGAGTTAGTTGAGAGAACTGGATCAAGTTGCTAACCTTTCTGCTTTTGTGTGTGCTGTGTTCCTTGACTCAGCATCTGACAGAGCTTTAAAGGAATCTTTGGTGAAAAATCATCCTATAATTTTTTGGATTATCTCCTTAATTCAGTTATGAGCCGTCTGAAGATCCATCCTAGATTGCCATTCCTGATGTTTACACTTGTATTTTGGAATTTTAAAATTTCTTAGAAATAGAAAATAGGAAAAAAACCCATCTTATTTCCATGTGGATAGAAACTGATGTAAGTTGACATAGAGCTAGATGCTTTGGTGAAAAATTGCAAACAATTATACTACCTCTTGCTTACGTGTAACCACTTTCATTTTTATTTTTAAACTGTATTTTTATTTTTTAATATTGGATTAAGTCTTTGCTTTTTGATTTTTAATTTTTAAAAAATTTTAAATTTTTTTAATTTTAGAGAAAGAGCATGAGCAGGGGAGAGGGGCATAGGGAGAAAGGGACAGAATCTGAAGTAGACTCCATGCATAGCACAGAGCCCGATGCGGGGCTTGATCCCATGGGGATCATGACTGGGATCATGACCTGAGCTGAAATCAAGAGTCAGACCCTCAACCAACTGAACCGACAAGGTGCCCTCACTTCTTCTTCTTCTTTTTTTTTTTTTTTTTGACCTAAAATTTGTAGCACTGTGTCAGCTGACTGCCCATTATGTGGTCTTTAGCTGTCAAAGGTTGGAGAAACCTTAGGCTATGTCATGCAGAAACATGTAGGCTTTGGAAAAATGTTTGAATTGTCTTCAAGGGCAATGGGAAGCTACTGGAACACATTAAACGGAGGAGTGAGATACTTACAAGTGTTTTTAATAAAGATCACTTAGTTCTTGTATTGGTTAGAGAGGTACAAATGTGGAATTAGGGAGATCAACAAAAGGCTGGTCTATGTGAGTGGTGATGGTGATTTAGACTGGAGTGGTGGCAAAGGAGACAGTAATACTTAATATTTATTGAGTACTTACTATAAGAATCATATGGAGTAGATACTATTATTTGTCGCAATTTTATAGATGAGGAAACTGAGGCACAATGAGGCAACGTAACGTGTCCAAGGCTACACAGTTATGAGTTTGGAACTTGGATTTCAATCCAAGTATTCTGATTCCATCATTCATGATCTTAATTAGTAAGCTAACTTGCCTCTCTTGGATGGACATGAGGAAGTAGATGAAGATATTTAGAGGTGAGAGCTAGCAGGACTTGATAACTGATTGGCTGTTGGTAGAAGGTGGAAGATAAGATGGAAGAAGCAGAGGTGACAACCATGTTTCTCCCTGAGCCAACTGGAAGATTCAACATTTATTAAAACAGAGAAAGAATGGAGGATACATAGATTTGGAGGAGAATGTCAAGTGTGCTGTTTGGCAGGTACAGGTTAAGATGCCTGTGAGACATCCACGTGAAGATGTACAGTAGGCTGTGCTCCATGTGGAATGGCAGCTCAGGGGAGGTCTGGGCTGGAGATATCCAAGGACTGGTGGTTCATTGGAAACTATGGTTGTGCTCTGAGTTGACCCACAAACAACACAGTATCTGATGCATAACATGGGCCAGCAATGCTGAAGGAATGGATTTGTAGAGCAGCCATGGATCTTTGGATTTGGAACGTACCATACATAGTACTGACTCACGAAGTTTGCTTTCTGGCTGTTAGATGGTTAAGAGTGTTCACTCAAAACATTCTCAGGTATTTCCCATGAAGTGAGTGAGAAAGAAGGGGGCTCTGAAAAAATATCTGTTTTGAACTTGTACATGAATACTTAAAACTATCTGTTTAATGAATAGCTCTAATGATCTACATTCTTAGTTTGTTAAGAGATAAACTTTTCTTGTTTAGTTCTAGAACTCACCAGCATTATTAACCAAGCTGGTGCATATTGAAAACAATGACAAGTTTTCTCATCTTTCAAGTCTTAATAACCTCATATTTTAAGAGTTAAGTTTAAACATTCTAACATTTAAAATAACTATAAATTTAAAGAGAAGTTGCAAGAACAGTACAAAGATCTCCCACAAATTCTTAATCCAGAATCACCAATTAGTAACATTTTTGCCATATTTGCTTTATCATGACTTCTCCCTTTATACATATATAGTCTTTACTGAATCTTTGAGACTATAGTGCAGACATCATATTCCTTTACTTCTAAATATTTAAACGTGTTTCCTGAGACTGAGCTCATTCTCATCGATAGCCACAGTATAATTATCAAATCCAGGAAATATATCATCTTTGTAATACCATTTTGTTATTTGCAGTCTGTATTCAAAGTTCTTCATAGCAATTTTCCCTCCAATAGAAGATCCAACCGAAGATCATGCATTTCTTTTAGTCATTATGTCTCTTTAAGCTTCTTTAGTTTGGACAGTTACTCAGCCTTTGTCTTTCAAGATGGGATTTTTGAAGAATATACACTGATGTTTTGTAAAATACTCCTCACTTTGTGTTAATCTGATGTTCCCTAAGGATCAGATTCAGGTTATGTGTTTTTGGTAGGGATACTATAAAAGTTAGGGTTGTGTTCTGTGTACCATGTCAGGAGGCAAATGATGCCAGTTTACCTGATTATTGGTGGTGTTAACTTTGGTCTCTTGGTTAAAGTGGTATTTAACCACTTTAAGATTCCCTCATAATAAAATTATCAGTTGTTCCTTTATAATATCAAGTAATCTGAAAGAATTAAATGTTAAGGTGATAGTTACTAAATCCACAACTCAAAACTTGGTTTTCTAATTGCCACATCCCTAGGAGGGAGGTGACTTTAGGAATCTGGGAGCCAGCTAACTGAATCTGCCATGGGGATCCGTGTGAATTTGTTTAGTTTCTAGCATGCAGCTTCTAATATTGTTAGAAATTAGCCCTCCTAATCACACCATAGGGCTAAGTTAGAAAGGGGTTGGTATGTGATCATATTCGTGATGTGGTTCCAGCCCATTCTGGCAGATGGAAGAAAACATCTGGTCTCCTACCTCCTCCCTACTGTGAGGCAAAGTAAGTACTACTCTACTACCCAAAGTAGTACCTACTTTGCCTCACAACCCAGCACTAAAGAGAGGTTGCCAGACGATTATTCAAAATATACATCTGAATAATTTAAATAAACTACCATTGGATTATCTTCCCCCTTAAGGATTTCAATATTCCTAAATCCTGGAATTGGGTATTGGCTTTTTTCCTTGTCTTTTGTTTCCTGAACTTATTAACTTTAGGATGCTAAAACGAACCTTAAAACACTAAGAATCTACTCATATAAATATGAAGAAATGTACACTGAAATTATTTTCATTTTATTTTTAAATGGTTATTCTCTCAAGCCTGCAATCATTAGTTTTAACACAAATTCTGTAACACCCATGAAAACATGAAAAAACTACATACTTGTCTAAGGCTTTATGCACATTTTATCCATTTTTATTTTATAAACTTCTAATGAGTCATCCAGTATGAATTTTGGCAGACTAGTGTAAAATAGTACAATTCCGTGATTTTTCAGACCCTGGTAACATTGGGTCACATTTTGCCTTTCTTCCACATCTGCTCAAAGCTTGTAACAAATTTATCAAAATTCCTGCTGTATAAGGACTGTTCTAACTGAAAGAGATTTTAGAGAATAATTCCTTTCAAGCATGAATATTTAAATAAGACATTTGTCCTTAATACCCTCCCATGAAAATTGGCTTCTTAGCCTTGTTTCCAGTTATTTAACACACCAATAAGTTCCACTGGGTTAAAAACAATAAGGAAAAATTGGTTCCGTTCAATCATGTTGTTTCCATGATTGACCCCCTAGGTAATGGAGTGGGCCACAAAATAGAAAGGAAAGCATGTCTCATGCTGTTAAGTAGTGTATCAAATCTGGTAAAAATCAATTTCCTCATTTACCATTAATAAATTTAAAACTATGAAAATCCAAGTTGAAACAGGAATCTCTCCTCATTTGGTCAGGTATTGAGATTGGATACTTCAAAAATATGCATTGCTAACATGAGCAACCTGTCTTAGCCCAATAAGAGACTGAATACTTTGAATGCACTTAGAATACTTTTCAGCTAAAGTCAAAATTGCCAGAAAAGTTTTTTGTAGCCTTCAGTACATTGTGCTTTATAATAAGTTATAAGAAATTTTATTGAATAGCATTTTTCAGACTGTCTTACAGTGTGTTCAATTGCAGTAAGACACTTTTCCTGTAAAGGAATATTGAAAGACCCTAATAATTTTATTATGACATTCCTATCATCTTTTCTCCATGAAAAGAATACCAAACAATTTCAAATTGACCTCAAGCATTATTTAAAGCTAAGGCACAGAGGGTATATTAGGATAAAAGCTAAGATGCTATAATAAAGAAAGTGAAGAATACTGTAGCTTATAAGAGCATAGAAGCTTACTTCTCTTGTGCTGTAGTCTAATGAGTCTAGGCAGGGGGGGCAGTGGGCTCCATGGAGTGATTCAGGGAACCACATTCCTTTCATCTTGTTTCTCCTCTACTTTCTCAGATGTTGTCTTTGTCTAGAAGTTAAAGCTAGGTTGTGGGCTAAGTCATGAAGCTAGGTTGCATTGGATGGGGGGGGGGCGGGCAGTGGGGGAGAGGGAAAATGGGTGATGGGCATTGAGGAGGGCACTTGTTGGGATGAGCACTGGGTGTTGCATGTAAGCCAATTTGACAATAAGTTACATTTTTTTAAAAAAAGGCAATGTTGTCTTTTGTTGAAGCTTGGTTGTGGGCACATGCATCTTCTGGTTCCTCAGGAAGGGAAGGGAGCATGTAGAAGTGCATGTCCAATGTCTTAAGATCAAGAAATGATATACAAATAGTTCATGTTCCTTAGTCACATGGTTACTAAGTGTAGGGGAGGCTGGGAAATGTAACCTAGCTGAGCAGTCATGTACCCAGTGAATATTGTGTTACTATGGAAGAACGGGTAGATAGTTAGCTCCACCAAGAGGCTGGATAATTTGCTGAAGGCCACATAGCTAGTAAGTGGAAGAGTAAGTGGGAGCCATACCCAGGCAATCTTGTTCTATAAATATTGCCCTTGAATATTATTTTAGTTTTTGTTGCCATCCCAAGTGTAGTTATTTTTTATGCTTCTGTGGGTTGGCTGAGTGGTTCTTCTGTTGCCTGGAGTCACTCATGTGAATACATTCAGCTGGCAGATTGGCTCAAGACTGGTTTCAACTGGAGCTGCAAGTGGGGCACCTTGCTTCTTCTTCTTGTAGCTTTTCCACATGACGAGCTTGGGCTTCCTGACAACACTGCATTCTCAAGGCAGCATTCCAACGGGGATTGTTCTAGGAACATAGAAATAGAAGCTACAAGGTCCCTGAAAGCCTAGCGTTAGAAACCACACATCCTTACTTCTACTGCATTCTTTTGGTAAAATCAAGTCAGAGGGCCAGTGTAGATTTAAGGAGAACCTCCATAGCTTTATGAAAAGAGTGGGAAACTCTAACTGCAAAGGGTGTATGGGATGAGAACTGTTGTGTCCATCTTTCTAAACAATTTACCACAAATACTAGGCAATTCTACTTCTAATAATCTAGATTGAAGAGCACCTGGGGAAATCTGAGAGATCCTCTGATCCAGGTCTGAAATTCATGTAAGAGATATAGATATACGGAATTTGTGGTCTCCTATTTTCATTCCGCCCTAAGGGACAATCAGGATAGGAAGCATACTAGGATGGAACTAAGAGATTATGAAAATATGTCTGGTTCTGAATGGGTGATACACACCATTAGCTTTCTATGGTGTAATGTATTACATTTTGGGGTGTGTTCAAGGAAATAGGAGGCTTGATGTGTGGATATACACAGAGGGCACTTGAGGTTGGGAATGACTTCATCTGGGGTAAAATCAGGAGGAGATGTTCTCTGAATGAAAAGACCTGGATCCTGGGGCTATAATGTCTCTGAATTTAGAGGGACAGTCTGTGAGAAGTAGGGTATCTAAGCTCTGTAGGGCAAAGTAAAGGGGCCAGAGTTGCTTCAAGTAGGAGTCAGGGATCTATAAGGCAGCCGATAGTGGGAAATAAAGTTCACTGGGATGATGGGTGAGGGGATTAATTAGGGTTGGGAACATGGAAGAGAAGGAGATTGAACCAAACTAAAACTTCAGATGGAAGTTTTACTTCAAGGGTGGTAAGTGCATCCCATTCATCCTCATATCCCTAGCTGGACTTGGTGTTAAACACGTGGTAGATACTCTTAAGTGTATATTTAAATGAAATAATTTTAGACCCAAGCAGAAGTGAGAAAATTCCTAATAAAGTCAAGCAGTAGTGGATGCCAACAAAAAGGCCAGTAGTAGATGCTCAGAATTTGTGATTTTGAAAATCAACATGGGATTTGTCTCTGCCCACTTTGTGGGAAGGGGTTCTTAAAAGAGCCATGGTACTTTTGTGCTCTGGCCTCTGATTTGATGGGAAATACAATCCCTATATGCCTATAGTTGTAGGACATACTTTGACTTCTGATAACAAACAAATTCATGAAATAGTGGAGAATTTTAAAGAGGTTTTCCTAAATTGAACAGCTAAATTCCCAAATCTTGAAGATGGATGATCCTAATTGTGCTAAATTGTTGATTTCCAACTAGTTCAACATTTTAAAGTCTCTTTCATTATGGTAATATTAAAAAGGCTTTTTCTTAACATTAATTCCGTAGTTCTTTTCTGTCCTTGGTTTCAAGCATGAAATCAAATCTAACTTGTAAATTTCTTTTTTTTGTCACTGAGGTTTATCATTCTAGGCAAAGTAAAAATTTCCATGGGTTTTCGTCAGTAGCAATGCCAGCAACTGTTAGTTGTCTCTTAACTATAATTGTTAGTGTTTAAGATTTGTTGATCATATCCAAAATTTCTGTATGTTTGAGCTGAATTTGGACACATAGCCAAGAATGCAGCTCCTGAGTTTTTGAATAAAATATTTTTGGAGTTCCTCTATGCTATCTTACAAGGGCATATGTCCAAATAAGAGTGAAAAACTTTCTACTTTTGGTTATGATATAGACTAGGAAAAATATTTATTTATTCCCTTGATAACAACTAAAAACTCAGATACATTAAAATTATTCTTTTGTATGGGGCTAGGGAAGAAAGGTGAACACAGGAAGACTTGAAGAACCTAATTCTATGTAAAAAGAAAGAGATAGAGAAAGAAAGAATGAAAGTAAGCCAGCAGACAGCCTTTTGTGGGTAACAGAGAAGTGTGGCAGCTTCCATACGTGAGGCAGGTCCCCACGCCAGGTTTGGGCAGATGGAGTTGCAGACCTGGCGTAGATGTAGAAATCTTGTAGGATGAGGAGAAATTGGCCAAGCTTTAGATGACTGTGTGGGCTGGTGGGGTGGACTGAAATCTGGAAAAGCTCTAGAGACAAAAGCAAATTGCATGATCCAAAAATCCTCCCTTTCCCACTCTCCTTGAAGATTGTTGAGAAAACTACAGTGTGCAAGGAGCTGAAAAGCAGAGAGAAATCATATTGTTTCACGTATTCTTATAGGAGTGGGTTCCATGGTTCTACGAGAGTTAAATACGAGATCTGTGCATTTCACTGTATGTAAATGATAATTCAGTTAAAGAACCCAGAATCATGATAAGGAATTGAATGTTCCAGAGAAAAAGGAAACGGCATTGTAGCCCATGTTCTATAATGCTATGGATAAAATTTCTTCAAAATTAACCTGGGCTGGTAATTATTTCATTCAACAAAACCGTATTGAGTACCTGCTGTGTATGAGGCATGTCCTGGGAATTGGTGAACAGGGCAAAGATGAGCCTGGCTTGCATATGCTTTACATTTTATGCAAGGTAAAAGGATGTGTTTGTGTGCAGGAGGGAGAAGAAAACTATAAATAAATGATTTAACAGATACAATTATTTCAGATATATGCCATAAGGAAAACTGGCTGGGAGAAGGGATAAGAGGAGAAATAGATTAGATCAGGTGGTGAAGGATGCCCTCCAAGTAGGTGATATTTGAGCTGAAAATTGAAATCACTATTTCCATGTCACTTAATATGTGTTATAGTATTATCTGAAAGGTTACATAGTAAACTGTTGCAATATTATAATCCTGTAATCTTGAATATTTAGGTTGTTTTCTATTCATCATGATAAACAATTGTGCATCTTTGTACTTATCCCTAATTATTTTTAGGATAGATTTTTGGAATTGTTCCTTCTGATATACACTAATTGTCATTCCCAGTGTCAGTAACAATACAATAAACTACCTCAGTGTAACTTTTTCCTTTACAAAATCTACCTGGAAAAAATGATAGTCTTTCTATTGTTTTGTAGGCACATTCTGAACCAGGAAATGTGCTGTTTTCGTTTTTAGAAAATCAAATCCAAGGCAAAAGTTTTTTTTTTTTTTTTTGGAAAAAAAAGAAGAAAGGTTATGGTCCAGTGGAAAAATCGTGGCTCACAGGTTGACCCATTATGCTTCCTTCTTCCTGTTTGGCCGATGTGTTACTGGAATCATTACGCGGTTGTATTATGAGGGGAAAGAATGAGAGGGAGGTGATGGGTAATAAGATGAAGGGAATAGATAAAGACAGAATCTAGGAACAGGCCAGGGGAGATAGAATGAGCCTGATATGGGAGGCAGAATAGCTCCCAAAAGACATTCACATCCTAATTCCCTAATAGGTGTGGCAAAGGGGACTTTGCAGATGTGATTAAGTTATGGGACTTGACGTAGAGATTATCCTGGATTATCCAGTGGGTTTAAAATAGTCATGGGGGGGCGCCTGGGTGGCTCAGTCGGTTAAGCGGCCGACTTTGGCTCAGGTCATGATCTCGCGGTCCGTGAGTTCGAGCCCCGAGTCGGGCTCTGTGCTGACAGCTCAGAGCCTGGAGCCTGTTTCAGATTCTGTGTCTCCCTCTCTCTGACCCTCCCCTGTTCATGCTCTGTCTCTCCCTCTCTCAAAAATAAATAAAACGTTAAAAAAAATTAAAAAAAAAATACTCATAGGGACCTTTATATGAAAGAAGAAAGCAGGAGAATCAGAGTCAGAGAAGTGACAACAGAATTAGAGGTCAGAGTGGTGTAGTTGCAGGCAAGAAGGGGGGTAGCCCTAGAAACTGGAAGAGGCAAGGAAACCGAGTCTCCCTTGGGGCCTCCAAACAGAATGCAGCACCTCCAACCCTCTGGTTTTAGCCAGGGGGGATCCATTTTGAATTTCTTACCTCCAGAACTTTAAGGTAATAAATTATTTTAAGTCACAATTTTAAGATTGTGGTAATTAGTTACAGCAGCGCTAGGAAAGTTAGGCAGGTGCTGAATGTAAGGGTGGAGTTAGAAAAATGAGTTTGATGTTTGGGTGGAGAGATGCTGATGGAGAAAGGTATGATATGTGAGAACTGCAGGGAGGGGCACAGCAGAAAGAGAGTGACTCCAAGATGAGGTCATGGCCCCATGCTAGGTTTTCTCAGCACTTTGTAATTTTCCGTCCTAGCACAGATTCATATATATGTGCAATTATTCATTTGATCCTCATCTTTCCCTCTAGAACGCAGACTGTATGAGGGCACAAACTGCCTGTTTTGACCATCATAATCTCCTGAGCAGGGCTGTAATAACTAATAAGGAACAAATGAACATCATAAAGATTAACCTCCACGAGTGGATTGGGGGAGAGAGCCGCTGGGCAAATAGAAAATAGAAAATCCGATAAGGAGGGAGGCCTAACTTATAGTCAACTTCTTGTAGATGTAAACGGCATACTGACTGATGCAGATCTACAGGCATACTGATTGATTAAGAGCAGGTGGGAAGGGGCCCCTGGGTGGCTTAGTTGGTTAAATGTCTGACTTTGGCTTAGGTCATGATCTCATGGTTTGTGAGTTTGAGCCCTCCCCCTCCCCCCCCCTCCCTCCCCATCAGGCTCTGTGCTGACAGCTCGGAGCCTGGAACCTGCTGTGGATTCTGTCTCCTGCTCTCTCTGCCCCTCCCCCACTCACACTCTGTCTCTTTCAAAAATAAACATTAAAAGAAATTAAAAAGAGCAGGTGGGAAACTAGATTTCTTTGATTTAAATCCATGTAGCTATACATACTGTCCCTAGCATATTTAAGTATGTCCCTAGGGTATTTAAATGTGATACTTGTTAGATAAGCTGGGCTAAATAGAGCAAAAGACTCCATCTATGCATGTATTTATCCATGATCCATCTATCCATCCATCCATCCACCTGGTCCAGGTCAGTGGTTAGAAACACAAGTGGTGGAACCAGGGTTCAGTCTCAGCTCTGCCAGTTACTATATGACCTTGAGCAAGTTACTTAAAACTCGGTTTTTTGATCTGTAAAGTAGGGACACTAATAGGGTTATTGTGAGAATGAGATGTAAATCAATTAGACATAATTGCTGGTACATCGTCACTGATAATATTATCTATTATTATTCGTTGAATAAGATAAATTTTGCTTTAATGGAAAGAAGCAGAAACCAGGTCTGCCACTATTTAGCTGTGTGACTGTGGACAAACTTTGCATCTCTGGTCAGGAAAAAGAATCGTCCTAAACCAGTGATTCTCCGTCTTTAATGTGCGTATGAACTTCTTGTAAATCCTTTGAAAATGCTGACTGATTTCTTAGGTCTGGAGTGGAGGATGACATTCTGCATTCCAACAGGCTCTCAGGAAATGCTGACTCAGGTGGTTCACGGACCACACTTCCAGTAGGAAGGAACCACACAACCTGTAAGCCTCCTTCTAGTTTCAATATCTCTGCTGTTTCTATTACCAACCTTCTAGTTTCCCAAGCTATCTATATATCTTGCAATTCCCTTTAACTTTTTCTTCCTTCTCATTGCCTAGTCCAATCTTTTTTTTTTTTTCTTTTACTGATTCTGTTCATCTTTTAAAATGTCTCTTCTGTGTTCACTGAGCCTAAATTAGGATAGAATGATTTAGAAAATTGATGTAACTACGTGATTAATGTAGCCACTAAAATTGTTAAGAATATTAACATGGCAAAATTTATATAATTTAATATCATGAATATAAAAACATACATCATGTATGATTAAATCTATCCCCCCCCCCCCACCGTGCCCCCAGCATTCTACATACAGAGGAAAAAGGGCAGGAAGGAAATAACCCAAATGGGCTGAGTTTGGATGGTAGAAATACGGTTCTCTCTAGGTATGCATTATTTTTTTCTATAGTTCCTTTAATGAACATGTAGTATTTGGAAAATGAAAACATTGTTTTCAAAGAATTGCTGGACCAGAGTCCTTCCAATTCAAAGGTATTTCTGGAACCTTTAGGGACTACAACAATCCCTTTATAGCTTTTCTTTCTCCTCATTCTTTATCTTTGGGCTTCACTGACAGAAAAGGCTGCACCCTCCCCACTCTTCATTTCAGCTCCTCTGTGAGTGGAAATTGATCCCTCCTACTACCCCTACCCTCCACCCCAGGTTCTGCCTGAAGGACGAGATTAGCCTCTTTCCTAAACCATAACATGGTACAGAGCACCAGTCCCCACACTAGGGCATGAGCCAGGTCTCACTTCCAATGGCTACCAGGGCCCAGGGCCAGAGTGCAGACACCATCCAGAATCTCTTGCCCTGACTCCTTTGGCCTCTGCTCCACGTAAAAGGACAGGGGAGGACGTGGAAGGACAAAGCCACGTGTTGCCCATCTGTAGCCGATGTCAGAAGTGACTTGGGATGCAGTGCCACAGCTGTGAAGCAAGTCAAGCAGCCAGCCACGTCCACAGTCACTGAGTCTCCGAGGGGAAAAGAGCCATAGAGCCAGATGTTATTTCTAGAAAAAAAAATTGCTATGGAACTTGGCCCCTGAATGGTGCATCTGTCCAACTTATCTCCATTGGTCATAGATGATGAAAACTCTGCTAGGGAGCCTGGAAAAAAACAAGGAAGAAGCATAACTTGACTATGAAAAGAAAGTCATGAAATATGTTTTTGCCAAAGCACTTATTTTGGAGTTTCTCCTATTTCTTAGCTTGAATTCATATTGAAATGTCCTCTCTGGCAGAAAAAGTCTGTCAATCAGTCGCTGATACACATTCTGCTTGATTCTACCTTTTATGTCCCAAGGGGTATGAGGAGGAGGCTTGGTTATACCTTAGAGGAGAGAAGGAAACCACTTGCATTGCCCTTGATTCTAGACTTTCTGGAACAAACCTTCTATATTAAGCCACTGTGCTTTCCAGAACTGCTGGATCTGGTTGGATGGGTTGTTTACTGCCGAAGGATGCCTGATTGAGGAACAAGCAGAGGCTAGAATGTAGCCTGTGCTCCACACACTAGGCTGTGCCCTGCACAGATCTGTGTCCAACTAGGAGGGGTATATTTTTATAGATAACACAAAGATGCTGTGCACTTCCCAAGCACTGTATCCGCATATTTACCTCTGCGTGGACAGGATACTGTTTCCTAGTTAGCATAAAGCGTTACATGGGCATAGAGCCCAACCTGACGCCATCTCAGACCTTCAAACTGAGACCACCACCCTCTCAGTTGCTGAGCTAGCAACATCCACATCTCTATCCTGACTGCAAACCAGAGAGCTTATAGGACTCTGCCCAGGAATCTGAATTTGTTTCTCCATTCTGGTCAGGGAGATTTTGTGCCGAGATCAAGGCTCTCCACTTAAGAGAAAGATTCTTGTCTTATTTCCTGAGCCAAGTTGATATCTCAGAGACATGCTTGGTGTCTTGGTTCCTTTGGAGTTAAGGAGCTGTTTTGGTCTGGCCATTCATAGGCCAGGGATTTGAGCAGAGCTCTGCTCCCCAGCCTGCTTGCTGCTCCCAGTTTCCCCAGGGGTCCTTTCTGCTTAGATCTTAGAATATGACCTGTTCCAGAGTGAATCTCTTTATTGTTCCACTTGCCTGTATGGATGCTTCTGCCACATTGTGTTATGTTCCTATAGTTGACAGCTTGCCTAGACCACTTCATTCCTCTTTTGCCCTCAATCTTCTGGACATCGTATTCTGTTTCTTGGGCTGAACTTGTCCTTGAGGCCTGGCTCTCTCTATTGGGTGGGTCTGGTCGAATGTCTGTTCTTTCCTAAGCTACCTCATCCTGTTTCAGGATACTTAGCCACTCTGAGATGTGGTACTTAGCTCCCATGCAGGGCCAACAATATATGAGCAAATAATCACTTAAATGTTAAAATGAATACAACTTCCTACCAGGTGCGCCTGTCTAAAGTTCTACCAAAAGCATTTTCCTCTC
This sequence comes from Lynx canadensis, assembly GCF_007474595.2. NCBI lineage: Eukaryota > Metazoa > Chordata > Mammalia > Carnivora > Felidae > Lynx > Lynx canadensis. The sequence continues at coordinate 109,478,920 of NC_044308.2, read as the reverse complement.
CAGGAGGGACAGGGTGAGGGACGGTGACCAGTCAGTCACAAATACTTATGGCCATTAGTTAGTAATATCACTATCTTTCTTAACTATAGGAATCCAGGGTAGCAGGCAGGCACTGGAGGTCCAGGAGAGCAGAGCAGGAGAGACTGACACAGATAACAAGTCAGGGAGGCACTGAGGATAATTCTTCCCTTTTTTCTGCCCTTAGCCAGTTCCAGTCCTGAGCTAGCAGATTACATCACTTTAGACATTGATATAGTTTGGATGCTGAGAGAATGTTGGGCAAAAATACTGTCCTTTAGCGTCAGTAGGAGAAAGAAACAGAAACAGGATTTGGCTATTATTTGGAAGTGGGAGGAAAAGCTAAGGAATGAGCCATAACTGCACCACGCGGCAATAGATTCCAATGTAAAATAAGGACCAGAAGTGATTAGTGTCAGAAATGAGTTAGGAATAAAGGTCAGGGAAAGGGTGCAGGATCACAGGTAAGACAAAGACCTCTCATCGCTAACATTAAACTTTGAATGTAATGTACACAGATGCTCACGTGAACACTCACCTCTCTGAGACATGCTGGAGTACCTTACTTCCTCCATGTGAATAAGGGCAGTACAGGGTGATGGCAAGAGCCTAATATGTAATTGATAGGTCACTAAGTGGGAATTGAACTTCTTGTGACTTTCTTAAAGCATATGGTTGCTTCATCGAAATTAACCACTCCTGGGAGGTGGTGATCCAGATGGCTGGAACGTGGCTTTGGTGTCAGCCAGAATGAGGCTTTCTCTAGTCCTAGTTCAATCATTTGCTAGTTGTCTATGCTTGAGCACTTAACCTAAGCCTCACTTTCCTCATCTGTGAAGTGGGTACAATAATAGTACCTGTGTTAGAAGGTACTGTGAAGATTGCATGGGATCATATGTTATTAAAAAGCATGATAGCTCCATCTAGAATGTCCATCAGGGAGTGAGTGTTTATGAACACTACCTTTGTTTTGGAGGAATAGGAACTCCCTATTTCTCCACAAAACAATCTGCTATTCCTGTCAGCAGAGTTCTCAGATGTCTAAAGACGTCAGAGCACTTTTATTTTTGAATCTTCTGGTATATGAAGAGGTGAAATATAACAGTAGGTTTATAGTTTACATAACTGCATTTAACAAATCAATGCTGTTACACACACACACACACACACACACACACACACACCGCATTGTGCAACATGATTGTTTTATTCATATGATCCTTGTGGGTCTAGAAGTAACCCAAGTTTAAAGTTATGTGGGGAATGTCTTTCAGTTCTGTTTGGATCTTTCTTTCTTTTCTTTCTTTTCTTTTCTTTTATTTTCTTTCTTTCTTCTCTTTCTTCTCTTTTCCTTCTTCTTATTATTTTTTCACTATTTTATTTTATTATTATTATTTTTTAATATATAATTTATTGTCAAGTTGGCTAACATACAGTGCATACAGTGTGCTCTTGGTTTTGTGGGTAGGTTCCTATGATTCATCGCTTACATACAACACCCAGCGCTCATCCCAACAAGTGCCCTCCTCAATGCCCATCACCCATTTTCCCTCTCCCCAATCACCCACTCATCAATCGTCAGTTTGTTCTCTGTATTTTAGAGTCTTTTATAAGTTTGCTTCCTTTTCTGAAACTATTTTTTCCCCTTCTTTTCCCCCATGGACTTCTGTTAAGCTTCTCAAGTTCCACATAGGAGCAAAAACATATGATATCTGTCTTTCTCTGCCTGACTTATTTCACTTAGCATAATACCCTCCAGTTTCATCCACATTTTTGCAAATGGCATGATTTCATTCTTTCTCATTGCCAAGTAGTATTCCATTGTATATATAAACCACATCTTCTTTATCCATTCATCAGTTGATGGACATTTCAGCTCTTTCCATGACTTGGCTATTGTTGAAAGCACTGCTATAAACATTGGGGTACATGTGCCCTTATGAATCAGCACTCCTGTACCCTTTGGATAAATTCCTAGTAGTGCTATTGCTGGGTCATAGGGTAGTTCTATTTTTAATTCTTTGAGGAACCTCCACACTGTTTTCCAGAGTGGCTGCACCAATTTGCATTTGTTTGGGTCTTTCTATACCTGAATGTTTAACCTTACTGGAGGATAAGGTGAAAAGTCTAAATTTGGGGCTCAGGCTAATGGCCCTCCTAATCCCTTATGTGATAAGCCCCAATGAAAGAGAAATCTGAGCTATACAGACCACTGTTCTGTTTGTTTCTGCTGGTAGAAATCAGAGCATCTGCTGTTCTCTATCAATTCAACAAATACATGCGTGGTTTAGGCTCAACTTGTCTTTATTTCAGGAAAATCATAATGTGGGCCAACCACTGGACCAGGGATGAGCAGAATCGTCTTAAGGTTTGAATCCATCTACCAGTATCAGGAGACGTGGAGGAAGGTGTTTCTCTTCTCCAGGCTCTGGTGCCCTGTCATTCAAATGACAAGGCTGGGATTCCATCTTCCAAGGGTCTAGGCTCTAAGTTTCTGTGATACTGTGTGTGCATGGAGTTTGCACATGTGCATGGGGCTCACTTTCTTAAAGGCTGAAAGAATCAAAGATTTGACCTCGTAATTTTCAGACCAAGTTAATTATACAAGGCGATGTTAGTAGTTAATTGCTAAGTTAATTATACTGATTTCTCCTTCAAATAATCAAAGTTAATGGTTATTTTTAGATCTATTGGTATCTTTACAAGATTTAACATCAGGAAAAACAGTGAATCTGAAGATGAAAGGAATAAGGCATCACAACCGAAAGGGACAATTCTAGGGTAAAAACCACCAGATGACACATGAAAAGATGCTCAACATCACTCATCATCAGGGAAATACAAATCAAAACCATAATGAGATACCACCTCACACACGTCAGAATGTCTGAAATTAACAACACAAGAGACAACAACTGTTGGCAAGGATGCAGAGAAAGGGGAACCCTCTTGTACTGTTGGTGGGAATGCAAACTGGAGCAGCCACTCTGGAGAACAGTATGGAGGTTCCTCAAAAAGTTAAAAATAGAACTACCCTATAATACAGTAATTGCACTACTAGGAATTTACCCAAAGTTTACAAAAATACAGATTCGAAAGGGTACCTGCACCCCGTTGTTTATAGCAGCACTATCAACAACAGCCAAACTATGGAAAGAATCCAAGTGCCTGTCAACTGATGAATGGATAAAGAAGATGTGGTATATATACAATAGAATATCAGAAAGAATGAAATCTTGTCATTTGCAATGCTGTGAATGGAGCTAGAGTATATTATCCTAAGTGAAGTAAGTCAACCAGAGAAAGACAAATACCATATGATTTCACTCATATGTGGAATTAAGAAACCAAACAGATGAACATATGGGAAGGGGGAAAAAGAGAGGGGAAACAAACCATAAGAGACCCTTAACTACAGAGAACAAACTGAGGATTGGTGGAGGGAGGTGGGTGGGGGATGGGCTAAATGGGGGATGGGTATTAAGGAGGGCACTTGTCATGTTGAGCACTGGGTGTTGTATGTAAGCGAAGAATCACTAAATTCTACTCCTGAAAACAATATTACACTGTATGTTAGCTAACTAGAATTTAAATAAAAATTTGAAAAACAAAAAACAAACATAAAAAAAAAAAAAAACCCAACACCGTGTTCTTCAGATACAACTCCAGGACCCCGTCAGATATTTTTTCATTCAGTTCTTACCTCATACATTTTCTCATTGGATTTCCTTTTACTTTATTATCTCCCTCTATAAGTATCTTTTGTCTGTCTACACTATTCCACTTTTATCTTTTAATTTTTTTAAATAAGTCCAGGCATTATGGTGTATACCTAAACTTACATACCACAATAAGTTTACTTAATATCCATCACCTCACCTCATACAGAGAGAAAAAACAAACATTTTTTTCCTTGTGGTTGGAACTCCCAGGATCTATTCCTTTACATTTAAAAATTTTATAATGTAAGGTTTAAAGTAGCAGATGCTCAAATATTCTTGGGCAAAAAGAAAATCATATCTATGAAGCAACTATGACTTCTTATTTTTTCTCTCTGCCAACAATGATCAGTTGGAAAGTAGGAAAATATTTCCCAGTAAATAACTCACATATTTGGATATGCCTAGCTGTTTAGATGAGGGATGAGAAAATAAATGTATAACTTTATTTGAAGAGAAAGTTAAAAAATCTCTATCAGGTCTTTTGTGAAAGTGATTAAAGCATTTACAAATAGGAAAGATGTGTATTCAGAAGAAAACATTATAAAGAAAAAGAACAAAAATTATGCTGTGATTTTAAAAGTTTGAGAGATAAAAGATATAGCAAAAGGCATTTAACAGAGTTCATTTACTTACTCGAATAAAAATATCTTTTGACTGGAGAAACAGATTTCTTTATAAAGTACTATTCACATAAATTATTCAAAGACAATGGGAAATTTACTATAATTCCAGATCAAGACAGATCTTAGGGTGGGTTTTGGGTGTGACAGTCATGGTTCTCAAATTTCACTCTTAAGAGTTATTCCTTTGGATTCTGAAGATCTTCTGTCCCTCCAAGGCCCCGAGGAAAAATACAAGTATTTCTGGAGGGTATGATTATTGTCCTTTCTGTTGTTTTTGAAAGCAAGAGTAGTATCTGAGACTGGAGGAAGAGACGGAGAGGCTTAATCCCTTCTATTTCACAGATAGAGCAAGAGCTGTGTTACCCAGAGCTGTGTGGAAAGTTAAAGGCTGAGAATCAGAACAATGACTTGTTAATTCACATTCTGAGGATTATCTTGATCAGAAGGGCAGGGAACTCATTCTTGGAAAGTGAATGCATAGATTCCAGGGGAAAGAGTAATGACCTCTAAATGCGTGGAATACTTGGCATCACCATTCATAGAGATTGCTTTTGTTCACAACAGAATCCAACCTACTGTCTCGAGAAGTCACTAAATGAATCTTAGGAACTAAAAACTCAGTTCGTGCCTTTGTCTAGGGGGGTCACTGGGTATCTTTCTCCACCTAGTGGCCAGTGCCTCCGGACCACAAAACTAAAAGACAATTGGTTATTGTGGCAACGAAATAAGTGAGGTTTCTTGTTTTGCAAGAAAACAAGGCTATCAAATCCTAGAACGAAGAAGATATTTAAGCATATGTTTGGAAAAGCCAGTGGGCGTATTAATGATTAGGTTGGCTTGCGTCAGGTTGGCTCCCATTGTTCAGATGACGTGCTTTGCATTCCAGTGGAGAAAGAGCAGTTGGGAAAACTTGCTGATCAAATAATGCACACAAGTGGAGTTAAAGCTTGAGGCCAATTTTATAATCTGCAATGTTCACATTATAAAGCCCACTTTCCAAGGACAGAAAAAGATGAGATTTAAAGACTCTTTGATTGTTAATGTTATGTGACTTTTGGATACTCTGTCTCAGTTATGCTCTGGGCGTAGATAGGTACTCAGTAAAAGTCTTTTGTATTTAATTGAAATTGATAGATCCCTCTGTGCCTCAATTCTTAAATTGTTCTTGTCTCTACTTCTCCCACCTAAAATCACATTCCATTAAAAATAAATACATCTTTTAAAATATGCACCTAAGGAGCATGTTTCAGTCGTTTTCGTGTTGGTCTCTGCAGAATTTGACACTGTTGAGTGCTCCCTCCTGGAAACTTTGGTCTTCCTCTCTGCTCTGGTTTCCATGACAGCATCCTCTCCTGCTTGCCTCCTACTTCCCTGGCAGGATTATTTTTTTTTTTGTTTGCTCTCCAGCATTACCCTCCTTTTGTGGTCTCTTAAATACTACTGTGGCCGAGGTTCTATTTTTAGCTCTCTTTTCTCCATCCCACTTGTCTGCCTCCGTGGTCACTCACCACTGTGTGAACTCTGATGCAGATGCTTGTGGTCTCCAGTCTCCATCTTCAGCTCCCCCCCTTCTCTCCTGAGCTCCGGACCAAAGTTCCTGTCTATCTGTTAGATATTTCCACCACTAAGTCCTGCAGGCACCTGGAAACCCTGGGAAGTCCTAACTGACCTCATTATTTTGTGCCTTTCTGCTACTTGCACTCTTGCCTACATTTTCCATCTGGATATATAACATTGCTATTTCAGTAGTCAGGATCCAGAGGGTGAATGGTATTGTCTTCCTGACATCAAGCACCGACTTGATTCTGATTAAGAAAATTAATGTTAATAAAAAGAACTATGATTTATTAAGCAGTTAAGAATTTCTATACCCTGTTTAGTGTTTCATATATTGTACCAGATAAATTCTGAACCCACGACATATTGCCTATATCAGCTTTATTTTATTTATCTATATATTTTAATTTTTTAAATGTTTGTTTATTTTTGAGACACACAGAGAGACAGAGCATGAGTGGGGAGGGGCAGAGAGAGAGGGAGACACAGAATCTGAAGCAGACTCCAGGCTCTGAGCTATCAGCACAGAGCCCGACACAGGGCTCAAACTCACAGAATGGTGAGATCATAACCTGAGCTGAAATCAGATGCTTAATTGACTGAGCCACCCAGGCACCCCTATATTACCTTGATGTTAGCGTGGCTATGGTGAAAAGTTCTGTGCTGGTTGCCATCACCCCACCTTAAGGACTTGCTCTAACTTTCCTGCCTCAGGGCGTCCTCTGAGACTGGGGAAGACTGGTAAGCCAGTGAATAAGACAGCCAGGATGTGAGGGGAAGATAAAGCTCCTTAGCAAGTGAGGAGTGGGAGTTAGTGGAGAAATGTCTCAGCTTCCTATCCTTCAGAAGCACAATTTTGAGGGCCATTCTATAAGATTCCTCCAAAGGAATCTTGCAGGATTCCTCCAAAGACCCCTTGTAGGATTGAGCCCAGGTTGCCCAGAATGGGAACCAGTCCAACAATATATTCTTAGTTGGCTTGACATTCCTCCTTTTCTTGCCCCACTCTCCCTGCTCCCTGGGGAGCACCTCTTAAACAAGCTCTCTGAACCTGGGTCTTGTCTTAGGCTCCACTTTTGGGAGAACTCAAATTGAAACACACATATTTAATCCTCACAATAGGTCTTCCTGTGAGATAATGCTATCCTTAGCCCCATTGTATAGATTGAGGAAACTGACACATAGAGGTTAGTCAATTTAGCCGGGGTTAGTCAGCCTGTTAGTTGAACAGCTGGGATTTGAACATAGGCGCTCTGACTCCCAAACCTTCTGTCTGCCAAAACAACGATCTGATGAGCAAGTGGGAGAATACCTGAGCAATTATACTTGATTGGCTCTGATATCCATATGTCATTGTCCCTTCAATGTCAAGAGATTTTTTTTTCTCAGCCTTTTCCAGTTTTGTGATGAGAATTCTCGGGAGATTTTTGGTTTGATGTTGAGTAGAATGGAAAGATTTGCAATTAAAGACCTGTACATCTAAAAAGAAAACAAAGTAGACTTGTATTTTTGGATAAATCTGAAGGACATTAATGTTTTACAAGGGAACTATGTGTGATTTCTGAAACTTTTGACACTTTGTTCACTGGAGGTTAATGCTTGGATGTTCTTTTGAATCTCTTTGCTTTTTGTTTCCATAAAATGAGTATGCAGCTTCACTGATAAAAGGCATTTTTAAATGTAGATAAAAATGTGATAATTTATACTAATACATGGTAAGAATTTTGGAAACATTAGTGGCTTCTCAAATAATCTTACTGACTCAGACAAAAGGAGAAATAAAATGTGAGAATTCGCTTTAATTTAGAGTAGCAGATGGATTTTGAAACATTTTTTGAAATTGCGAATAGGACAAGGGAAAGGAACCGTGTGTTTCCCTACATGCCTTAGATACGTGATCTCCTTTCACTTGCCATGAACCCTGCCAGTATTCTTGTCATTTTTCTTGTTTTACAGATGAGGGATTAAGTTTAAAGGATCTGACAAACTCCCTTCAAATCACACAGTTATGAAGTGGGAAAGCTGGGGTTTACACCCGGTCTGAGTAGCTCTCCAAACCACACTCTTATTACCTTGCCTGGGCAATAGAATATAAGTCCAGGATGCAAGGATTTTGTAGTTGCACATTTAGAAAATGCATGTCTTTCCAGGTTACATGACATGTCACCCATAGGCAGATGGTATGGTATATAGAATATGCACAAGTACTGTGGACCTTAGATCAATGCAAACAATGACTTCCCTTGGAATAGCTACCTCCAAATTTCCTCAGTGTTCCCAGGAGCAATTGAGAATTTTACATATAATATAAACTCAAAAGTATTCTAATTTATAAAACTACAAGACTCGGCTAAATCACAACACCAAAAGGAATTAACTTGCATTGCTCTTTTACCAGAAAAATGTCCGACACGGAATGTTATCTTTTATACCAGGGATGGACACACTGGCCAAATCCAGCCTGCCACCTGTTTTTGGTGTCTGTGAACTAAGCATTTTTACATTATTAGATTTTTTTTAAGTTTATTTATTTTGAGAGAAAAGAGACAGTACAAGTGGGGGAGGGACAGAGAGAGCGGGAGAGAGAGAGAGAGAATCCCAAACAGGCTTCATGCTGCCAGCACAGAGCCTGACGTGGGGCTCGAACCCACGAAGCCGTGAGATCGTGACCTGAGCTGAAACCAAGAGTTGGACGCTTAACTGATGGAGCCACCTAGGCACCCACATTATTAAATATTTTTTTTAAAACAGTAAAGGGAAAAAAATACTTCATAACATAAAAGTTATATGAAATTTAAGATTTAGTGTGCATAAATAAAGTTTTATCAGAACACAGCCATACTCATTCATTTGCATATTGTTTATAGCTGCTTTTGCACAACATCTGCGTTGAACAGTTGTGACAAAGACTATATGTCTCTCAAAGCCTAAAATATTTACTATCTGGTATTTTACAGAAAAAGTTTGCTGCCCCTTGTTCTATACTATTCGGTGGCTAGAGGTGAAACTTTGAGCATTGGTTTTCTTTGGCTTTGTTTTTAAAAAATCATTAAAATCCAATGCAAATACAATATATGCTCAAATACTAATGTGCATGTATGCTTTGTTTATACATGCTAGATTTTCTTTGTTACTTTCAAGATAATGCTGTCATGAAACATTTATCTTCCAGTGTTGGTCCTAATAATAAAGAGACACAGGGATGTGAGAAGCAAATTCATACTGGGACTGAGCCATTCCTTAAGAAGCAATTTTGTTGGTAGGAGTCATATTACCAGTAGTAATAATGGTGACCTAGGGGCTGACAGTTTAGAAATCACTTTTAGACACCAACTCACATTTAATATTGATTTAACTTAATTTTGTGAGATATTATTATTACTTCCTCTTTTGTTTACACATAAGGAAAACGTGAGATTAGTTGACTTGTCCAAGATCCCCAAATCAGTAAGTGTCAGAATCCACACCCAAACACAATGGTTACTTCTTTTTTGGCGGGGGGAGGAGGAGGAGGAGTAACTTCATTATTAAAAGGAAATATTTATGATTTTACATCCATGAGCAATAAGAATATTTTGGTATTAGAAAAACGATGGGGCACTTGGGTGGCTCAGTTGGTTAAGCGTCAGACTCTTGAATTCAGCTCAGGTCAAGGTCCCAGGGTCGTGGGATCAAGCTCTGAGCTGAGACGGGAGCCTCTTTAGGATTCTCTCTCTCTCTCTCTCTCTCTCTCTCTGCTTCCCCCACCCCCACTCATGCATGCCTGCTCTCTCTCTTTCCCTCAAATAAAAAAAAAGTGATGGGAATTTACTTAAAATAACAGATTTTGGAATTTTGATTTTATTTTTGGATGGTTTTACTATTTACAGTGTTCTTTGAAGCAACATCCTTTTATCACCATAATTGCCAATATTTCTTTTATGCCAGTTAAATTGTCAGCACCGAAATAGATTTTGCAAGTAGTGACATATGTGAGTGCATACTGAAATTATTTTTACTTACATGAGGAAAATATGCTCATTTGATTATAGAAAAATGCCATTTCAGTATTTTTCTGAATGAAAACCAATATTTTAAATGAAAAAAATATATTAAAAAGAAAAAAATCAAGTTCCCAAGACATATGACTGAATTTAACAGGGTCCTAATAAATGGCTTATTTGGATTTGTAGTTTACATAAACTCATTTTATTTATTTTTTGCATATTCAGAAATATTAATACAGAACAGATGCAAGCACTATGTCAGGTATTGGTGATGGGAGGTTATCCTGTACCTTTATTAAGTTCATGATCTATGGAAAGATTAGCACATGAAGTGATAATTACGATGTAACTCAGGATGATAGGTGCCATCATGGAAATCTATATAAAAGTACTATGGGTACTAATTAATTCTTATTGGAAAATGGGAATATTGTCAGAGGGTAGGTGGAAGGATTGGGTGAATGGATGGTTCCATCTAAATAGAGAATATAGAAGAGAATATAGAAGGGAAGTTTGGGGTGATAGAAAGTGAAAGACTGGATGAGAGGATTGGGGTGAGGAGATGTAAGTGACTTTGGTTTGGATATGTTGAACCACTAACAGTCTAGTGAGAGCTAATGTAAGACTACAAATGGTTGCAATATTTTGTGTGAAAAGGGCTGTGATCAACAGCATGGGGTACCAAAGGAGAACCAAAGATGGGCACTGATTTTGATCAAATGAGGAAGTACAGAAGAGCTTCCTGAAGGAAGTCACCTTTAAGCAGATACTTAAAGAGCAAGAATTATCTGGATAAGATTGGCAGGTCAGGGCCACCATAGGTGACTGTGTAAATACTACACTACTCCAGGGGATGCTGGTCACATGGACTCAGGTGTGAATGGATTTCCCTGGAGTTTTTCAGTGCACAACCCATGCAACCATATATGCTGATCCTATATAGCAATAGGTTTTGGATGTTTTATGTAGAAAGGGATGAAAGAGGGACAGTGTTCCAGGAAGAGTAGGCCACAAGGGCTCTGAAGTAGGAGAAAACATGATATGGTCAAGGAGTAAAAAATGGATTTTAGTTTCTGTTGTAGACTGAAAGAATGGGGTGGAAAGGTAGGGGAGAAATGACCAGAAATAAAGTTACAGTGCTAAGTATGGACTAATCATTCAGATAGTTGAAATCAGATAGGATGTTGGCACTAGAGATGGAGAGAAATGAATATCTCAGGAACAGATTTAAGCTTGAAACAAGCTTGAAATGCTTATAGGAAATTCTAGAAAATGATGCCTAATAATAAAATAAGAATAGCAAACACATTGTGTTTATTATATTTCAGGTACTATTCTAAAAACTTTACATATATTACGTATAAAAAACAAGCTTTACATATAATCTGAACAATAATCCTATGAAGTAGACATTATGATTTCTCCCCGACCCCCAATATTATAGATAAAACTATAGCAAAGAGAGACCTTAGGTGACTTCCCCAAGACCACACAGCCCAGGCATTCTGGCTCAAGTCCATACGCTTAACCGCCACACTCCTCTGCCATTCAATAAAAAGTCAAAATAATGGAATTGACTGGAAGTCAGACATGAGAGGGCAGTAGATGTACATTTGGAAATCATCAGCAGAGAGAAAGGGGAGACTCAGAGAGAGCGGTGCCCTGCAAGTCAAGGGAAAAGTTTCACAGACAAGGACCAGTGGACAATGTCAAGGGCAGCAGAATGTTCTACTGAAGAAGTTACCAGTCTTCACAGGCTTTAGTAATAGAGGGTCATGAATGACCCTGGTAGAAGCAATTTTAGAAGAATGATAGGGGTAGAAGCTAGAAAATTCCAGGTTGAAAAGTGGATGGGTACTAGAAATAATGGAGGGAGCCACGACAGATGTTGATGGAAGTGGAGAGGGGGTATTAAGGAGAGGAAGAAGTTTAATCAAGGTGTGTGTGTGTGTGGGAATCTATTATCTATCTGTCTATCTATCATCTCTGTCTGTCTATCTATCATCTCTATCTCTCTATCTATCTCTCTATCATCATCATCTATCTATCATCATCATCCACCAATCTATCAATCAACTATCTCATGTTAGGTTATTGGTAAGTAGGAACTTTTTCCCCATGAGTAATCACTGATTTTTAGGAAATCTGTGTTTTTAGGAAAATGCTTTTGTTCCACAAATTTTAACTGTTGACATACGAAGACAAGAGATTTATAAAACTAGAGCTGGTGATTCTGTTAGTCTAGAAAGGTCTATGTTAAGGTTTAAAAAATTCCCTCAATCTTTCCCAGTGACAATCAAAACCAAAGAGATACCTTCTGTGGCTGTGAAAGTGTTCAGTTGTGAGGTATCAATATTGAATATTTGTAAAAGTATCTATGAAGAAGAATTTACTTAGCAAAACTCCCTGAAGTCTTATTTATTTTTAAAACATATACTTCTAATGTGGTCCTTTCCTTCCTAGTTTGCATTTTATTTGATGCTCTTATTTCTATCCTCCGCATCCTTACTGTGCTTTTTATGGGGCCTATTCTTCCCTGCGTTCCTTGTAATTTAGTCTTCATTTTTAAATGCCCTCGTCTTTTCTTTTCTTTATTTATTTTCCTGTGTGCTGTCAGTTCCTGTTGTACATCCTCCTGTTATCTATTATCATTTCCTCTTGTCCGGCCGCCATCTGTTCTCTGAGTTTTGGTATTTCTCCTTTAGAGTTTCAACTGCTGCATAGAAGTTTAAAACCCTCGGTTGGAATGTTAGATTGCACTTTTCATCTGCTTTGTGCCAGTATTTTCCTGGTGTTTTCAGGGTCTTACAGTGTCTGTAAGAAAGCTATTTTACTCTTTTTCATCTTTTAATTTTTCTCGTAGGAACTTTGTGTGAATGTAGAGCATAGTACTTTGTTGTTACTCAGATTTCAATTTTTTTTTAAGTTTATGTATTCTGAGAAAGAGAGTGCAGGAGAGGGGCAGAGAGAGGGGGAGAGAACGAGTTCCAGACAGGCTCTGTAATGCCAGCCAGCACAGAGCCCGATGTGGGGCTCAAACTCACCAACTGAGAGATTATGACCTGAGCCGAAATCAAGAGTCGGCCATTTAACTGAGCCACCCAGAGGCCCCTGTTACTTATATTTTAATGAGACATATTTTTGTGATGTTTATAGGAGGTTCTTACGGAGGCATATGGCCAGGTTAGATCTCCAGGCTTCATGGCTCAAGGGCATCCTCTTCCACTCCCCTAGCGAAAAACTTAAAGTATGGATTTCCGGTATGGTTCCCTCAATTAAAATTATTATTATTTTACTCAGGTGTAATTAACATTTATTTAGGTCTTTGACTTAATTTTTACTTCTTTGATTAGTGCACATATTTTGTTAATGTCGTACCTATTATAAATAGTTCCGTTTTTAGTTCGATTTCCAGGGGTGCCTGGGTGGCTCAGTTGGTTAAGCCTCTGACTCTTGATTTCTGCTCAGGTCATGATCTCACAGTTTGTGAGTTGGAGCCCCATTTCCAGCTCTGCGCTGACAGTGTGGAGCCTGCCTGGGATTCTCTTTCTCTCCCTCTCTCTGCCCCTCCCCTGCTTGCTCTCTATCTCCCACTCAAAATAAAGATAAACTTAAAAATTATTAAAAATTCAATGTCCAATTTTTAATTGTGAAGAGTGTGTTCAAATACAATTGACTTTTGAATATGGACCTTGTATCTTAAGATCTTGCTAAACTCACTCATTAGTTTTAGGTTTTTTTTTTTTTTTTTTTTTTTTTTTTCAGATTCAGTGGGATTTTCCACAATGACTGTCACATTGTCTGCGAATAGACACAATCTGTATAGCTTTATTGCTTTCTTGCCTTATTGATTAGGAATTACTTCTTTTGTGTTCACACTTTGCATGTGAAGTTTAGGTGTTGATCCACACTTGAGGGGGATTTATATGCAGATCATGGGCTTCCTTTCCTCAAGGCTCCCTTCTCTTTGCGATTTTAATGTTAAAGTTTTAGCCCCTGTAGTGCCCAGACTCCAAACTCTTTTTTCCATAGTCCATTAAGAGCCATATATTTCTTGTACGGGTCTAATCCTCTGCTTATGGGAAACTGAAAAGCAATCTCAGGAAAAGGGCTGGGTGAATTCGATAAAGCTCACTACCTGTACCTTCTTTCCCACATGCATCAAAACACGGCCTGTGCTTATTCCCCTTCAATCCCTGCAGTTACTTTAAAATATCTTGTCCAGGTTTTGTAATTTTTTTCGGTGGGATGATTAGTTTGGTATCAGCTACTCCATTGTGCCTGATATTGGAAGCTTTTAAGTGTACTTTTAAGTGAAAGAAAAAAAGGAAAATAGAAAAGCTGATATTAAGGATTTGTTTATACAGATGAATTGCAGCCTTTTCCCTTTCTCTATGACTCGGGTTCATGTATAATTATTTAAAAGTGCTTGGGAACGCAGCCAGGTTGAGGAGTGGCTGCTTAGGTATCTGCAGCCTTGATATTGTTTGTTGCCATTGCTCCGTGGTTACCATTTCCCAAAATGGAAACCCATAGTATGAATATGCACGTGAGATGCACCGAATGTTCCAACCTTCTCTTGCCATTTCCACCATGCCAGCAAGTGTTTTCCTTCCCCCTAACCAAGCTCCTTGAAATATGGATCCAGGCATATATAACACTTGCTGACTTGTTTCACACCTTCCTTTGATAGACTCAGCATTCACCCTCTCAATTTGATTTCAGACTAGTTTATACCTTTCTTTACTAAATTATAGTGTTACCTCCCATGCTCTGGGCCCCATGTGGAGTATACATTTCTTTAAAAAAAAAAGGACTTTGTCATCTATATATTTTGTGCCGACCTCAGATCATGACAGAATCTGTTGGTTCACAGCTGCTCCATAAATATGCTTACTGGCTAAATTACAGTTTTATATAACATTATCTTTTAGTTGCTATAACTAGAGTTTCCCAAGGTTATTTTTTCAGATGTTATTGGTGTTCAATCTAAAATTAACTCCTTCAGTAAACAATGTGAAGCATAAGAGCTGCTCCAAGGAAACCACAAATATCGTCGATATCTATCGCCTATGTAGTGCTACAGAACAGACATTACCAACATTTTTCTATGACCCTTAACTTCAGGGATTTATACAAAAGTGAAATAGGATGTACATTAAATTTCAGGAACTCACAATGCTGAGCTCTCTCAGAAACAGAGTCAGTGAAGGGTGCCTGGGTGGGTCAGTCGGTTAAGCATCCAACTTCAGCTCAGGTCATGATGTCACAGATGGTAGGTTTGAGCCCCGCGTCAGATTCTGTGCTGACAGCCTAGGGCCTGGAGCCAGTTTCGAATTCTATGTCTCCCTCTCTCTCTGCCCTTCACCTGCTCACACTCGTCTCTGTCTCTCTCAAAAATAAATAAATATTAAAAAATTAAAACAACAACAACAACAAAATGGTATAGTATGTGTGCTGTAAGTTCTTGCAGAATTGCTGGGCACTTGGGTTATGTTGTGTCATGGCTGAAAGAATGCGAGCGGTCGTTCTGCTACGCCCAGGAGTCCTCATTTGTGATCCATTAATCTTTTGCCATTGACCCTCTTGTGAGCAGATTAATTGTAGTAGAAAAGTATGGACATTTTATATCGAGACTCAATTTGTTCTAAAAATGAAGACCATGAATGAATGTTTCCCTTCTTGTGTTTCCTGATAGGACTTCAAATTGAGAGACAAAAATAAATGTTAGAAATATCTAGACGTTGGCCTTAGAAATTGAAAATGATCACAAGCTCTTTGAATTACATCTGTTAGCACCGAGGCCTGTTCCTTATTCTCACCACGCTGAGACTTCCTTTTTTGTCAGAGATTAATGTTCTCTCCTTATTCATACAAAAGATTAAAGAGGACATATAAATATGAAACATATGTTTTTCATTAATCAAAGTTTTAATTCATCTTCTTGATAGACATCAAAAGATATAAATTGCTGTGTGAGAGGTAGAATTATACAATGCAACTAATATGAAGTGGGTAGTTTTATTCGAATTATGTAAAAGTATTTAATGTATTTCTTTCTTCTCATGGTAGATGAGGACTTGAGTGATGGCTGATGATACTTGGCCAATAAGAATCATTTGCTTTCTTTTCATAGAAGCCTAACCTTTCCTTCTCTTGGGAACAAGGGTGTTTGGCTGGGAGTAAACAAGGGTGTTTAGCTGCGGAAGGGGAAGAAGGTATGCCAGGGGAAGGAAAATGGAGCTAATTGATTGTGATAATACAGTTAGAATTGCAGTGCTGGAAATGATATCAGAGATGATCTAGTCAAGATCCTTGTGTTACAGGTGAGAAAAACTGATATTTCAAGCAGAAGAGGACTTGCATGAGGTTGGCTGAACAGGAACATAGCCAGGAAAGGTGCTCTTTATCACGCCATAATGCTCATGACCCACACTCAGTACTCACGCCGCTCTTCAAGAGTCGGGAGTCCCCCAGCCCCACAGAATATAAAGGATGGGTTAAAGGGGGTAATTCCTGCCTAGGGTGTTCCAAGAGCCAGGGAAACAAGAACATTCATATTTAGTTTTTAAAGATCTTTATGACAAAGTAAAGTAGGGTCAAATGAGCACTGTAAAGGAGCTTCATTCTCACGCAGTCTGTCTACAAGCTCCCTTCTAGCTCCCTGTTCTCACACCCGGTGAGCCAGATCCCTTCTGCTAAACCCGCAGCACAGCTCAGGGGAGACTGCTCAGAAGGGAAAGTGAAGGGAAATGCAACACCAGTTCTAACACTGCTGAATTTTGCTGACTAGCGTCGGGTGGTTTTGACCTTGTAAATAAAGGCAAAGTGGTTTAAATGTCGAAATGTCTCATATTTAAAAAATCTGTGGAAATTATAACAATGACACCAGGTCAAACCAGAAATGGTTGAAAAATATTTAAATAACACCAAAGAAATCTGTTCTTCCTCCACCCTTCCTTTTTTGCCCCATGGTACCACTGGCATCCGATTAATGAGATTCCAGCTCTTTTCTATGTGTATGCAAACAAAAGAATTAGGACTTTACTTTGTTTTTATAAACATGAAGCTGCATTTTGCACACCCGAGTTTTGTTTTAAGTAGGCTTCATGCCCACCGTAGGACTTGAACTCATGACTCTGAGATCGAGACCTGAGACGAGACAGTCAGTCACTTAACCAACTGAACCACTTAGGTGCCCCTGCACACTTGATTTTTAACCTCAGTAATATTTCTTGGATTGTACCACATATCAGTACCTAGTTACATACTATTCTGTAGTATGGTTATTCTATTATTCATTGTAACATTTCTGTGTTGAAGAACATAAAAGTCTATCAACCAATGAATGGATAAAGGAGATGTGGTATATGTATATAATCGAATATCACTCAGCCATCAAAAAGAATGAAATCTCGGGGCGCCTGGGTGGCTCAGTCGGTTGAGCGCCGACTTCGGCTCAGGTCAGGCTCTCGCGGTCTGTTGAGTTCGAGCCCCGCATCGGGCCCCTGTGCTGACAGCTCAGAGCCCGGAGCCTGTTTCAGATTCTGTGTCTCCCTCTCTCTGACCCTCCCCCGTTCATGCTCTGTCTCTCTCTGTCTCAAAAGTAAATAAACTTTAAAAAAAAAAATGAAATCTTGCCATTTGCAACAATATGGATAGAGCCAGGATGTATTATGCTAAGCAAAAAAAAAAAAAAAAAAAAAAAAAAAAAAAAAAAAATCAGAGACAAATACCATATGATTTCGCTCCTATGTGGAATTTAAGAAACAAAACAGATGAACACATGGGAAGGGAGGGCAAGAGGAGAGAGGGAAACAAACCACAAAAGACTATTGACTACAGAGAACAAGCTGAGGGTTGATGGAGGGAAGTGGGTGGGAGATGGGCTTAATGGCTGATGGGTACTAGAGAGGGCACGTGTTGTGATGAGCACTGGGTGTTGAATGTAAGTGACGAATCACTGAGTTTTACTCCTGAAACCAATATTGCACTGTATGTTGACTAAAATGAAAACAAAACAAAACATAAAAGTTGCCTCTGGTGTTTTACTTACCAGTAATACTGGAATGAATATTTTACACCCATCCATGTGAACATGTGTGATCATTGCCTTATGCCAAATCTATAGAGGTTATATTTTTTGTTAATAAATTTAGGCATTGAAAATTTTTTTAGGTTTAGTCAGTTCATCTTGAGGATTTGATATAGAGGTGAGAACCAAGGTAAAAAGATAGATCTATGTAGAAGTCCCGAGTGTTCTCAGTAGCAAAAATCTACAGGGATAAAGAAACTAAAGTAATTAGCTTCTCTTGCTCATTTTGGTGTTCACTCAAAGTGGCTCTGAACCAGAGGCATTCAAGATCACGTTCAGACTTGCTGATCTGCTAGAAGGACTTACAGGATTCAGAAAAAGCTACTATGCTCACAGTTATTGCTTGTTTCAGTGAAAGGATACAGATTAAAATCAACAAAGGCAAAAGGTGACTGGGTGAAGTCCAGGAGAAACCAGATGTAAGCTTGTAGGTGTCCTCTCCAGTCGAGTCACATGGGTATGCCTAACTCTCCCAGCAATGATGTGTGACAACATGTATGAAGTGTTGCCAACCAGAGGGGCTTACCTGAGCCTTGGTGTCTGGGGTTTTTAGCTTTATAATGTTTCATATTGGTTTTATAGGCATGCAGCCCCCATGTGATTAAACTTAGCTACCTAGTTCCAACCCCCCAGAGGTCAAACTGGTACAAATGGCTCAGGACCTCAGGCATACAAAAACAGGCATTTACTGTGAGTCACATCATTAGCTAGCATAAACCATCTGGTCAAACTGACACAGCCTGGCCCACGGCCTTGGGAATATAGGACACTTTTATTGAGCAGGGTGTTCCAAGGGCTCAGAAGTTGTCTCCTAGGAGCTGGCTAAAGGCCAGTTCTCCTAGATCAGGCCTTTCTTTGGAATGTGCAGGGCTTGAGCAACCAGGCCTGAGTTAACCCTTTCCTGCATGGTCTCCTTGTACTTTATTGGGGGTGATTCTGTGGTCATATGTCTTGAGCCACTCAAAGAGAAGGAGATATTAGGGCTACTTGGAATATATTTGATCATTTATGTGAGGACTGAGTAATTTCTCTTGCTTCATAAAATGGAGCCATAATGCATGTAGTGGAACCAGTGTCTGACTAGGCTGACATGACTTGATTTGAGCCCTAGTCTAAGCAAGTCCTGAATTTGAGTCTGAGAGATTCATCATTCCAATAAAGATTAGGGGTTTATGTATGGAAGCAAAGTAAGGGATGAAACGGCAGTGATGGAAGTTTGAAAAAAAGATGTGCTTTGGGGGTATTAGTCTTGGTCTGGAGAGAGAGAAATGACATTAACAAATGTTCAATGTCCGACACCAATAAATGTTTATTCAAAAAACACAAACATTCGCTGTGTACCCACTATACGCAGGTACCATGATGTTCAAGTTAGGGGCAAGACTAATATCTGGCAGAGTTTCAAGGGACCAGATATTTACCATTATAAAACTTTGGCAACTTTATCAGTGACCCAGTTCTGAAGAGAGTGAAGCCCAGGGATAAGAATACAATTTGTAGGTTACATTGAGATAGCAGGCAGAGAATTCAGAAACTGTAAATCCTACTCTTAAAGGAAAAAAAAAAGAATCTAGCCATGAGGTGGTACACCATAAAGTAGGAACTTAGATAAGGAATAATAAGAAGACAGGGTAAGGATTCGATGACAGGGAGCCTGGGTCACAAGTCATGAAATAAATTACTGGCGAACTGAAGTTTTCTGTTAGTGTGGAACCAGAAGTAAAGCTTGAGGCCCCACTCTTATATTCCCTGTATAGGAAACAGATTGGTCTCAGAGTCTGGGAGGGACTTAGTGACTCCATTTGTAGATTGGAGCTATTCAGTGGCCAGATGTAAAGAGCTTTATACCACCCTGACATCTGTGGGTAGTGACTTTGCTTTTGTTTTATGAAAAAGAAACTAATGCTTTATTTGTTAAGTGACTAACAATTAAATGGTAGACAGGAAGATAAAGATTCGGTTGACTTATGGAAGAAAGGAAGTGGGTGATGTGAGCTGAGGGGTGATCAAACAAACCAACAGGAGGAGTTTCCTTAAGTGTGGTAATTTTGTTAAAGAGAGAACCATCACTCAGCAGACGGCAGGCACTGCCAATTCTATTCTGGTCCATTCTCAGAAAGAGCCATTCCTTCTGTTACAGGTTGTGTCCCCCCTCCCCCCACCCCACCCCCCCCATTGAAAAATGAAGAAAGATGTATTAGAGTCCTAACCCCTAGTGTCACAGAATGTGACCTTATTTGGAAATAGGGTCTTCACAGAGGTAATCAAGTTAAAATGAGGTCATTAGGGTGGGCCCTAACCCAATGTGACTGGTGTCCTTTTACAAAGGGGAAATTTGACACAGAGCCAGACATGCACAGAAGATGAGGTGAAGACAGAGGGAGAAGACAGCCTTCCACAAGCCTTTGGATCCTTTCGGCCTGGAGTGGATCTGCCCTCACAGCCCTCAGAAGGAAACAACATTTCTGACACCTTGATTTTGAACTTCGGGATTCCAGAAATGTGAGACAATACACTTCTGCCCAGTCTTTGGTAGTTGTTTTGACAACCCTCCCAAACTAGTGTACCTCCCATATCTGCCTCTTACAGCATTTCTTGTCCTTGACCTCTAACTCCAAGGGGACAGATCTTTCTATCTTTAATCTTTTTCTTATCTATCAGGCTCCTTTAAAATAAATGTATTGCAATGGGTCAACAAGATGTCATATTAACTAAATAATTGGATAGGTGGCAGGTAGAATATAGCCTAGGGGTCAGTGAAGAAGAAAAATAAAGAATACATTAAGTAGACCAGAGACCAACATGAAAACACAGAACCATTCAAGGCTCTTCAATTTCAAGTAGATTGGTGGTGGGGATAATAACAAAGAGGGAGAGAGAGAAGTGATTTTAAAATCTTTGTCCTGGGGTAGTTTGTTCCTTCATTGAATAAATGACTAAAACAATCCTCTATTATATTAACACTACGTTACTGATAAGTTTTGACACGTAGTGATTTTATTTTTGTTGTCAATCTGAAATAATATTCATGAATAGTTTTCCTTCTTATTTACAGTAGTTATCGCTTTATATAGTTCACTTATAAAAATTTATGGTGGTTCTTTTTGTCAACATAATTCTCTCTCTTTGTGCTACTTAAGTCTTTGTGTGTAATTGGTATGGGTCCCTTGGTTACTTTTTGTTTCTGTATACCTGATAAATATACATCATTCTCTTGTTTTTGACATGAAGTGCTCCCAGTCCGATCTCTAGAGTCTGGTAGGCGTTCATGTCTTGTGGCACTGCCTGGTTGACGCAAGATCTCATTGTTTTCCCACTGCCTCTGACTCTATGAATCATTGTGGCACATGAAAAATTATAATCACCAGCATTGACTTCTTCCAGTGTTCTTCCTTCCTTCAAGGTTTTACACCGAGGACGGTACCTCTCCAGATGAAATACACTGTCTCAGCCTCCTTCCTCCTTCCTCCACCTTCTTGTTGTTCCCTTGAAGTTACGGCCTCCTGATATGTGTGGGTAGAAATGTAGTAGTGTTTGAGCAATCTGGGAAGTGATGGCTTAGAATGGATTACTGACATAGGAGAGGGATTGTGGCTAGTTTTCCATGAGCATGGACTCTGAATTTCAGACCTGAGGGTAACAAAGGTACAATGGAGGTGATTTTTGCACCCCCTCTATGCATTTTTCCTTTTCCAGGTATCCAATTCAATTTTTTCCCCCGAGAAATATTCCTTCTCTAGTTGCCCAGAGCTGATATGGGGGTGGGGATAGGGAAGCAATTGGTTTACTGGAGCATATTTCCCCAAGGTGATGCCTTCTCAGAAACTTGAGAAAGTTTCCATTGAGAAAGTGGCTAAGGTGTAGCTTTGTATGTCCTTACTCTCCCTGCTGGTAGAACCTGGCAATAAGGGATGCTGTTTCAAAAAGGCTATGCTTTTGAAAAGGCTCCTGACCTAGTCCTAGTCCTGGCATGGCAAATCAGAGGATTGCATGCTCCCCTGGTAACAGTGATTCATTTAAGGATGGGAGATGACCCAGGCAGAGCCAATGAGCCATAATGGTCCCAGACTGAGAAACATAAGAATGTTCTTCTGCCTTTGAACTCAGGGGAATATGACCCTGGAGCTGCTAGGGACTGTGCCATGAAGCCTGCGAGGTATTCAGTTTAGCCAACATAAGAAAGGACAGACAAAACATGAAGGGGAGCTGAGTCTTAATCATAGTATACAAATTTCTACGTTAATCTCTGCCTGAACTTTTATGCTAATTTGAGTTGGGCTTCTATCATTTGGAAACAATTAAGCATTGGCCAGTATGGTGGGAGAGATATGTATTGTCCCTCTACCTTCTTTTTGCTCTTGTTACCTATGCCTCTGGTAGCAAAGGGTAACCCACAGGCCAACAATCACTTCTCATTTCTACTTTTAACAGCTGGACAGTTAATTGAAATTCCTTCCTGATTCTTAGAATACATTCACAGTAAGCTCTGGTTTTCTCTTTCTGGTCCTTATAAATGTTTAGTGGGAGATTGAGAGAGAGTTAATGAAGAACTCTTAGATATACTTTAAACCAGAATGGTGATGCTGATGACTGAGGCCTATCATATTCTCATTTGGCACTCTTTCCCAATCGTCTCATGCTCATCCCTTTTTAATTAGGCTTTTTAAGTCTGGCTTCATGCAGCAGAGAATCCAGGTGAGAATAGTTTAATCTAATTTTATGTCTTAAAATTTTTCCTCATGAAATGAGGATTAGAGGTAGGCAGTGTAGAGATGGAAGGGTACTCTATGATGTCATCAGGGAACTGACTTCTATCTTTCCATTCCAATATCTCAGGTATGGATCTCTAGTCTTAAGATCTCAGGGCCTTGACACAGAATTCCAGATAGGGAGTAAAAAGATGAAGGAACAAACATGTGCAGTTGAATGAATCCTTAGGAAAGCCTTCTTGGAAGCCCTACCAAGTAACTTCCACCCACTTCTCATTGGCTCAAACTGCCACATGGCCACCTGTAGCTGCAAAGGAAGCTGGAAAGTATACGTTTTTAACTGGGGACATAGGTGTTCCAAATCATAATGACATTCTTTTAGTAAGAAGAAAGAGAAGAATGGGTATAGGGTAGATAGCTTTATAAGTTTCCTTTATAAGAATAGATATTGATTGGATAGTTACTGAAAGTCTCATCTATGGAACCCTTAAGGCAACAATCCTTTTCTTATATACTCACTGCTTTGTATCTCTTCCTGTAGTTTTTGGTTATTATAAATATTCTCTTTTTGTTGTTTTCGACAGCCTTGTGTCTCTTTCCTACAGTGCTCTGTTCTTTGAGGTCTCTGAGGCCACCAGTACTCATATGTTGAAGGACACTAGTAGATTGCATATTACTCTTGTTCAGGATAGTATTTTACATATTTAAGCCATGGCTGGACCAGGGGTGTGCCGATCTATCTCTGGTGTCCCCAGGAGTTGGTTGTTGAATTTTCAGGAATTTTCTAAGCCAGCTATTAAATACAGTCATCATTAAAAAGTAAATTATGAAAATTTACACTGAAATAAATTTTATTAAAATCAAAGGAAAAAGTACCCACACTCATCACTTCTTAATTAATTCACTCTGTAGTTATTATCTATGCTCTGAAGTTATTTGTGTTTATTTTATCTGCATGGTAATTTAGATAAGAGTGTGCTACTGTGCATCTTTTCCCAATTCTGTAGCTGATGACATCATGTTGGTAGCTGGAAGGGGCCATGGTGTAAGTATTTATACCATGGAAATCAGCAAACACTACAGCTTAGGGCTTGAGTTATTGTTTTGTTGCTTGTCTATCTAGACCTAAGAAAGGGATAGAGAAAATAATGCAGATTAGACCCAAGTGTGCAGTTTCTGGTTGTTTCATTATGAATGGCACAAAAAAGTGAGGAAATATCCTTCCAGTATTACAAAATTATTATCTGATTCAGCAAAGAAGTTGTTCACATAAATGACAAACTAGTGAAGTTTCAAATATCTTAATTGTTTCACATCTGTCTTACTCACTAAAAGTAACCAAAACATCAACCAACTTTCAAGTCAGAACTATACCCAGACAGTCAGTTGCTAAACATTTACCAGCATATCCTGGCTGGAACCCAACAGGGAAGAAAGTCATGTTCTTGGTCTCTAGGCTAGAGTTGGTTTATGTTGGAAAGAAACACCCAAGAATTTGGTTTTCTTTCTTGTGGTGCAAGAGTCAACACAGCATCAGAAGAACCCATTCTCTAGCTTCTGCCTGCCTCTGATGCTCAAATTGCCTAGGTTCACAGACTTACTTCGATAGTATTCCTTACTTGGTGAGTGGTTTTCTTAAATCTAGTTATCCTTATTTACTGCTTTATATAATATATGGATGGTCGATTGCACATGACCTCCCATGCACTGTGCTGCAGGCTTTTTGGACAATCCCTAGTGCCCACACACTGTCCTGGGAGGAGGCTGGGACCTGCAGAACTTCTCCTCACTAAATTTAGAGATGCCCTAGAGAGCAAGCATGCAAATTTGTCTCACATTCACCATATCAAGCTGTATCCTTATTGCAGTGTACCTGGGTGCTCCAGCTTCTCCAAGATTTATCACTCTAAGGAAACGTATTCAAAATAAGCTGAAATTTGTAGTTGACTATTTTGAAGATAAGAGAGGCAACGGGAATCTTTAGAATACTGGGTAGAAAAAAACTGGACGTGGTCCATCAGCTCAGTAAAATAATTTTAATGAATCACTTTTTCTTGCCAGCCATGACATTGTTGGCTACTAAGCTGGCGATATTTTTCAAATAAGTAGAGAAAAATCTCATTAATTTACATGCTACTGGTGTGTAATTTGAACAAAGGCTGGTTTCGAGTTTTTCTTTATACTCTTTGTGATCAATAAAGACTACTAAATGGATAGTCAAACAAGAAGAGAGAAACAAGAGTACAAAAATTTTCAAGTACTTTCACAGAACACTTGTAAATGGTTTTGTTTGCTAGTGTTGCTAATTAGCTAACCATTAATGCAGATCTTGTAGGATTTCACTTGGCAGAGCTCTGTCAGTCATCAGATATGTTCAACTTACTCAAAAAGAATGTAATTACATAACCTTAAAAATCACCCATGATTAGAATTTTTCACTAGTGCAGATTGACATTTTTTTTCAAGTAGAATCAATTAGATATCATGGTATAGATGTAGACACAATTCTAAAATATTACACAATAACTTGCATATATGCCCATTGAAATATATTTCTTACTATTATCAAAATATTAGTATTTTTCTTCCTTTGAGAGTCATCATCCTCTCATAACTTTGTGTAGTTGTGAGTGTGTGCATGTGTGTATGTATGTATGCTAGAAATCCTTGGATCTCCTCCTCTTTCCTTTGCTAGATCACTGCTTTTCTGGGTTTTGTCTTCCTACCTACCACTCTTCACTCTTCCCTGGACTGGCTGTCTTTGCTAAAAGTTACATATAGCAACAAATAGTCCCCAGTTCCTTGGAGACAAATATTGTTTCTGTGTCAAGGGCCATCATGGAGAGGGTTGGTGGAGAACACAGCAGAGGTAGTAAACACATGGCAGCGTTCACTTCTCTTCTTTGTGCTTTTCCTCATTTTTCAGGACTTCACTAAGCAAAGTTGTCTAAACAACAAGAAATTAATTAAAGGAAGACTTTTACAACTTTCTTCAATGTGTTCCCTTTCTCATGGCTCAATAGAAATCCATCCACGAAATTAAACCTTTGTCAAATAGGCACTTTGTGAGCCATCATTATTCCCCTATAACATTTTGCAACTTTATTCTTGGCTTCTCAGGTTTACCTTCTCTTCCTCTTTTATGTTTATTTATCTATTTTGAGAAAAAGAGTAAAAGCATGAGTGGCGGAAGGGCAGAGAGAGACAGGGAGGGAGAGAGAATCCCAAGCAGGCTCTGTGCTATCAGTGCAAAGCCCAACATGGGGCTCGGCCTCATGGACCGCGAGATCATGACCTGAGCCAAAATCAAGAGTCTGACACTGAACCGACTGAGCCACCCAGGCACCCCTACCTTCTCGTCTAATTTCCTTGAGGTGAATCTCTGTTCATCTTTTGGAAAACCTCTCCACAGGGCCAGGTACAGCCTCAGGATCCATTTCTTGGACCCAATAGTACATTTCTCAAAGTTTGAGCAATGTAGTCTAGAAATACGCCTTAAGGGCTCTGGGAGGACAGTGTAGGATGGCCTTTGAAAGTACTCCAGTCGTGGGGGAGGGGGACTTGAGTCCTCAGGGTTTTTTTTCCCTTCAAATTTCTCCCCTAACATAAGCTGCAGATATACCCTTTATGCTATTCTCTCTCTCTCATTGCCCACTCCCTTCCCACACACATACACTACAACACATACCTTCTAAAGACACATATAAATTCTCGGATCAGAGCTGTATAGTGTAGTGTAGTGTAGTATAAACTCACAAGAGGGAAGAATATTCCCAACTACATTATAATTTGTGAGGCTACTTATCTCAAAGTATAGATTTCACCCTATTAGGCAGACATCATTCATTCATCTTCATACAGTCCTCTCCATTCCCTCTAAAGTGTGCCCTGTCAGTCCCACTGAGGATAAAAGACAACCAAATGATATATACTTCTTAAAAGAAAGCATTCAGTGACACAGAGCCCCAACTTGTAAGAGCTTCATTAAATTTTCGGATGACTTATCAACCATTTCTTTAGATTCTGGCTGTGCTAGAGAAGTTTAGTTTTTCCATTTGCCCCACTCTTACCAATCAAGAAATTTCCTACTCACTCTTTGTGCCCACATGCTGGAAACTTCTCCCCAATTCCAAAAACAATTGGTCACTCACTCCTTTGCTCACATGTGACTTTACACATATGTTGTCCACAGTCCTGTTCACCTGATAATTATTTCTTTATATATTGGTCTAGATTGTGCTGTCCAATATGGTAGTCACTAACCACATGTGGCTATTTAAATTTAAATTGAGGGGCGCCTGGGTGGCGCAGTCGGTTAAGCGTCTGACTTCAGCCAGGTCACGATCTCGCGGTCCGGGAGTTCGAGCCCCGCGTCGGGCTCTGGGCTGATGGCTCGGAGCCTGGAGCCTGTTTCCGATTCTGTGTCTCCCTCTCTCTCTGCCCCTCCCCCGTTCATGCTCTGTCTCTCTCTGTCCCAAAAATAAATAAAACGTTGAAAAAAAAATTTAAATTTAAATTGAGTCAAATTAAATACAATTAAATATTTATTTCATCAGTTGCAGGAATAATATTCCAAGTGCTCCATAGCCACATCTAGCCAAATGCTACAATATCGGTCAATGAAGGTATAGAGCACTTGCATAATCACAGAAAGTTCTATTGGATAGTGCTGGTCTGTGAACTTTCATATTACTGACCACTATATTCCCTGTCCTAGAGTAGTGCCTATAGTAGGTGCTCATCAAATGCTCTCTAGATGGATGAATGAATAAGAATTCCTTTATGTTGGCTCTGCAGTTTTAAACACATTCTTTTGCAAATCTTCAATTTCCTTTTTTCTTTATTGAAATGGAGAGTTAAGAGTTTGATTCTGAAGTTTTAAGAGTCCAGTATAAGTGACTTTTCAAGGGGGAAGGTGATTTAAGGAAGATACATAGAGACAGGAACAAAAACATCAGGTTCAAAGAAATCTGGAGTGGCTGGTACATGAGATAGTAACTATTATTGGGCACACACTTTACATACATTACTTCCATTAATTTTCAGGGAATATTATTATCTCCATTTTATGAATGGGAAAACAGAGGCACAGAGAGTTTAAATAACTTGATAAAGTAACTCAGTAAAAGACAGAGCCAAGATTCAAACTCAGGCAGTCTGACTTCAAAGCCTGGGCTTTAAATCAATAAGTAAGACCACTTCTTCTCACAAGTAGGAAAGGCTCAGGAATTAGATTGGAGAGGAAGGGAGCCAAATCATGATGGGGTTTTCAGGGCCCCCTGAGGAGTTAAACTTTATCCTGTAGCTCTGGAAAAAAAATGTTAAGAAAGAAAATTACTTCGGATGTTTATTTTAGAAATATCATTGTAGTTAATAGGAGGGAGGATGGACTTAGGGGGAATATGTACCACCAAAAGACTTACTACAAAAAACTGGAAAAGAAACAGTGAGGGTAGTATGCAAGGGGCAGGGTGAAAAGGAGTTCATTTGAAAGAGATGTAGGAGTTAGAAGTGACAATATTGGAAATTTTTGATATGAGGGTGAGGAAAAGAAAGGGTTGGGCATGACTGGCCAGCTTTCTGGCCTGGTTCTTTTTTAAAGTTTATTTATGTATTTTGAGAGGGGTGGCGGGCAAAGCAAGAGCACAAGCAGGGGCGGGGTGAAAGAAAGAGAGAGAATCCCAAGCAGGCTCTGTGCTGTCAGCACAGGACTCAAATCCATGAACCGTGAGATCATGACCTGACCTGAAATCAAGAGCCAGATGCTTAACTGATGGAGCCACCCACGTGTCCCCTGGCCTGGTTCTTCATGCATGGGGAGACATTATACGGGCATTAGCAACACTTGAGGAAGAGCAAGTATGGGCGGGGAGTGAAGAGACATGAGGTGTTGGGTATAATTTTTAAATGCGTAGATTTGGAGGTGTTTGTGGGATATTTAGTCGGGGATGACCAGTGAGTGGTTGCAAATTCATATCTGGAGCTTGGGAGAGAAGCGTTCGGAAGAGAAATTGCTGTTTATCAGAGAAAACTTGGTAGTTGAAACTGAAGGAAAAACAACCTCGTGAGGCAAAAAAAAAATATATGGAAAGAGGAGTACGTGGTACGTTAAGTTTTAAGGAGCATGTAGAAGAGATGGGAAGGGATGTTAGAGAGAGGAGGAAAACCAAGAGTTGTAGGACAACTGGTGCGCGTCTCAACCCCCAAACACTCCCTCTGATAAGGTGTTACCTGTGCCTGGAAGCCCAGCACCATATCCAGTCTGTGACTTAAACAAATCATATAATCTCTCTGGAACTTAATTGCATGTTTGGAAAACATCAGATCAGTAATTCTCAAATTCCTTTTGTGGGCCACAGGACCCTTTTCTCAAATAAAATAGTTTGTGTAGCTTCACTCTATTAAACAGAAAGTAGGTATAGCTGCTTTGGTTGAAGTCAGGTCATGTATCACCAGATCCTGTGCTCTCACATAGCATGCTCTCTACCTCAACAGCTGTTTGTAATTAAGCTTAAGTCTTTGCTTAGAGACCCAAGTCCTGAAAACTCACTTAAATAGAGGAAATGTATTTTGGCCAACAGTATTGGTCAACTTTGATGATAGTGATGTTCTTCTGTGGCAGGCACTTTTGGTTGCCCATCTAATAGGCTTTTCCTTGCGAATTCCATTTCTTATTTCGCCCTGGCCCTCAACTTTTCATTGTTGATAGAGCTCTGATTTTGTTTTACTGTTTTCTTTGGATTGCTTACGAAAAGTAAACTGTATTCCAGCTCCAAGGGAAATTGATGATTGGTCTAATTGTGACGGTGTTATTCCCTTTTCCAGTGATTTGGTTAGAAATGGGTAGGGCATGTATCTCAGTCTCAGCCTGTAGAACTGAGGGTGATTGAGCTGAGCACTTTCTTGGAAAGGTTTTTCTCATTAATACAAAGAGCTGAATGAAGAAAACACTCCTATTGTTAGCTGGATGTTGTTATCTACCTGCGATGTCTGAAATGCTCTAGCCATCTTATGACCATAAGGGGATGGTCTGTTCATGCAGACTGAGCATGCAGAACAGAGAGGAGGAAAGAACCTGGAGGCTTAAAATATTCTAAGAGGATCTGGGGTGGCTCAGTTGGTTGAGCATTGGGCTCTTGATTTTGGCTCAGGCCATGATCTCATAGTTTGTGAGATCGAGTCCTGTATGGGGCTCTGTGCTAATAGCATGGAACTTGCTTAGGATTCTCTCCCTCTCTCTCTCTCTCTCTGCCCAACACCCTCTTGTATTCTCTTCATCTCTCTCTCTCTCTCTCTCTCTCAATATAAAAATAAATAAACATTTGAAAAAAATATTCTGAAACTGAGGTAATTGACCCAAAGCTGCCCAGTCCATGGTCTTCTAACTGTATGATATAATAAAAATTTTTATTGTTTACCTCCATTAGTTGGATCTTCCATTACTCGCAGCTAAAAGGATTATAATGGGTTCACTGGCCCTTCTGGCATAAAGGTGATAATCTTCAAAACCTATTCATTCTTTTACACATTCAATAAATATTAATTGAACAGACATATGCAAAGCATTGCTTAGGTGCTGTAGATACAGTAGAGAAGAGCGCAGATATGGAACTGACATCATGGAAAGCTGTAAAAACAAAGAGAAACTTAGTGTGGCTGGAGCATAGTGACCAAATTATGCATGGTGTTATAAGCCAGGTTGAGGATTTATCATCTTATTCTAAGAGGGGTAGAAAGCATGAAAGAATTGAAAATGAACGAAACATAATCAGATTTGCATTTTAAAAAGACATGCTGGCTTCTGTGTAGAAAATGCACTGAAGAAAGTCTAGAGTAGAAGCAGGAAGGATGGTTATTTGCAGAGGTCCCGTGAGAGATGAAGTTCACTTGAACTAGGGTTATAGCCTTAGAAATGGAGATACATATGTGATTTCAGGTAATAACTTTTTGGCGGAATCATGAGGATGTGCTGATCAATTGGATCTGGGTAATAAGGAAGAGATCATTGCCAAAGTTGTCTCCCAAGTTTCTGGCATTGCCTGGATAATGGTACAACTTTTTGAGATGGGAATGCTGGAGAAGGAGGAGACTGAGGTAGCATAAGAGATAAAAGTTCAATTTTTTAAAAAAAATGTTTATTTATTATGAGAGAGAGAGAGAGCAGGAGAGGGACAGAGAGAGAGGAGAGAGGGCATCCCAAGCAGACTCTGCACTGTCAGTGCAGAGCCTGACGACATGGGCGGGGCTCCAACTCACAAACCATGAGATCATGAGCTGAGCCAAAATCAAGAGCAAGATGCTTCACTGATTGAGCCACCCGGTGCCCCAGGAGTTCAGTTTTGGACGTGTTAAGTATGAGATAGCTGTGAGACATTCAAGTGGAATTTTTAAGAAGGAAAGTGGAGATGTAAACCTGCATCCTCAAAAAGGTTGTGTCTCAGGAGAGAAAGAATGTAAATCATCTGATATTCCATTAGTCGTGATAGATTTGTGTAATCACACTCTCTGTGCCTGACAACCGAGCACATGCAACTACAACATGTCTGCTCACCGGGTCTTTAACCAGAAGATCTTTAACCATAGAGAGGAGCAAAGTTAACAGGGAATTGAGTCCAGGCTCTCAGTGTTATCGTGTTAGTCTTCTAATAATGTGAGCTGACCTGCATTTGTATGTCAGACACTCCTATTGACATAACTCCCAAAATATGTCCCAAACTGTTTCTTTTGCCCGCCTTCACCGATACAGACCTAATCTGGACCCCTATGGGTTATAGTGTTTCATCCGGACCAATGCCGTAGGCTTCTAATATCTCCTTGTGAAGATAGATGTTCACAAGGCAGGTGGGTGGATGGTTCTGGGGTCAGGAAAGAATCTGGGATTGATGATATAAATTTAGAGTCCTTGGAACGAGGTAGGAATCAGTAGACAAGCAATCAAGGCAGGGACTATTCTAAGGATGAAGAGAATATGCAAAAGTGCAAAAGCATAAGATAGTATTGGTTTAGGGAACTAAAAGTTAAAAAAGGAAAGTAAGGTTAATCAAGTATAATTAGTCACTGAGATAAACACTTATACTGTAGAGAGAATTAGTAATCTGTTTAAGATTACGTAATTTGTTCCTTTAACATACTATGGTACATTGTTATTTAATCAGTGTGGCTTAAAATACATATGGCTTTGTCACATAGTTTGGGTGGATGGGAAAGATTCATGCTTAGAAGTGAGGCTGTTCTAGGGCAAGTATATGGTTAGTCTTGTGTGCTACACAAGGTATTGAGATTCAGTGCTGTAACTCAGTTTGGTCAAACTCAGGGCAGAGGAGGCTTGGATGATGATGAGAAAAGCACATTAGTTCAAATTCAACAAATAGTTATTCAGAACCTGTTGTATGTGTTCTGGGTGATATAGAATGAGGTCAGACTTGGCTCTGACCTTTGAGACAATCATCTGGGAGAGAAATGAGAGATACAAGCTAATAACTACATCACAAGGTAGAATGTGACACTAGAGGGCTTTAAAGTCAGGGAATGCAAAAGTCAGGGAATGGGGGGGGAGTGAGGGGGAAATGAGGGAGTTCCAGGGAAGGGGGAGGGGGGATGAAAGACAAAGCTTTTGCAAATTTGCAACTGAATTTGTTGCCTATACAAAAGTAGAGTAAAGGGCTGGTGCCACATGGCATGTGGTGAGATTAGGAAGGGATGAGTGAGTGAGTCACTCCAAGAAATCCAACAAATAAAGATCCGGATTTAAAACAGATAAATTAGAGTAAGGTTAACTATGTTACCAAATAGTATTTGGCCTTATAAAAGAATTCACCCTAGAAGACATAAGCAGCCCTGTCCCCAAAGACAAGGGAGGGTTTTCTTTAAAACATTTTCTTTCTAGGGGTTCCTGGGGGCGCCTGGGTGGCTCAGTTGGTTAAGTGTCTGGCTTTGGCTCAGGTCAAGATGTCATAGTTTGTGAATTCCAGCCCCGCGTCGGGCTCTGTGCTGACAGCTCAGAGCCTGGAGCCTGCTTTGGAGTCTGGGTCTCCCTCTCTCTCTG
This sequence comes from Lynx canadensis, assembly GCF_007474595.2. NCBI lineage: Eukaryota > Metazoa > Chordata > Mammalia > Carnivora > Felidae > Lynx > Lynx canadensis. The sequence continues at coordinate 109,446,165 of NC_044308.2, read as the reverse complement.
CCCCTCCCCACTTGTGCTTTGTCTCTCTCTCTTTGTCTCAAAAGTAAATAAACATTAAAAATTTTTTTAAGACATTTTCTTTCTACAACTCTCCACTTTCTCCAGCTCTCCAGCTCTCACACAAAGCAAGGTTCTCCTGTTAACTCCGCACACAGCATACACGCACCAGCAAGTTTTCTTCTTTGGTGCACAGGGCTATGCTCCTATAGCTCATTTCCTGAACCCGTAACTGTATCAACCCAAAGGCAACTAGGGTGCACATAGAGCAGAATAAAATTGTAGGCAGTAAAAAGAGACTAATAGCCTGAGCAGGTAGTTGGGCGGCTGCTTTGAGGGAAGCTGATCACTTTGCCTTATAGGATAAGGTCATTGTGATAATGTTGGTCAAAATCTGCCCTGGGGGAAGCAAACTGCTTTCATCTGCATTGCTGTTGGTTGGCAAACCATTAGACTGATTTTTGTGTTTGTTTGTCTGTTAATTCTCCATTAAATCTGGATAATACTATAAGCATAAAGCAGCAAGCTTAAAATTAGAAAAAAAAATTTGAATTTTGTCTGAAATCATGGTAATATAGTGTACAGGAGAAAAAAAAAAAGCCAAATTGAGTTCGTCAAAGCTAGCCATTTTTGCTAGAAAAAATTTGGGAGATTCATCAGGTACAACAAAAAAGTTATATTTTGATAGTCTGAGATTCAGAACAAATGAGGGGAAAAAGAAAGTCTAAAGATCTTAATACTCATTTAATAACCAGTTCAGTGTCTATTTAAAACATTTGCAGAATTAAGACTTCCATTGTGAAGTTGTGTGGTTTTGGGGAATATAGATTTCTGTCTCCTCCTGGCCCCTGTTCGCCGTGAACTTCCTTGATTGCAGGTACATTGTATGGTGTGCGGGTCTGTGTTTAAAGCTTTTGCTAAATTGGATTTTTTCGTACCAATCTTACAGGAGGATTTGTGGAATCCTTTCCAGATATGATATTACATTATTGTAAAAGCTTTATTCCTCTTATCTTTGTGGGCAGAAGGTCAGAATGGACTGCACATGAGGATTAAAATCAGCCTGCGCCAGAGCAGAATAAACCAGGATGGATTACCCAAAACACTTTAACAAATGCTGGAGGTCCTGGCTTGCCTTTATCTTTCACCTCTGAGATTTCAGAAAATGTTTCAAGAACATCATTCGGAGGAAAGCAGAAGTCAGAAGTATAAAATTCTAGCAGCAACGAAGGCTGAACTTAGGTAAAACATTGATTTCAGTTTTAGGAACCACTTAAATGCTTACAAAATAATAGTAGCAATATTCTTAGCTCTTTCTGCACTGAGGAGAGAGGGCACCCCAAGACTCTGCCTTATGCTCCTCTCCCCCACTCCTTAAAGGGGCTGATTTCCCTTCTCGAGTTTCCTTTGTAACCTGCAAGTGAGGGTCTGGGAAGTGTCCAGCTGCACTTGTGAACTCACCTCACATCCTGGGGCGGTCTGCCTGCCCGCCACGCTCTAATTGGAAGTTCTAGAACTGTCTCTCATCCCATGTGGCTGAAATATAGATCAATCCCTTTGTTACAAAATTGTTAATGCTAAAGCTTTTGTGGGAAAGTATTAACTTATTAACTCAAGAGTATATTAATAGCATGGCCTAGGGTTAATATAATACCTTTTCCTCTGCAATATTACAACTTAAGACCTGTATTGGCCTGCCAGTGACCCTGGAGAATTAGCAAGAGCACCTCTTGCCACTTCCATTGGAAGAGACAGATGTTTTCTGTGCAATTAAAGTGTAAGTTATAATTAATTAAGGTGCTAGTAAGAGACTTTAAAAAAATGAAGCTGAAGTTACAATGAGCTGCGTCTTTAAAAAAAATTTTTTTTTAATCTTTATTTTTGAGAGAGAGAGAGAGAGAGAGAGAGAGAGAGAGAGAGACAGGCAGAACAGGAGTAGGGGAGGGGCAGAGAGAGAGGGAGACAGAATCTGAAGCAGCCTCCAGGCTCTGAACTGTCAGCACAGAGCCCAATGCAGGGCTTGAACCCACCACCCCTGAGGTCATGACCTGAGCTGAAGTTGGACGCTTAACCATCTAAGTCACCCAGGCACCCCTAAACGCATCTTTTTAAAAATGTTTATTTTTTTATTTTGAGAGAGAGAGAGAGCGGGTGTGTGAGAGTGAGTGTGAGCGGGGGAGGAGTGGAGGGACAGGGAGAGAAAGAATCTTAAGCAGGCTCCACTCTCAGCATGGACCCGGAGCTCCATCTCACGGGCTATGAGATCTTGACTGTGAGATCATGAGCCAGTATCAAGAGTTCAATGCTTAACCCACTGAGCCACCCAGGTGCCTTGAACAGCATCTGACTTTTACTGTGGTTAGAATAATTTACATAGGTGAGAGAAATAAACCTCTATGTGGGAGCTGTTGGGGGAGAGGGAAAGAAAAGAGAAGAAAATGGACATCTGTCCTGTTCTTCTGGACACATAAATCAGGGAAGCCAGAGAAACTGGTCCATTATTGAGCAAAGAACATTAACGAATCTTAGAACATCAATGAAAGGCCCAAGCCAAGCCACAGGGAGGAGAGAGCTAAAGTGTTCTGCAAATTAAAGATGGGATTGAATTTCCAGAGGATTCCAGAGGGAGGGGGCCTTGGGAAGCAGAGATGCATGAAGTCTTCAGGGAATATCTAATGTTCAAGATTTTTTTACTTTTTTTTGGTCATGCAATACATGCTATTATTCAACTTAATGCCTTGTTCTTTGGGTAAAAATCAAAGTGGCAAAGGGGTGGTGGTCTTTCTCTGACACAGAACTGGGAAGACAGAGTAAGTGTGACTAGAAGGGACAAAGGTAGCTCCTTTTCCATTTCCCCTCTCTCAGTCCTGCCTCTTGTCAGGGGGAAGCCCCTGGGAGGATGGGTAAAGTGGCCCACTTCTCCCTGCATTGGGGATGGTGGTCAGAAAGCATCTTCCTAACTTCAGAGGGGATCTGCCTTACACCCAGCTGTAGCTGGCTGCTTGCTAGGCATTTTCAAAGGGAATTCTAGAAATGGTAGGGAAGAACATTCTTAGAGAATAATCTTTGGAACCAACCTGACCTGGATTTGACTCTTGGATTTGACTATATATAAAATCTGATGAATATGGACAAATTTTAAGACTTTTTAAAAACGTTTGACTCCTCACCTATGAATTAGTGTTGTACTGAATTACATAATACTTGCCAAGCAAGTGACACTGAGCCTGGTACATGACAGATATGCAATACATGGTACGTTATATTCAGGTCAGCAGTTTGAGTTTCTATAATGAAACCTCAGGATGCATTAAAGCTGAGGCCAGAGGACTCACGGAGGAGGCTCACCTATTTCTCTTCTCCTCTCTTTTTTACCTTCCTTCTTGGAACGATCATCTATTCTGTGCTGAGATGGTGTAAGAATTAAGTCAGGAGGTAGTTCTAGGTGGGTAAGGAATTACTAGCAGAGAGAAAAGAGGAAAGAAAATGCAAAGGTGAGTGCTTAGCAGCAGAGAAGAATTTCCTTGGTTTTCCGGTCAAGGCAACACTTCCTGTGCTCACTTGGCTGACAGAGAGGGATGCTCTCCTCCTCTCCTCTACCTGACTGCATCCCAATCCCTCTGTACCCTCAGGGCACTTCTGGATAACTTTGTCTCCTGCATGGTGCTTTTCAAACAGATGTTTCCCATAGTTGTCATTACCAAGCTTTAGGGTTGGATGGAGGTGGGATGAGGGACTGGCCCATCCTGGTTGTTGGGTCCCACTGCAGCTGGCTGATTATAGGTTGGCCTGTAATTTAGTATACAGATCACATCAGGAGGGAAAATGGCTTCCCATAGTCTTTTCTGTCTATGGTGCCTGGCCCTCTTCTGCTCTCAGCTGCCTTTTTTTTTTTTAACCACCTGTAGGTCCTGACTTCTATCTTCACAGGGGTTTCTCATGGATTTTGGTCTTCTGAGTTCTGCTAATTTCTTCCAGTGCATCTCTAAGGCTCAGTTCAAGGGTAAGAAAGACAACATCTTACGTGTGTCATCCTTTCCCCTAACTCTCTTTGGAAATGTCCTTTTTTTACATTTTTAATTTTGCTCGGGTGTTAGCCTATTAGAAAGTTTAATTTTGTAATAGGCCTTTTGAATCTGAATAAGTCTACTCAGTATTGTGGAACCTTGGTTATACTGATTAGGTAGGAAGGGAGGGTGACTTTGAATTCAGATAAGGAGAAACTCCATTAGGTGGTCATTCCATACTTTGGAGAGATACGTTTTAACTTGTTAAATGAATAATTTAAAAAATGGTTGCAAATTGTCCCACAATCCAATTTGAGAAAATGTCCAGCTTATCACTAAACTCTGTAGGATTGGTATTATCAAAATCATACAATAGAGGCATTATGTCTTTATCCTAAGACCACAACAAAATATTCTAGATTCAAGATAGAATGAGAGCGAATTTGCAACATGCAAATAAACTGTCTTGAGTAGTGGCAGAGGTGAAGAATGTTGGACATTTGGTTGATTTCCCTTCCTTTCTTGAAGGGAAGATTTGATCATCTGAAGGCACTGTGTGAAGGAAAACCTCGTAACCGCAAATCATGTCTTTACGAGAAACAATGAAAAACCTATTCAAACTGGCTTACTTGCTACATCAGCTTCTCTGGGCTGTGGAACTTCAAAATGTAATTACTGGCCAAGCAAAGACAATGAATTAAAAAAAAAATCCATACCACCAAGACAAGCACACTCCCCAGTGTTTCTTTGGTTGTGTGTAATCCCCATCGCCTTCTCACTAGAAACAATCCTTTGGGTTTTCTAAAGCTTTATTAATATTATAGTAAATAAAATATCCCCAGGGAAGGATTATTTTCCCTTAATGAGTAATAATAATTGTTCTGTACTGACCTTTTGTGGCCACATTTCTCCAAAGAATTGATGATCCCTGTACTTCTATCATACATTTTTTGTTTATATTTGTGATTTTATTCTGAGTCTGGGATATTTTCCATTGAGATTATTACATATGCCATATCTATACCATTCCAGTGAATCTGTGAGACTAGAGAAAATAACATTAAATGTTAGGCTGGCAATAGCTGTGTTGTCTTGGTGAAGTTGATTATATTTCCATTTCTTCATCTGTATAATGGGAATAATAACACTTAATGCATGGAGTTTTTAGAAGGCACAAAAGAGACTATAAATATGGAAGTAGTTTTTATAGCATGATGGAAAATATAGTTATAAGTTGTTTCAATTATTCATGAAAGGATAATCATTATCATATGAGGAACATGTTACTATCATCTACTGAAAACTCTCAGTTTTAGAGCATTTCTGCCTGGACTCAATGGAATCATTGTATCAAAATACATATTGGTAAAAGTCCTTGTTTCTACTTTGAACTTCCAAGTCAGATTCCTTTTCATTGCTCAGAGGTATATCCCACCAATGCAGGGTCTGATGGAAGACAAACTCTGACACCACCCCGCATACCCCACATGCATCATTGTTATATCAGTCCTTTAGTATGTACAGATATGAGAAGATTTTTCGTCATAAGTACCAAAATTCATGCCAACAGTTTATTTACTTTTGTGAGATTTATCCGATCTAGTTGATTGATTAGTCATCAAGATTCCAACTTGGGCCTTAGACTTATGTCCACTAACCATTTGGTAAGCTGTTATTTTATCACATCCTTGGGTTCTGCATTCATGGTGTGTGTGGTTCAAGTGGTCCCCTCATGTAGCATATTTGCCCTTATCTGTGGTCACTATATGAAGAAAGCACACCAAAGACTCAAGATAGTCATCTGCCTAGAAGGTTAAATTTGCTTCATTCCTTGAATTTGTTTTCAGGACAAATGGCCTTTCAAAGATGCCTATGCCAGTACCATTTGCTTTATTTTGTTTGATTGACCTCCCCCAAGTTCAAACAACTTTCAAGAAGTTTGTTTAATGAATTTTATTGCTATTACTTAGGTTTGTGAACCTCTAGAACTTATAACAATGCTCTTTTAAGGTTTATTTATTTATTTTGAGGGAGAGAGACAGATGGTGAGTGGGGGAGGGCAGAGGGAGGGAGAGAGAATCCCAAGGAGGGATTGCTGTCAGCGTGGAGCCCAACACCTGACTTGGTCTCATGAACCTTGAGATCATGACCTGAGCCAGAGTCAAGAAGCAGACACTTAACCAATTTGAGCCACCCAGGCACCCCAACAATGCTCTTTTAAAATGATATAGGACCCATCTTTCTGACATGGTGTAAGTCACTCTATACCTGAGTGCTGCAAGATTCACAATATCCTAGACATACTGCCTGGCCTAATAGTTATATGAACCTCTAAAGAATGTCATAATTAACTGGAAAATGAGATATTTCATGGTACCTTCATACCCTTCCATAGTTTTCTTTCTTCAGTATTGCAAGTTTATACAACAGCTTCTCTCTTCGACCTACCTGTAGAAAGTGTTTACGGATAAATTCCATGTCTTCCTATTTGAATTAAACTTGAAGTTTCAAGTTGGTGAAATATGAATGTTTAAAGTCTATTCCTTAAAGCAAAATATCTCAAAGAGATAATTTCCTAGAAAAGATACACCTCAAACAGACACTTACAATTCATTTTCATGTGAAGAGAGCCAGGAATTATTTCAATTTTAGGTAATCTTATTCTGAATCCCTAGAATTACATACGATTTTCCAGGCTCTTGTTATATGTTTTTGCCTCCACAGATTCTTCAGGATCATTTCAAATGCAAGTTGGTGGCCCACTTACCTTTGTGAAACCACACCTTTGTAAACTTAATATTTCCTTCCAGTCTTCTTAGACAAGAGAGCTTAACATTTATTGAGTACTAGGTGCTAGGTACTGTGCTAGGTGCATTACCTACATTATCTAATTTAATCTGTAAAGAAATATTATGAGGAAATGCATTATTGTCTTTTTTATACAAATGAAAAACACACAGAAAAGGGAGGCTTAGCAACTTGTCCCAGAAGAGTAATAAACAAAATAGTATATGGCAGAACTTGGATTTGTATTTAGATATTTGACTCTGAAGTTTGTGATTTTTCTCTATACCAGGGAGTGGTAAGAATGTTTTAAAGAAATCATCAAGTTATAGTAAATTACTTCAGAGTCCATAAATCTAATATGTATGTTTGTATGTTTAATTATAGCCTGCCAGCTAGCAAGTAAAGATTTGAGGTATCTCAGAATCCCAGTGCGTCTAGTGACCACAGATGTAGAACCCAAACATGGACATAGTCTACCATTTGTCTATACTGCTTAGTCAACATGGATATGATCCCCTCACATGACTTTGGGAGCAAAGATCTCGCCCTGGGGCTTTTCCCTCTACTAACATCTAGTGCAAGGGTATCATTGCTAACAAATGCAAAATGAATTTGAAAAACTCTAAGTTACCATGAAATTCAGTGCTGTCCTTCTGGTATGACTTTAAATCCCCATGTGACCTAAACATATAATCGTGTAATAAGCATGAGATGAAGCCAGTGGTCTAGTTATAGACAGCTTTAGCAAGCAGCACCTGGGGCCCGATATTGGCAAGGGTCCACCCTTCCTTTCTCTTGGAAGGAATAAGAATCATGAATGCTGAACAATGACAGGACTGGGTCTTTTCATGATGACTCAGATTTTACCCAGAAGAGGATTTTAATTCCTCAGATGAACTGAGACTTGGGAAATGGAAGCTTTTCTTGTGGCTCTAAGTTAGTAAGATGGAATATAGATAAAATAACCCAGATAATATGTGGCTCTATAGATACTTCTACCTTTGCTTGAATGTGGAGGAAGTGGTCACATAAAGTGTAGTAACTTCTTTTATGCAGGGGAAATTGTATATGTGTATAGCTAGGCAAAGAGGGAGATGCATCAATCCATAGATCCATTGATCCATCATTTATTCACTGATCAATTAATCGATTGATCCATCCATCCATCCATCTGTCCTTCTATGTGTAAAGTAGATAATGAGATTTAAGTTATTTTTCTTCTGTGGTCAATGTAACAACTATAATAGTAAAATGGAATCAGTGCTACTAATATCTGGGTTAAGACCTCAATACTTGCAATGACTCCAATAAGGAATTCTCCTGGTCTCAGTTTCTTTTGGGCTTATATATCTTCATCAGCGAACAATGGTACCTGTGTCCTCACAACTCTCAAAGAGTCAGGAATCAGAGTTTCTCTTTTAACTTTTATTGTTTTTCCCACACGTAAAACCAAAGGGTGGATTGGATGGTGTCTAAGATCCTTGTAAACAGCAGAGGATAAGTGGAAAGAACTGAGCTTTATTTTTTAACTTTTTAATTTTTCTTAACGTTCGTTTATTTTTGAGACAGAGACAGAGCACGAGGAGGGTAGGGGCAGAAAGAGAGGGAGAGACAGAATCAGAAGCAGGCTTCAGGCTCTCAGCTGTCAGCACAGAGCCTGACGCGGGGCTTGAACACACGAGCTGTGAGATCAAGACCTGAGCTGAAGTGGGACACTCAACTGACTGAGCCACCCAGGCGCCCCATGAAAGCACTGATTTTTAAATTTGACCTATGTTTGAATCCTGGCTTCATTCCTTTCTAGTTATGTAACTTCTCTGTGCCTTAGGGTTTTTTCCTGTAAAATGAGAGTGTAATATTATTTCATCTGGTTGATGGGAATATTAAATTAGAATAACAAAAAGAGCTTAGCACATTGTAGATAAACAAGGGATTTTTTTTGTTCTCTTTCTGTGACTATAGGGACTAATTGAGATACTAAAAGTTAGCTATTTATTCTTGCTCTTGATTTTAATGGTTCAGCTGAAACTGTTAAAGTTGTATAATATTACATGAGCCAATAGACAATTGCATTGCAATAAGCCGTGGTTAGGAGAGAAATATCTCACATAGCTGCTGTGGAAATTAAGTAAATTAAGACATTTTAAAGCGATTTGTTGATTCTTCTATTCAAAATATATTTCCTAAGAGCGGATATGCAAACTGGGTGTGCAAACCCAGATGAGTCTCCTATCCTCAGGAAGCTTACCGTCCAGAGTGGGGAGACCATTATTATTCAAAGAAACACACTGAAGAAAGAATTTTCTAGCCTTTTCCCTTGGGAGAATTTATCCACATTGGTTCTTAAGAGATACTGAATATGGTAGGCTTCCGGTTACTGGGTGGTGAATTGGGGGTAGTGCATGTGAAGTGAAGTGCTTTTGATACAGGAAACTGAAGTTCAGTCAAGATCTTTAAAAAACATTTTTTTTATTGTTTATTTCTTTTTGAGACAGAGAGAGACAGAGTGTGAGTGGGGGAGGGGCAGAGAGAGAGGGAGACACAGAATCTGAAGCAGGCTTCAGGCTCTGAGCTGTGAGCACAGAGCCCGACGTGCGGCTTGAACCCACAAACCAGGAGACTGTGACCCGAGCTGAAGTCAGACGCTTAGCTGACTGAGCCAGCCAGGTGACCCTGAAGTTCAGTCAAGATCTTGTTCGCTCCAGTTTATCATGAAGGTAGATGCCTCTGAGCTGATAAAAGAAAGCAGCCAAGAACTGAGGCCACTTTACGGACTTGGGGAGACTCTGCCTCCTTATCAGCTGCCATGGTCAATTTGCTTATAGTGTCTTGCTTCTCTCTATGGGATTTTTGCCTTATAACATTTGCGTTCTGTGACCTACCATGGTCCTGACAAGATATCACGGCCTGGTTCCAGCTTCTGCTCACTAGCCACCTCATTATCTTCATAACACCTAATTAAAATTTCTAAGAGCAGCAACTTGGGTTATCTCTATTTTTTGGTCCGAGTCACCCCAGAGTCCCCGACCAGCACGTGGGTGCTGATTTCAAGTCAGGTGCACATTTTTCGTCTTACCAGTTGTGGCCAGGGCTACTGGACTGACTCCCAGCAGGACTGGTGAGTAGGGGAGGCCCTGGGGTGTCCATTGTGCTTCATCAAGACTCACCATAAAGCCTGGGTTAAATATTTGTCCAGACTATCTGATCTGTATCCTCACTAAACAACCTTCTGGTAACTTACATGTCTTTTCAGGTACCTGGCCTTGGGACTACAAAGCTGTGAGTGAGTTATGAATGGAATGGTGGCTGGAATGTAATGGTCACTCCGCTGGCAATCAGCATGTGGATATTTGATCTGTAGTTTCATCTCTTGATGGTCAGTGATCGCCAATCTGACCAGCTTTATGTGTAATGACGAAACTAAAGGTGTAACACCTGTTAAAATGGCTCAAATAAAAAATACAAGAAATAACAAGTGCTGGCAAGGATGTGGAGCAAAAGGAACCCTAGTGCACTGTTGGTGGAAATGCAAATTGGTGCAGCCACTCTGGAAAACAGTATGGGGGTTCAAAAAGGTAAATGCACCCCTATGTTTATTGCAGCATCATTTGCAATTTCCAAGATGTGGAAGCAGCCCAAATGTCCACCGATAGATGAATGGATAGAGAAGATGTGGTGTGTCAAACACACACACACACACACACACACACACACACACACACACACACACACCCATCCACAATGGAATATTATTCAGCCATCAAAACAATGAAATCTTGCCATTTGTAACACATGGATGGACCTAGAGGGTGTCATGCTAAGTGAAATAAGTCAGAGAAAGACAAACACCATGTGGCTTCACTCATGTGTGGAATTTGAGAAACCAAACAAACTGAAAAAGAGACAAATAGACTTGTAAATACAGAGAGCAAACTGGTGGTTCCCAGAGGGGAGGTGGGAGAGGGGATGGATGAAGTAGGTGAAGGGGATTAAGAGTGCACTTATCTCGATGAGCACTGAGAAATGTATGGAAATGTTGAATCATTATATTGTATACTTGAAACTATATCACACTGTATGTTAATTTTACCTGAATAAAATTTTTTTTTTTTTTAATTTTTTTTTTTCAACGTTTATTTATTTTTGGGACAGAGAGAGACAGAGCACGAACGGGGGAGGGGCAGAGAGAGAGGGAGACACAGAATCGGAAACAGGCTCCAGGCTCTGAGCCATCAGCCCAGAGCCCGACGCGGGGCTCGAACTCACGGACCGCGAGATCGTGACCTGGCTGAAGTCGGACGCTTAACCGACTGCGCCACCCAGGCGCCCCAATAAAATTTTTTTAAAAAGAAACACTTGAATGTATAAAGTGGAAGACAATGCATTGGGTGGTAACTTCTCCCAGAACCAAATTTGTTGCTGGAATAGTAACTCTTAAACCTCACAGTATTGGAGTATGGTCACACAATTTCAGTTCAGATTTGAGAATTAATTCGTTGGGGTGTAATGTTTGAAATTACTTCTTTATAAATGGATAAAATATAGAAAATAAAAATAGTTATACCCCTGATGAGAAATAGCCAATATTTACATTTTATGTACATCCCTCCCAAAAGGGGATAAGAAAGTGTGCAACAGATATGTACTGCTACATTTGTAAAAATGGGATTATGCCGTTCATACTTTTGTAGTCTGTTCACATTACAGGATTTCTCAAATTTATTTCCGTTTCTTTAAATGGTCTTCTCTATCTTTAATGGCTAATAGCATCCTTCTGTAGGAACAAAGCTTGTACCACCTAAGTTGTTGGAAAATTAAATGTAATTCTTGTTGTTACAAACAATATTGGAATGAACTATTTTAGCTCAATATTTGACAGTTTCCACAAGGACTCCTTTGGGGGTACCGAGTACATTTGGTTGATGCCCTGCCCAGAATCCCTTTACTAGACTAGTGCATCTTCCCCCCAGCTGCTGCATTTTGGCTGCTAATGACTCACAGCTGCTCCCTTTCACCAGCTAGGTAACAGGTCTCAGCTAACGGGAACCTGCTTGTCAAAAGGTTACAACTCCAGGGTTGGGGGCAGCTGCAGCCAAAACCCGACTAATACGAGGATCCGTAAGACCAGCCTTCTTGATTCAAAGTATGGGGCAATTTAGGTTCCAGAGCTAGACTTGATTCTTGCTTGACTCTTTTCTCTTCCAGAACTGCACTCCTCACTTCCTTAAGTGTTTCCCTGAAGAGTACTTCCTCAATACATTATATGCATTTGCATCTAAAACTGGCTCTGTTCCTAGGGAACATGACCTGAGAAAATGATGAATACCTACATGATGTGTATAAGAAAGAGGGCATACAAAAAGGAGCACTGATTTTTAAACATTTTTTTTCATGTTTATTTATATTTGAAAGAGAGAGAGAGAGACAGAGAGCGAATTGGGGAGGGGCAGAGAGAGAGAGAGAGAGAGAGGGAGACAGAATTCCAAGCAGGCTCCATGCTGTCAGCACAGAGCCCTATGTGGGGCTCAAACTCATGAAATGTGAGATCATGACCTGAGCCCGAATCGAGAGTCAGACACTTAAACATCTGAGTCACCCAGGCGCCCCAAGGAGCACTGGTTTTTTAAATGACATCTTTATTGAGAATAAAATTCATACACACACACACACACACACACACACACACCATACAATCCATCCTTTTAAAAGGACCAAAGCAGGGATACCTGGGTGGCTTAGCTGGTTAAGTGTCTGACTCTTGATTTTGGCTCCAACACTTCCCAAGATGGAACCCTGAGTCAGACTCTGTGCTGAACATGGAGCCTCCTTGAGATTCTGTCTCCCTCCCCCGCTTGCATGCACACTTTCTCTAAAACAACAACAGCAACAACAAAATTATAAGGAAAAAAGGAACAAAGCAAGAGTGCACAAGTAGTCACAGATGTCTGTGCACATCAGCACAATTGGAGATTTCATCACCTCAGAAAGAAACCTCTTATACTTTAGCTGCACCCTCTACCCAATCGTCCTCTTCAGCCCCAAGTGAGCACTAATCTACTTTCAGCTCTGCAGATTTTCCGGATTTGGGTAGTTCATATAAATGGAATAATATGATAGGTGGTCTTTCGCGGCCAGCTTCTATCGCTTAGCTTCATGTTTTCTGTTTTCAAGGTTCGTCCATGTTCATATTAAAGTTTCATCAATTGCCCAGTATTGGTCTTCATAGCTATGCTTTCCTCATTCTAATCCAGATTCATGCAGTGCATTTACACAATTAGGGTTGCTATGGCTTCTTGGCAAATCTGTTTTACATTATGGAATGCTCCTCAAAGTTATGTGTTTTTTAAAACAAATTAAAAAAAATTTTTAAATGTTTATTCTTGAGGAGGGGGAGCTGAGAGAGAGAGAGAGAGAGAGAGAAAGAGACAGAGAGAATCCAAAGCAGGCTCCAGGCTCTGAGCTGTCAGCACAGAGCCCGACGCAGGGCTCGAACTCACAGAGAGATCATGACCTGAGCCGAAGTTGGATGCTTAACCAACTGAGCCACCCAGATGCCCCTCAGATTTATATACTTTAAAAGTTATGATATATTATTATTGAATTTAAAAGCTCTTATGTGTTCTGGATATAAGTTCTTTCTCAGAAGTATGTATTGCAAATATTGTTTTCTGGTATCTGGCTTGTCTATTTCATTTTCTTGATAATATCTTATTTTTAAAGTTTTTGTTTTAATTCCAGTTAACATACTTGATAGTATCTTTTGATGAGAAGTTTTAATATGATCAAGAAAAACACTTGCTTGATCATATATATATTTTAGAAAGAGTTCATGAGTTTCTACAAAACACTTGCTGGGGTTATAAGTGAAATTGTGTTGCATTGCTATAATGGATATAATTGACATCTTAACGTTATTTCCAAACCTGCATATGATACATTGCTCCATTTATTTAGGTATTCTTTAATCTCAGCATTATTTTAAGTTCTCATTATAGTCCTCTCCTATGTCTTTTGTTAAATACGTTTTTAATTTCTTTTTTTGATGCCATTGTAAGTTATATTAAAATTTTTCCCCCCAATGGTTTGCTGCTAGTATATTCATCTTATTTTTGTATATTGACTTTCAACCCAGAGACCTTACTGAATTTACTTAGGATTTTAGGACTTCCTGCCTAAGCTGTCATATAATCTGTGAATAGAGACTGCTTTACTTCTTTCTTCCCAAACTTTATGATTTGTATTTACTATTTATGCCTTTTTGCTCTGGTTAGGACCTCCAGAAAATGTTGAATAGATGTAGTGAGAGTGGACATCCTTGTCTTGTTCTTGATCTTGGGAGAAAGTATTCAATATTTCACAATTACACATGATGTTAGCTACCTTAGATTCCCTTTATTAAGTTAAAAAGACTCCTTTCTGTTTCTAATTGCAGAAACTACACACATTTATTACACACATGGATGTTAAATGCTCTTTTTCTGATTGATTTAAATGGTCAGGCGGTTTTCCTCCTCATTCATTTAGCATAATGAATCACATCAGTTGATTTTGAAACTTTAAAACAAACTTACATTTCTAGGGTAAATTTCACTTGGTCATGCAATATTTTCCTTTCTACGTTTTGCTGAATTTCATTTGCTAGTATTGTCTTATGGAGTTTTGTCATTGTATTCCTAAAGAATTTTGGTATTGTAAAGCTAAAAAAAAGACAAATTTGAGGTCACAAATACGTAATGCCAACAACTAATGATTTGAAAAGCCATGAGGAAGGTGTTGTAAGTTTTGAAAATTTGTATTTATACAAAACAAAGGCTACACATCCTCTATTGCAAATTGTCACATAGATTAAATTCACAAAGAATAAAACTAGTATTTGATGGTTTTTTTCTTTCTTTTATGTAGCAAAGTCATTCTCTGCCCAGATAACAGAGATTTCTTTTATTTTGTTTTTTTTTTTTTCAACGTTTATTTATTTTTGGGACAGAGAGAGACAGAGCATGAACGGGGGAGGGGCAGAGAGAGAGGGAGACACAGAATCGGAAACAGGCTCCAGGCTCTGAGTCATCAGCCCAGAGCCTGACGCGGGGCTCGAACTCACGGACCGCGAGATCGTGACCTGGCTGAAGTCGGACGCTTAACCGACTGCGCCACCCAGGCGCCCCGAGATTTCTTTTATTAATAAGTTGTTCTTACTCTGTGCTTTTTGAATACTCTTAAATTACTTTGAAAAAAGGATTACTTTTTTATGTTAAAAATAATAATAGTTATGGTTACTTATTTAAAAATATTGCATGTAACTATTTCTTGTCTTTGGGTATTAATGACTTATATGTTCTTGTCTTTTCTGACAGGTCTGATTTTACCTTTCTCAAAATCAACCCTCAAATATATAATAAAATTATTAGGATGGCCTTTATGTTTAAATAATCTTTGAGTTTCCCGGAAAGACCACTAGGAAACTCAAAGATTTCCTTCCCCTTTATCCATATAAAAGATAGTGTTATAGAAATAATTATTTCTTAGCTCTATGTTTTAATTAATTAAAAATTGTTTTGAGAGTTCTTTTGTTTAGCAAACATAGGATAAAAGAATGATAAATGGAATCAACTCTAAAGAGAATTTCAGCTTTCCTAGGGTATTTATGTTAATATAAATAGATTGTATATCTTTCATACTAAAATAAACATCATCATGTTCATGTACAAAGGGTGACAATATCTACAGAAATATTTTGTTTCTAGGTTTTTAAAACTTTTTTTTAGCGTTTATTTATTTTTCAGAGACAGAGTATGAGTGGGGAAGGGGAGAGAGAAGGAGACATGGAATCCAAAGCAGGCTCCAGGTTCTGAGCTGTCAGCACAGAGCCTGATGCGGGGCTTGAACTCACGAACCACGAGATGAGCTGAAGTCAGACGCTTAACCGACTGAGCCACCCAGGTGCCCTTTTTCTAGGTTTTAATACTCTTGTTAGTCAGAGACAAGAGTCATAATACAGTTTTATGAGATAAATTAAAGACCGAAGGGGTTGTCAATTTTCACTTTTCTTAATATATAATCTTTCTCCCAGCGCAATCAGTGACTAAATCTTTATAAAAACGATTATGTATTTTAGCTTAGTAGAAGGTCCCATTCTCCTCCATTCTGATATTGTTGGTTATTATAATAAATTAACAGACCATTTGGTTTCATCCACAGGGGCTTCTACTGCTTCTTTATATTCACCTAACTGCCTCTGATATGGCTAAGAACTGGAATGTGTCTTCTGGAAGGAACACTAAAAGAATCTGAGTAAGCGACTGTGTTCTTTCTCTCTCTCCTTCCCTTTCTCCCTCCCTGTGAGGATACTCGCTCTTGGAAAACTGTACCCATGTGGTGAGGAAGCTGGGCCATTGTATAGGTGTTCTGGCCAACATCTTCAGCTAAGATCTCAGCCCCTGGCCCACACTAACCATTGGGCAAGTGAATGAGCAAGCTTTCAGATGATTCCAATCCCCCTCCTTCAAGTTGTCCCAGTTAATGCCGGTAATGTGGAGATGAGCTGTCTTCACCAAGTCCTACTCAGATTTCAGATTCATGAGAAAACTAGATGTCATTCTGAAATTTGGGAATAATTTTTATGCTATCATAGTAACTGGAATTGATTACACAACACAGTAATAGGAACAGATAAAATAGGGAATACATTTGTCACTGAAATCACTACCACCAACAGGTAACCGAGTCAAGATTTCCAGAACTATTTGGGTTCAGAAACAGAAAACAACATAAACAGGTCGCTTCCCTCCCAGATTGTTGGCATAAGACTCCCAGATTCCAAGAGCCACTGCTTGCCATTAGTTTTTTTGAACATTTTTATTTTTTATCCTCTTTTTTAATTATCACACCTTTGTAGGAAACTCTCTTCTTTAGTTACAGTACTTCAAAACTTGTTACCCTTGACAATTGTCAGATATGTGAGCACTTCTTCAAATACTGCAGAGTTAGTTATCCTGGGATTGGCTATTTGCTACTGGGAATCCATAAAGTGAATCATCTATAAGTTGATTGCAAAATTGAACATCTAGGAGAAGAGGTGGGAATTAGAACTTCTGGATAGATTTACCCTAATTATATCTTGTGGAGGAAATAGTGGGGAGGGGGTTCCTCTTGTTCACCGGTGTTTGAATATAGCATACACCTGCAATGCTGATTGACCTAAGCCAAGTAGACTCCTCTCCGGGAATTAGTGCATTGGGGTTAAGGCTATCTACACTATTTGATGGAGACTGAGAGATGGAGGCTGTCAAAGGAATTTTGGGTGCAATTGAGAAAAGAGAGGGAGCTCCAGGGAAATACATTTCAGAGAAGAAGCAAACAAATGTCCACTCTGTATCTACTGAGTATTTACCCTGTATCCGGCACTGTGGTGATAAATGCTGCTGTTCATTTGGCAGCCCTGCTGGCTCTCTTCCTGTTTTATAGGTAGAATCTAGCACAAAAAAGAATGCGGGCAGGGTAGGAAGGGAATATTCTTTTTTTTTTTTTTTCCTCCGAGTGTGCTGAAGAGGACATGTTGCTAACATTATCCTGAATATTGAGAAGGAATAAGCTTGTTTGTAATTTAGAATAGAGTCTTTCACTTGATTTTTTGTTTCCATGGGCAGCTACCTTATGGTAGGTGTTTGTCCCTTGGGAAGCCACCTCTCCTCTAATTAGGCAGTGCTTTCTGTTTCCTTCCATATGGAATACAGTTTAAAGGAGAATGGGTTTTGAGCATTCCTGAACAAAGTGAGAGTTTTTGAACACGACATATAGAAAAATATTTTTGAAAACTTGTAGGTGATTCCAGCTTTTTAATCCCTGATTTTATTTGAGCCTGATTCACCTCACTGCACATAAGACAAAGTGATTTGAAAAGTTATTAATAGATTACAAGGCTCTATTGTATTAATAAATATAATCTCACTTCTCTGGAAAATTTATTTTAAATACTCTTTTCTAGGTTGCATAGGTCCTAAAATGAAAATATCGTAAGTTCTTCATTTTGGCCAATTTATCCGTATTTTGAATGTAAAGCATAAAAGTAAATGTCATATGGTATCTAATCATTTATAAGAAGAGTAATTTTCTTTACATGATTCTTATTGAGTATTTTGTAAGATATTTTCGAATACCTGCTGCATAGTTTACACAGAAAATTTAAGAGGCATCAATAGCAAATCACAAAATAAATAGGAATCTTACCACTCAAATTTTAACTTTGTGGACCTTGTTACGGGCTGAATTGTGCCCCCTCAAAATGGGTATGTTGAAATCATAACATCCAGGACCTAAGACTATGACTGTATTTAGAGATAGGGCCTTTAAAAAGGTGATGAAGTTCAAGTGGGGTTTTTAAGGTGGGCTCTAACCCAGTCTGACTAGTATCTACACAGAGACACCAGGCACACGGGGCAAAAACCATGTGAAGATACAACAAGAAAATGGCCGTCTGCCAGCCAAGCATAGGGGCCTCAGAAGAAACCGAACCTGCTCCTTGATCTTGGACTTCCAGCCTCCAGAATTATGAGCCAATAAAGTTCTGTTATGTAAGCCATTCAGTCTGTGGCATTTTATTATGACAGCCTGATCCAAGGAATATACTCTTCTATGAATGTGTATCTAGAGTCAGGTTACTTTCTTGTGAATTTACTGAGGTCAGGGAATAAGCTGGATTCATCTATGCTTCTTTATCATCTAACTAGACTCTGGCCCAGAGTAGCTGCATGAGAAGTGCTTGTTGAGTTGAATTGAATCGAATAAACACAAACTGTTTTGATCGTGGCAGTGGCAGAGCAGCTGGCTGCCAGCCTGGCTCTTTCTGGCTTCCACCTGAAGTCTTCCGACCGTTGTTTGCTTCTTCCTAAGTGAGAATGGCTGTTTTTGTTCCTTCTGATTATAAAGACAGGTGTAAAAACATATGCATATAGAAGTGTGTGTTCAGTGTAAAAATAGCCTGGTAATGCATTAAAGTATAAAAAAGAAAGTGAAATTCACTCAGAATTCCCCCTACCCAAAACAACCACTAATTTAAACTTTGATGAATATATATTTCTCAAGGCTTTTTTTTTTCTCAGGGGTAGGGATCATACCAATATGGTTATCAATTGATCTCTAACAAATAAATGATATGATTATATAGCATTTGTTGTTTTGCAAAATACTTTTTCCATATAATTTGAATATCTTTCATACTGGGAAATAAATATAGATTTAGAGCAGCAATTTCAAGTGGCTGACTTATATTTCACTTAAGGAATGTGTAATAACGTAGTTAAGCCTAGTCCCTACTATGGAGAGTTAGAGTGTTTTAAGTGTTTTCCTCATATGAATAGTGCTGTAAGGCTTCAGTCTTTTTGTTGTGGCTCTTATCTCATTATCCCTCTTCCTACTTGCTGAAGATGGGAAAGATACAAAAGAGCATAGTCTGCAACCCATGTGGGCAATATAGACACAGAGGTAATGGAGATGACTTAAGAGGAAATCCTTGCAGAATTCCCCTGGTTGGGATGTCTCCATCTGCTCTCAGGAACCAAAACCTCTCCTGTGAACTCCAGACTCAATGCATCAGATTGCCTCCCTGACATCTCCACTTTGGATATAACAACCTCAAAATGTCCACAACACAACTCTCGATTTTTCTCCTGGAACGTATCTTTCGCTGAGAGTCCTTCCCCATTTCAGGCAATAGCACCATTGTTCACCAAGTTGCTGATGTCAGGGAGAGAGAAGTTAGTCCTGATTCCTCCCTTGGTCTTTACTTTCCACATCCATTCTATCAATGAGTCTCTGTTGACTTTATCTCCCAACTCCCCTCCATCCTGCCCTCTTCCTGTCTCCACTGTTCATTTTTCGGCACACTCTCACCTCTTGCCTGGATTATGAAAACAGCCTTCTTGCTGGTCTCATGCTCTTCTCTCCTGCTTCTTCCTGACACAGAATGATATTACCACACTCCACGTATAAATGTCTCAGTGGCTATCCTTTATACTTTGTGATGAGAAGTTCTAACTCCGTGCCTTGGTCTACAAACTGAATGCAATTGCATTTATTTATGTCCAACTTCACTTTTCATTCCTCTCCTCCTTATCACTCCTTTCCAGCCCCACTTTCTTATGGTTTCTGTAAAGCCTCCAACTTGTCCTCACCTGAGGCCTGATACAAGGGTCATTCCTTCTGCATGGACTGCTCTTTCTTCTACCTTGTTGGGCTTAGCTCCTTTCTGTCCCCTAATCTGCAGTTTAAATGTGATCTCTACGGACAGACTTCTTCTGGGCATCTAATCTAAAGTGTGTTCCCCCTCCCCTTGACTTTTTTTGTCTGGTTTCAGTCTCTTGCTTTTTCTTTTCTTAGATTTTTTTTTTTTTTTTTTTGGCTTGCAAATAGTTTTTCTTGCTTGTTGTTTGTCTCCTCTACTGAAAGCCATGCTTGGGCACCAGTACTAAAGACATTTGACCTGTAGGCTTAAGTCTACTCAGAGGTGGACACAGTCTTAGGACATAAGAATATAAGTATGTTCCCACCAGATGCGGTCCTGCTGCCCTAAGCCCAGTTGCAGTGAATCTGGAATGAGTAGTAGGGGCTTGCAGCCTAGAGAGCTGTAACTTTCATCCCATCCTCTGTCCCCCAGTGCCTATTCCAGCCTATTCCATATGATGGGGCTTCAGCTTCCAGTTTGGGTTTGAATTTTAGTTGCCAGCTCCGACTGATGGTACCTTGACGATAGCCATACCAGCCCCTCTCCCCGAAGCTGGACTTGTTTCCAAATTCATCCCAAGCCATTGGCTGAGATGCTGCCTCTGATCAGTCAGAGTGTCCTTCTCTACTAGTCTTTCTACCACTCCCTCTTTGTTTCACCCACTTGACTAAAAATATTGCTACTGTCTAGAGCTTTCCCCAAGTTTCACTCCCAGGTATAAATGACAGCCTACACTGGAATCAAGCTCACCCCTGCCCCTTTAGATGTTGGGACTTGGACTGATTACTGTTCAGTTTCATTGAAGCCAACCTATGGGGGATAAAGTTTTGGAGACAAACAGCTCTGAGCTTTAATTCTGGTTCTGACACTTATTAACCGTGTGATGTAAGGCAAGTTATTGATTTCTCTGAGTGTCAGTTTCACCATCTTTAATGTGGGGATAAATAACATCTATCTTTAAAATTTTTGAGGATTAGTGATTACCTATGACAAATAGCTGATGTAGAACCTAATATACAGTTGGCACTCAAGCCTATCCTGCCCTTTCCTAGTTTCTTCCTCCCATCCTCCTAGACCATGATGCAGATTGTGGCCTGGAGTTGCATGGCTATTTCAGGCTGTTCTTTCTCTCCTGATCTGAACTGAGCTGACTTCTTTAACTTCCTGAGTTTCTGTTTTCTTTTTGGCCCATATCCTTTAAACAAAAAACTCTCTTTTAACTGTCTCTGGTTTACACATCTGAGCCACTTTGATCTATTTCTTTCTAGAATAAAGGACATTTGTTCACTTTGTAAGTAAGATGCATGCCATATATATATATATATATATATATATATATGTGTGTGTGTATATATATATACATATATATATATATATATATATACACATATATATATATATATTTTATTTTTTTCCCAAAGACTCCTATAGTCCTTTCCAGAGAAGATGCTGGCCTGATCTCCCCAAAGATGGTGTACAGGGTGGATGGCTTTTATTACAGTCACATGCAAGGGATGTTCTTATAATAAGCAACATTTCTTGCCCAATTTTAAGGCTCTAACATTGCTTTATACTGCAAATGGAATATAATGGCCCTCTATGATAAGAATCTTTTTTTGCAATGACTTTTTAAATGCACAATCTATTTTTTCAAGGTTACAATTAGAATTACATGACCATAGGACTTTTCTGGAAGGCATAAAGCTGTTCTCTGGAGCCCAGCCCCCTCAGACACCTTGGCATGAATAATTTGAAGAATGGCTGGGATCCCATATGTTTCTTCATTCCTCCTAGACAGCGCTGACATTTGGGAATGTATTCTTAGAGTTTGCTTCTTTGAACATGTTTGGTTCAATTAGCCCACTGGAGCTGAGGTGGCATAAACTGTTTTTTAAAGAAGTGATGCCATATTCAGAGCAGGATGTTTGAGACACAACAGATGGGCTTGTGATCAGGCTAGATTGCCATTTATCAAATTTAGAGTAAACTTAGTGGATCTACAGCACCTGACCCAGTTCCTTAAGAAGCAGAAGCTCAAGAAATGGTGATTAGAAGAAAGAACAAATGCTAAACAACTAATGGCTGGAACTCTATTGACGCCTTGGGGAAAGGAGAACATTTAAATGAGTTGGAGATTATTTAACCTTAGAATGTCAGATGTACTGCAGAGTGAGTAAACTGTCGCTAATTTTCTTTCCTGAGATTAAAAGGTCAGAACTGCTTTATGTGATAGTAACTGCCATTTACTGAGGACTTACTAAAATGGGTATCTATTTGTGCTTGTTTCTCCAGCATCTGTATTTCTTTTAAGGTACTGCATCTGTCTCGATAGTCAGCGAGATGACCAAACATGGTCTTGCCCAGTGCACACCCCAGGCTGAGCCAGTTCCTATACTACATCGCCTCTGCAACCTTTCCTGGTGCGGGCACAGACATGTAGACAGGTGACACAGGTAGGGCCCGTTTAGGGGCTTCCTCTGGACTGGTATGTAGATATTGAGAAGAAAGGTTTCTGTTTGAACTGGCATTGCTAAACTCAGAATTGATGAATTTAGGCACTAGCATGTGGGTAAATGTTTATGGCTGACTCTGGTTGACTTTAAAAAATGCATATATATATATATATATATATATATATGTATCCATATCCGTATATATATGCACACAAACTTAAATTTATTATACATCCTGTTGATGTAAAATGTGTGTAGCACGTAATTTGCAAGTAATATTAAAATATTCAGCACCAGCCCATTGATTCTTACAGGATACTTTCAAGGATTTTTGCCTAACTCTTGACTCTGTGGATGACCTGCAATGGTCATTGATGATAATGTAGTTCCAACATGAATATTGGTTGGTATTCTCATTTATCTTGATGATAAAGAAAAAAATAGATATAAGCTATAATTTACATATTTGTCAATGATGCGAATGGCTGTTTTGTGGAGGGTGGAGGAAGCCAATGAATACATTTTTTTCTGTTCTTTAGGTCGAAAGCTTTGTCACGTTATAGATACTGATCTATTTACTGCTAAGTAGCCCCACATTTGCTGAGAATGCAGGCTGAAGAAGCAGCCTCACAGTCAGACAGAACAGGACTTGACTCCCACCTTGGAGCAAGAGCCTTTTAACATCCCACAGTTTATCAGAAAAATGAGAACAAAGAAAAACAGGCATCCAGACATCTTATGGATTATTCTGATGATTAAATGAGACAGCATTTAATAACCAAAATACTTCACCTGTAAAACAGAGGTGATCCCCTCTGGGTGCAGCTATTTTAAGAAATGGAAGTAATAAAGCCCTGTAAATAAACAGGGCCTTTCACATTTCGTAACTGTTTGGTGGCAACAAAAACTCAGCTCCATCTAGCTGGAGCAAAAAAAGAAAATTGAGAAAATCCCTGGGCAGAATCCTTTCTGTTGGTCCCTCCCCGCAGGGCTTCCCCTGGGGAGTAACCTTCATTCTGTAGGCTGGCCTTCTCTGTCCAGTCGGGGAAATGTCCAACCAGCGGCAGCCCTGTGTTCTGTGGGGCTGCTGGAACCAGCCTGCACCTGCTAGTGCAACTTTAAAATTTTCAAGGGTCTGGTGAGTGGGTTGTGAAACACAGTCACTAATAAAGATTCAATTATATTAATTTGCAATGAAATAAATTACATTAAAAATGAGCACAATACACCAAATTCATCACTTCCTCAATTATGTTACTACATTTTACTGTTATCTATATTCTTGACATTATTTATGACTGTAATATCTATAAGGTGGAAATTCTGTATCATGGCGTGCTATGTGCATCGATTTCCAACCTCGTGTTTGGTGATGTCACATTGGAAACTTGAAGTCAGCTATGGAAATCAGCTAATGCACAAATCAGGGTTTGATTTATTGTTTTGTTGATTATAGAAACTTAACAAAGTGATGGAGAAAGTGCAGATTATAAATAATTCAGGTTAAACTTAAAAGTGTTTATGTCTGTAGCTATCACATTATAAATAGCAACAAAACATTTGAGGAATTATTCTTCTTGTAGTCACAATCACATGAATTATGAATAATTTTCCCCATTCCTTCAAATTCCTCTTCATCTACATTATGCTTTTTGTGTGTGTGCAGGTGATAGGTTTTTGATGTAATCAAACCTGCTTTACCTTGTTATTTATAATTCCCTGTGCTTCAAAAATAATTTAGAAGCCTATTTTGCATAATTTACATGCTTAACTTAGA
The DNA here is from genome assembly GCF_007474595.2 of Lynx canadensis. NCBI lineage: Eukaryota > Metazoa > Chordata > Mammalia > Carnivora > Felidae > Lynx > Lynx canadensis. The sequence goes on along the minus strand of NC_044308.2, from coordinate 109,421,928 downwards.
AGCATATTTGGAATTTATGGTGGTGTATGGTGTGAAGTGTGGGTAGAAATTAAAATGTTTAATTCTACACTAAAATGTTCCCAACAACATTGAATAATTAACAAATCAATTTGTTCTGTAGCCTGCATGTTCTAGGCACTGAATTAGAGCTAAAGAAACATGTATGCAGAAGACTTGATCTCTGACCTTAAGGAGTTCACGATGTAGTGAGGGAGACAGGTAGATAAAACCAATAATATAAAGTGATTTAATTTCACTGAGTTTCACTTTCTCTGTTTCCTTGTGGACCTCTAGGGCATGTGAGAATCATTTCACTATGTTCAAGTGCACATGCCCACCAAGGTCTGGGGAATTTCTCTATGCTAATTAAGATCACAGTTCTCTAGTCACTCAACTCAGCAATCTCTTCCCTAGGGTCCTGTTGCCTCCCTGGAATTCTACCCAGGAAATGGAGCAGATCGCCTCTGTCTGGACTCCCATAAACTTATCGTTTATTTTTTTATTTTTTATTTCCCTTGGAAATCCAGGGCTCTGTCCGCATTGTAGTAGAGAAAGGACTGTCTTACTCTTTGGTTTCTCTCCAGCTTGTTTCACTTCTCTTAGCACAGAGGAATTTTTCTCATCTAGGCTGGAAGTGAGAATATATAAGAAAACTGGTTCTTGTTAGTTATTTTCCAAATCTTTTGGGAAGTCATATAGTGCAGTGGATCAACAGAAGGGTTAAGAATTTGGGCTTTGAAAACAGAATACCTGGGTACATAATCCTGGCTATATCACCTATCAGTTTTGAGACCTTGTGCAAGTGACTTAACTCCTCCGTGCCTCAGTTTCATTTTCGGTTCAATGGGAACAATGTAGACACCTACTGTAGTGCTTGGTACATAAATGCTCAACAAATATTCATTGGAGTCAATTAAATTCTAATTTATTCTATTAGAATTAAGGGAGATTAAATGAAAAATAAATACATGTACTTAGAACAGTACCTAGCACCTGGTAAGAATACACATAGCCTTATTTATAACATTTTGCTTATTGCATTTCTGTTTTTCCAATGCCTACACTTTTGAAATTCAAAAGCCAGAACAGGTGAGCTGTTGTGAGGAGTGACAGTGTAATGGCAGCAAGAGACTATCATAAATATGGAGATTTGGGAAGAGAGCACTTATTAATGTTTCAAAAATATGTCCTCATATGCAGGGGTTCCTCATCTGGTTTCTCCAATCCTGGTCTTGTTTTCTCTCCAGAGCATCTTTTTCAAAACAACTGCAGTATAACTGACATATAACATTATATTAATTTCTGTTCATACAACATAACGATTCGAATTTGTGCATGTTGTGATATGATCACCATAATAAGTCTAGTTATCATCCAGCACCATATGGAGTTATAGACATTTTCTTTGGTGATGAGTGTCCAAAGCATCTTGCACACCCATTAAATACAGTTTCCTTTTCCTAGAATACCATGTCCCTTATTTACTCAAAACATGTCTTTGCTAGCTACAGAATGTGCCCAAGCTCCTTAAGCTGGTACAATGAGTCCCTAACTGTGCCTCCAATCCTATCTCCCATTCTCTTTATTAAGTCTGAATTATCTACTTTTTGTCACACATCATAAGCTTTGCTATTATTATGCTTTTCCTTTTTTCTAGTTCTCTCTCCTAGAAAGCCTACCTCTTCTTCCCACCAAGGGACCCATCAAGGGCGAAATCCAGCCCATAATCATCTCACCAACTGGTGTCCCCGCTTTAGTTCTGTGACTGTCCATAGGAGACATCTTTTCCTAATTCTCACCAAGATGCCAAAGTAGCTAGTAGCAGCCCTGGCGAGGACGTATCTAGGGTTTCAACTGTATTTGTAATCTTTTCTTTCCAACAGTGAGACAGCTGCTGCAGGAAAGAAAGCATATGGTGGCATGAGGAGAAGACACAGAAAGGGCTCTTTTTCAAGTCTTGGAAGTCAAAGACACCTTTTGGAGGAAATGATGTCTAATCTGTGATCTGAAGGAATATGCCTGGTGACACAGGACATAGGTGAAGGAGGTAAGTACAAAGAATAGAAGGGGCTCTAGGGAACCAAGACGGATGAGGATGTGGGGTCGCAATAGGAAGTGATAGGTCGAGTATAACTATGCAAGCAGGAGTCAGACAGGGATGGCTAGAAAAAGGCCAGCTAAGGGCTTTGGACTTTCACCTGAGGGTAGAGGGGAACTTAGAAGGGTGACACAAATAGATTTATGCCTTAAGAAGTAAAGGGTGAAAAATGGACTGGCGTAGAGTTCAGAAATGGAGCTGGAGAGGCGTAGGACAGGAAAAGACCGGAAGGAGCAGGGCAAGTTCAGAGGACTGTTGCAGCAGTGCAATTGCAAGATGAATTCTGGCACCGTCTGTAACTGCACCATCACCTAGGCTTTCCTGACTAATGCAGATTAGGACCTTGCTTTAGGTACAGGAAATTAGGGGTACAATAACTCTCAACCCTGGCTGCACCCTGACCTTAAGGAGTGCCAGCAGTGATAATGGGCGCTGGATACTTTAAAGAGATGCACGGGAGGAGAATGAGCAGCATTGAAGGTGGGGGATAAGGATAGAGAAGAATTCAAGTTAGTAACTTGGACAACTCAGGAGGGGTGGGGGAGGAGCTGGAGGTGGCATTCCTGAGATAGGAAACACTGGAGGGGGGGGACATTTTGGATATGTTGAATTAGGGATCCCTGTGGAATTGCCATGCAGAGAGAGCTAGTCAGCACATAGGTATACATGTCTAGAGTTGCAGGAACGATATCTGTGTCTTGGAATTCAGAAATTTGTGGATTTCTGTATATTTGTAGCTCCCCGATCAGAGTTAGGGGTGGCGATCCTTGTGATCAAACACATTAATATCTATGCAGCAAAACTTGTCAATATTCACAGCAAGTGGGATAAAGGAAGAATACAGATAGCCTCATGATAATTCATGTCAGGCTTTTCTGGCAAATACATTTGTGACAAATTTGTGGGAAAAGAAGTCCAGGATTTCAAAGTCTTCAGTTTCAGAAATGTGGATACAAGACTGTCCACCTCTACGATCTCATTTAATTCTTGAATCAACCAGATGAAGTAGGCCCTATTACTATTCTATTTTTACAGATAAAGAAACTCAGCCACAGATAGGTTAATTAAAATGCTGAGGTCACAAAATCAGTATTCAAACCAGTCAGTCTAAGGTAAGAGAATGTTTCAAGAACAGAGGAGTGGTAACAGGACCAAATGTTATAGGCAGGTCGAATAAAATTAAAAACAACATTGCCTCACTGGATTTGGCAATGTGAAAGATGGCCTTTGGGAAAGCAGTGTGAGGGAAATAGTGGCGTGGAGGCCAACCCACGGTGGGTAAAGGAGTGGAAAGGAGGCAAGGACATGGAGACACTTATTACAGACCACTCTTCTGAGAAACTGACATGAAAGGATGGGAGAGACAGAACAAAAGCTAGAGGGAACAGCAAGTTAAGAAAGCATTCTTAAAATTTTTTTAATGTTTATTTTTGAGAGAGACAGACAGAGGCGGGGGGGGGGGGCAGAGTGTGAGCGGGGGAGGGGCAGAGAGAGAAGGAGACACAGAATCCAAAGTAGGCTCCAGGCTCTGAGCTGTCAGCACAGAATCCTATGTGGGGCTCCATCTTACGGACCGCGAGATCATGGCCTGAGCTGAAGTCAGATGCTTAGCGGACTAAGGCACCCACGTGCTCCAAGAAAGCATTCTTAAAGCATATGAAATATTGAAGAGCAAGGAATAAGAAGGCAATTAGTAACATGAGATCCTCCAGAGGCACTAGTGCGTAGGACGCAGAGCACTGGTAGAGGGATGGTGCAGGAAATCACTTCCTATTCACCTCGAAGAAAGAAGAAAAGGAAGAGAGAGAGGCAAAGCAGGAAGTCTAAGGATTGACAGCATGATCTGTTCTTTGAGTCATCTGAGACTGTGAGGTGAGAGGGTGACATCTTAGGTGTGAAGACAGAGGGGAAGCTTTGAAAAAGCTACTGCAGAGAATGGAAGGGACAGTTGACAAGGAATGTGCAGAAGGACTGGGCTGCATTGAGAAAGTAAGGGGTTCGGAGGCCTTGAATTTATGATGCATCCGTCTTGGAGATTTCGAAATTGTCTCCTGAGACGCTCAGTAGGTACAAGTATGGAGAAACTCAAAGTTGGATATAGTGGAGCTGGGTCTTGGCTGGGTAGGTGTAACTGAAGGTCTGATCTTTGGGAGTTGACAATCTTGGCATGACATCTAAATCCCAGAGATTCCTGCAGAGTGCAGCGTTGCTCTAGGACAGTGGTTCTCAACCTTGATGCACAGTGAAATCACCTCAGGAACTTTGAAACTACTGATGTCTGAGTCTCATGCTCAGAAATTCTGATTTACTTGGTCTGAGGGCTGTGTCCTGAAAGTTGGGATTTTTATAAACCCGCAGGTGATTCTAATTTGTAGTCAAGGAATTATTGTTCCCCTAATTTCCTGTACCTAAAGCAAGTTCATAACCTGTATCAGTCAGGATAGACTAGGTTAGGGTACAGTAACAAACAATGCCAGAATCTGTGGGTTTTAATTAACGAAAGCTTAAATTCCTGTTTGTAGGATGTCACCAAGGGTCTAGGTGACTCTTTTGGGCAGCTGTTTTCCTTGTGTTGCTTGGCATTCCGTTGTCAGTGAGTCAGGGGAAGAGGAGCATTGAGGATTGAGTTCTGGCTCTTACTTGCTTTCACCGGGACGTAACACACATCACCTCCATTCACATCTCATTGACCAGAACTAGTTTATGGCCACAACTAACTTCAAGAAGGTGGCGAAGGCAACTGGATATTGGTGAACATTAGTAATGATCACCACTTAGAACTTTTACTATAAATGAAAGCAGAAGGAGAGAAAAACATTTATTTACTTTATAAACCCCATATGGCACTCGTTCCACGCTGGATATCATTTTAATGACTTTCAAATAGGAACTCATCTCACCCTTATAACAGCCCTATTAAGTAGATCATTTTTATCCCCATTTTACAGAAGGGGAGATTGAGGCTACATAACTTTCCCAAGGTCATATAGCTAGCATGAGGCAAGACTAAATTCCAGGTAGTCTGGGTCCAGAGTCTAAGCAATGTCTCTCTATACAATATCCTGCTGTCTATTCTGCTTTATCTCAACTTAGATTGGGGAGGGGGCGGGAGAAGAGGAGAAGGAGGGAGGTTATAAGTGTAAGGACTTTGTGAACGCAAAGGAATCGAGTAGTAATGTGTGAATATTTAGAGCTGAAGCAGGGCTCTGAGGGCAAGCAGAGAGTGACGCTTGGGAAATGGGTCTGGGAGGAGGAAACAGTTCTGACAGATAACTGCTTCTAATGAGACCAACCCTGGAGGCCAAGGTGGAAAGCAGGGTCTGGCCCCTTTCTTTCTTTGCTCCTGTTCGTCCATCAGAGGTACCCCTTCAGCATCCTCAGATTTCACCTTCAACCCATGCTGGGGTTATCTCGGAAACAAAAATTGGAGATGGGGAGAAAAATCATTCCCCTAGAGAGTAGTGGGTAGGTTATTTTCACATAAGGGATCCAACATTAAGTCAGACCGGACCTATTTCTAACACATTTCTGAGAGTTTACATGTAATTACACTACTGTGAAACTACATTAAAAAATCTTCAAAGGAGGGGTGCTTGATCAAAGAATCCTTCAGTGAGCCAGTAGTAATTACAAACCATCACCTCCTAATACATCAGATTTCTGAGTCTTCACTTTCATGTTGGATGCTGTTACACTAGAATATACCTGCAGCTCAGCTGGCATCCATTCGCTTCAGAGCTATGACTTAGGTGTCAGCACACACCTCTGGGTATTGGAACCCCTGGTTCTCACAGACAACACCACTCTAATAACAGGGCCTCACGAAAGAAGGACACATGATTCCGCTTGAAGATGGGATCTTTGCGATGAAACAAACAAAAAGAAGCCCTTTGTGTGACATTGAAGACTCTCGGTTCCTATCACTCACCTGTGAAATCCTGCAGTTTGGTTACACCATATGGACTCTGTCTGCAAAACACTTTTAAAATGCTGTATTGGCACCTTGCTGCAATCTGCCGGCACATTCCTTAGGGCTAGTCAGTCCATACGGCGCCACTCCGCTTTGCTCAACTGTATTTTGATTAGGAGCTGTTGCAAGTTGTTGCCAGGGGTTTCTTCTCTCTCCAGTGCTGTGAAATCAGCGGTGGCAAGAGAGATCACTGGAAGTTGCCTGTTGTTACAGCTCTTAGCCAACACCAGATTATTTTCCATTATTTACAAGGAGCTCTTGCTATAGGGTCAGAAGGCTTGATTCTAGGCTCAGCGCAGCCTCTAAAGCACTGTGTCACCTTGGACCAGGCATTTCATCTCTCTGGGTCGTGGTTTCTTCCTCTGTAAAATAAAAACTTAAGCTAGAAGATTAAGACAAGTGTGGAAACCAGAGGCTTGACACTTTCCCGAATTTTTTGTACAATGATTAAAATAATCCAGAAGTTATAATGCTATACACTTAAGGACAAAGAAGAAAAGATAGATGTAATTTTAATTAAGTCTGCAGATGGAAATAAACGGGGAAGTTCTACCAGTAATTGTGTGACTGCGTCTTAATGGAGTCCAAAAGAGTTTCCTCTTTGGGAAGTGTGAGCTAATACACTCACAGAGGAGTAATTAGGAACAGAGATATTTATACTAGATGGGAAATGCTGGGAAACAGAGATTTATATCAATACCCAGAGGCGAGATGTGGGCAGCTGATGATGTGCAAAAGAACATATAGATCTGAAGTCTTGAAGTATTTCCTGTTAATGATGTTGATGGATTTATCATATCATGTTAGAGTCTAGGATTGCAATCTATGAGTTATATATATAAAACATATATAAACACTATATCTATATCATCTATATCTATATCTATATCTATATCTATATCTATATCTATATCTTAGCCTGTCTATTACCACCCCAGTCTGTGAATGGCTCATTAGTCTAGGACCATGCTGTGTTCCTACACCAGCTTAGCTTCCACAAACACAGGTTATGTAAGACCCACCAGGGGGGGAATCCAACTGTGTGTTTAAAAATGCCTTTCCACTTCTCCTGCTCTTACACACTCCCAGTCAACTGCAGGGAGGGAGCTGTAACCTCAACCACAAATCTGAACCCTGCCAGTGGCAGGCGGATTAGAGGGATCCAGCGTGTGCCTGAGTTCCTTGCTATTTAACTAAATACACCCTAATGCATTTAGAAGACGTTCTAACTGTAGGGGAATTAACTTGCACCACCAGCAGTACTTGAGTAGAAAGCTAAAATAGCCCAGTGTTATTCCACAGAGTCTCTTGATTTTTTGCAGAAGGAATCCTAGCAGAGCAAACTGCTCTTTGCTTTGCGTCAGCCTTCTGGGTTTGCTCAGCTGCCCCGCCCAAGCTTTGGGACATGGGTGAAAATTTCAGAGAGGAGAGGGAAGAAAGGACCCGAGGCTAAAACCTGGATTCTGATTGTGTGTTTATGCGTCTCTTGGCCAAAGGCAAATGCCCTACACCGGGGTGCTCTGGAGAGAGAGTGGTCGTAACACGAGGCCAGTGATTAACAATCTAGGGGTTTTCAAACAAAGTCAGACACCTTCCCTCTGTCCTCCCTGACCCAAGCCGAAGCTAAGCAGATCTCCCGGACCTCAGCCTGAGGATTCCTGCTGCTTCGGGGCAACTTAGCCTCCATCATTTCTAACAGCGGTTCTCTAACCTACCATGACCCCAGCAAAGAGCGACGCCCCCACACAACCGTCCTTTTGCTGTCACTACTCAACGCGCTTCGCCTGGACACCAACTTCTCAGGGTGCTGCAGCCGCATTTTTGTCCCGTGTCCTTGACCCTGCTTAGCAATCTCCCTTTCTAGACAGGCCCAGTGGAGCCTCTGGAAGGGAAGCCTTAGTGCTTCTGAAACTTGAGCGAGCATGCATCACCTTACCCGGAGGGCTTGTTAAAACAGGTTGTTGGCCCCAAGTGTGCCTAGTTACCTAGCTTCGAGGTAGAGCCCGGTAATTTGCATTTCTAACGAGTTCTTAGGAGATGCTGCTAGTCCAGGATTCCTGTGAGAACCACTGCTTTAGATAAAAGAAGGTGCCACGGCGTGAGCTCCCCCTTTCCTTTCCATCCTTCCGCGCTCCATTCGCGCTTATGCCATTTTCCCTTCTCCGTGGTAGCTTCCGGCTTTGGGACTGTGTATGCTAACGGTTCCACTTCTGTCCCCTGTTCTGAGCTGATGGAGGGTTGTTAAAAAAGATTCCTGCCTGCCTCTCTCCTGCACCCCCCGCTTCCGCGCTGTTTCCTTCCACCACCTTCACTGTTTTTCCACCACAAATCCTGTCCGCTGCGCTCCCCCTCTCTCGCGTGTGAATTTATCCACCCCCGTTTCCCACTCCTTGAATTAAGTGTAACCTTTCCCGTAACTTAGCCCTGGTGGCGGGCTCGCCGCTCGCCTCCTGCGCTCTGGGGCTCCCCGGCACGGAGGCTCCCCCGCGCGCCAGGTGCGGTGGGAGGCGCAGGGGCCATTCCCGCGCCCGCTTTGCGCGCAGACCCTGGCTGGCCCCGGCTCCTGGGCGCGGGGCAGGGCGGGTGCTGACAGCTCCTCGGCTGAGCTTCGGGCGCGGAAGCCGGAGGGGGGCGGTAGCAGCGTCAGGTGGCTGCTCTGCGTCCCCGCGCGCCGCCCTGTCAGTCCCTGCTCCGCGCCTCATCCTCAGCTGGAGCGGGAGCTGATCTACACCTTCGCCCCGACAGCTGCGTCCTCGGGAGCAGCCGGGGCTCGGGACCCCGGCGGGAGAAGCTGAGATGTGACCCCTCCGACTGCCCATTGCTCTCTCTGGCATCCTGCCTGCTTCTTCCTTTCCCGCTCCACGGCCCCATTGGACAGCGAACGTGTGTCTGGATCTCTGGGGAGAGAGGAGCGGCTACCGGGCGCACAGCCCGGCAGAAGTTGGGCTCAGCTGGGCAGCCTTGATCCAGCTGCGCGCGAGGGGTGGGCCAGGGCGGGAGGAGAGGAAGGCTCAGTAAAGGGGTCCGCATCTGCGCTGAGAGGGACTGGGAGCCAGAGCTAGGGGTGACTCTTCCCGCTCCCCGGCCTCGGGGCGCGGGGCAGCGGGAGAAATGCTGAGTCCGCGCCCAGGCGACCGCCGCCGCGGCAGCAGCAGCCTCAGCAGCAGCTTCAGCATCAGCACCGGCGGGACAGCGACAGCGGGGGCGGCGCAGGCGCACTGTGCCCCGCGGAGCCTGCAGTTCCCGAGCCCCGTGTGCGGCACCGCCACAGTCTGGGCAGCGGCGGCCAGGGGAGCGCTACTACCATGAACTGCCTGGTCCTCCTCCCCAGAGCTGCTCATCCAGGTCGGGCTGGAGACACAGTCAGGGGACCCTGTCGCCGCCGCCGCGCCCCCTCTTCTTTCGGCTCGATCTTCTCCTCCACCTTTACCTCCTCTTCCTCCACCTTCTCTTCCTGCATCCCCCCCTCCCCCGCCGCGGATCCTGGCCGCTGCTCTCCAGACCCAGGATGCCGGGGGGCAAGAGAGGGCTGGTGGCACCGCAGAACACATTTTTGGAGAACATCGTCAGGCGCTCCAGTGGTAAGAAGAGTTGCAGTTCAGAACACCCCCACCTCCATCCTGCCCACGCGCGCCCCCCATCCTCCCCATCCCATCCCTCTCCCAAGGGGGAGGGGGATGCTGACAGCCCTACCTGGTGGCTTCAGTTACTAGTTGGACCTGATTTGGGGCCGGGAGGGGAATAAGGTAGTGAAGGAAAGTTAGTTGCATCCCCTCCCCACAACAGACTCTCCTCCCTCCCACCTGTCCAGAGCCCAGAAAGGAAGGGGGAGCTGGGAGACTGTAGGTTCATCTGGAGAATAAAGTTGAGTTTTCCTTTGATGAGGGATATCATCTTTCTTGTTCATCCTTTCCCCACATTTTCTCCCCCTCAAGGAGGCTTCAGGGACTGATCAAATTCTTAGAGTTAATCTCAGTGGGAAGGTTTCCCTCGAGTTGGGAATGGCTGTGAAAGTGGCTACTTAATAAGGTTTAAGTCTCTGGAATGGCTTTTGGGCCCAGTGAGCACTGCTGAAGGGAACCTTGTGCTAGGGAGAGGAGTTGGAGTTGAACCTAACAGAGTCAGTACTTGAAAAATGGGAAGCCAATTACTATGGTTAAGTTTGTGTTGAAAGTTTCTTTATTTTAATTTTTTTCCATTGTGCATTGCTCGTTATTAATCTATTTGATATATTTCATTTGACTTAAACAGGGGAAATGTGAAAGGGAAGCAATAGCTACTGTGCTTTTATAAAGAACTGGAGTAAGAATTTAAAAAAAGGCCATTCTACTTTGCTACTGATTGTAAGGTTTTCTTGCCTTAAAGTGTCTTTAAAATGCCATCCATTTATAAAGTCATTTCCTTCAAGATATTCTGAATGGAGATCATTATATAGTCCACATTTTAAGACCTTATAAACTTTGCATGTTACTGAAATCTACATCTTTCATGTTGTTTTAATTCTTTTATATAATTTCCAATTTTATAAGCAAGATATGTAAAGTGTCCTTCAAAGTTTTTTTCTTTTGGAGGCCTGTTATTTTATTTTGAAATCTTTTATTGGGAGACTTATGAGAAAGATATTGCTGCATATTGATTACAGTAGAGCTTGGGCCAAAGCAATGGAAATACTCTATGCAGTTCCAAAATTCATTGTTTATTCATTCATTGAAACAATATTTACTTGGGTGCCATGTACAACAGACACTCCGTGGGGTCCTTTGGATAAAAGAAATGATTAAGACACTTCTGCTCCTAAGAAGCTCTCTGCCTAGTGTGTAAGACAGAGTCACACTAAAATAATAATAAATAATTAAATACAATTATGCTTTCCCTGAATTGGTTGACTAGATTATACTAATTCTTAGATTAGGATCTCTTCAAAAACGAAGCTTGCGAATAGTTCCCCTGATTTTTGGGACCGTGTATATATAAGTGTCCTGAGGTATTTTTCATAAATCTCTGATGTGGTATTTGGTTTTAATTTGAAGCTTCTGACTTTATTTCTTCCACATTGGTCAACATCTGATATTATACAAGTCTAGAGCAGACTTTTTGGGTTGCAAAAAAATAGCTAACAGTCTTGGTCTAATTTTTAAAAAAAATCTATAATATTTTTGGCCATTCCAGTGTGATTTGAAATATGTTTTTTTATTTTTTTATGATAATATAAAATACAAATTCATAATGGTAGGCAACTTCCACGTTTATACATACCTTCATGTATTCCTGTTAAATGCAGACCTAGAATACAAGGGGATGTTACTATTAAAACAACCAGTTTGGGAACTTTAAAGTCCATTGGGATCAACTATTTCAGATACATACATTTTATTTCAGCTTTCTCATGCTCTTGGGTTATTTCAATTCCATGCAATCTGGTCCGTGAGGGGACTTGTCAGAGAATGCCTGAAAAAATAAAGCCCATAGGTTCTCTGTTCCTCTGCACAATGACCTGAAAGAAGATGAGAATTCCTTGACTGCAGTTTACTAGTATAGCATCTTTGGTTGAAAGTTCTTCTACAGAGTGGAGCGATGAGCCAGTTTTGAGAATATGTTTGATTTCAGATATAGTAGGAAATTAAGGCTTACCTTAATGTGGCTTGGAAATATCTGCTTCTGCCACCTCTATTTTATATCTACCATCCAAATCGATGAGTGTTTGATTGTTTTGACACTTTGTGTTCATAATTGCTTCATTGGTTTAATGTTTCTTTCAGTGGATAACAACCCCAAGCACAAATGAAAATTTATCTGTTCTGGCATTTAAAATGCCACTTCTAATTGCTTATGGCTAGCTTTTAATACCACTACTCGAAACCTCCGAGCTTTGTTTGCAATGTATTGGGCCGGTGAGGTAAATATGTGCATGTGCAGGTAGTAAAAACTAGAAAGTCTCAGTACTACTTTTACAGGAAGAGCCCCAGAAATTGAGAATTACAGTATTCAATTGGTCTGCACCTTCATGTGGGAGTAGCCCACAGTTGTTGTCATTTCTATATGATTTGGCAGAGAAATAGAAAAATTCATTCTGAGAAATTGTTTAATTGAAACTAACAGAGGAAATTCCCTTCAGGATTCTCACAGATGGATGAAGTTTGTCACAGTGAAGATTTCATTATTCACTAACTTTTAACAACATTGAAAGTGAAGTGTTGGCAGAGCTTTAGTGGAACAGACAGAAATCGAAGAGAGTTGCCTACTTACCCTTAGCCCACGAAATGCTTCTCTTTCTGATACATCACCATTTTCTTCTTATGAAAAGATCAGGTCTTTTACTGAGAGCTGGATGAGATAGACACGTATACAGAGAGATGTACACAGATACACCACAGACAGGCATCCATCCAGATACGAGGATGGATGTACAGGAAAAAAAAAAAAAAAAAAAAAACCAACCTCTCTCTCTTACACACAAAGAGCAAAAGAGAGATATACAGGAAGAGAGACGCAGAGAGGGGGAATATCAGATTTGGAAGAGTAATGGACACAAAGAGAAAGCATCAGGCACTAATTTGTCCACGGATATAACTAATGAACTGAAATTGCAGCCAATTAGACATCCATCAGAGAACTTCATGTTGTGGAACAAAAGAGCACAAAGTGTGGTCTATTTGGATGTAGCTTTTAAACCAGAGGACTTCCTAATAAAGTTCCTGAGTTCTCATTTGCAATTTCCCACAATAACAGTGCTTCATTCTGTGTCTTAGAGTAGCACTATCTCCTATTTGCTGTTACTTTACACCTCTTGAGATTGGATTTTTATTTTCCTTCTTTGGTTGACTCAGTCTGTTCTGGGGAAGCATTTCAAAGTGTTACTGGTGATTCAAAGTCTATAAAATAAAATATGAGGGCCACTGAGTAGGATGGATACAAACATGCTTTATGGCCAAATCCCACAATAGTAGAAGTAGGAAATTCCTCTTTTTAATTTTAAGATAAAAGGCAAGATAAGTTTTAGATAAATAAAAGGAATTATAATAATTCTTAACATTTGATTCTAGCAGATATAGAGAACACATTATCAGTAGTCTAAGAAGTTGCAAAGGTCAGAAGTATAAGTGTAATAGCAAGGTTTGGATACAGTTTTGGCTAGGAGGTTCAAAATAAGTTGCTAGGAATGGAAAGTTTGGGAACTATGGGATGAGTTCATTACATGTATGACAGGTCTTGTAGACAGCCCCGGCCCAAAGTGCTTCTTGACTGAACCCATGTCTGGCACATTATTAGGCTGTCTTTCCTTGTTTAAATTGTAATTATTTGTGCAAACTCTTCATCAGTATACATTGGGCTGTAGGGAGCAGAAAACTTGTGGGTAGAGGGTAAATACCTGAAAGAAAACAAGAGTATCTTAAGAATTATAGGTGAAATTTTAGATTCAAACGAAACAAAACAAAACATTTCCAAGACCTTCAATCTGATTATGTCTTTGGGCAGCACATTTTATTCATATGTTGTCTTTGGTTCCTTAGCAAATAGGCAGAAATGATTAGTTTCCATGACTGTGAACTAGGTTGCCATTTTGATATATTATATATACCAAATTTAATGTCTTTTTATTAGAATCTAATTATTGTTCTTTAATATTTTAAACATTATTAAAATCTATGAATGTTTTTCTCTTTAGAGGAAAAAAAAGGGGCTCAGGAAAGAAGAAAACAGAAAAGGTAGTATTTTATCAACCAGTTCAATATACTCGATTTTCCATTATTGCTTGAGATATCAGTGTTGTACAAGCACTTTCTTGGCTGAGTCATCTCATAGGAAAATCCAAAATTATTATTTTTTGCTATAATTAATATTTATGAAAACTGAGATCTTAAAAGAGAACCTATAGGAGAAAAAATAGAGAACTAGTGATTTAAAAATAAAACAGAAAAAGATATCATACCTTTTTAGTAGCATCCAATGTAAAAGAAATGATGAAAAACATGATTTTTGGGGGGGGCATAAAGTTCCTGATATTTTTTCTTGAACGATTTTCTTTGACATCTAAACCGCTATTGAGGAAATACTGATAGAACCGTGTTGTGTTTGGTTTCCTCAGGTATTACAGTGTATCATTTTTACTTTGAAAATATCACTGAGGTTGAAATTATACTGACCACTCCCTAAATTATATTTATAAGTAAGCCAGTGGATTTGTCTCTTGCTCTAGAGCCCACAGTGTGTTATGTAATGAGTAGCAATGCTTTGCTGACCAGAACTTTGCTTATTCCAGGTCACTCTTGTCTTCACTAGAAACCACCCTCTTTGTCTGTCTTTTGGGTGGTTCCAGAAGTAGGGTGTGTGAGAACTCCATGTACCTGGCCATCCTTTAACTGCCCTCCTGAAAGAACAATGTAAGACACTATTTTTTAATAAAAGACAGCAGCTAGGAATATTTTAATTGACGGTGACTGAGTTGACTTCCAACAAGAAATCCTTTAGTTTAGTCAATATTTGTCTTTTACTTTCATTGTCAATAACGGCTGTTCGCGAGCATGGAGGAAGAGTGCTTCTGTGTTCTCCAGTGTCCGGCCTAGGAAAAAGGTTGTATTGTTCTCCAAAGCTCTATAGATAGTATTTACCACAAGAGGTCACTATCGGTTCTGTCACAGGTGAACCAAGTAGTACATATCTTCCTTTTTCCATTTTTGTGATTTTTCCCTCCAGTTGGGTTGGAGGTTAAAATCAACATAATTAATTGTTACTCTTGGAAGAAAAAAAATCTAAAATATTAGACATATAGGGAAGCAAAATGAAGAAAGATACTCATTTCTTTTAATTATTGCAGTCTTTAGTTGCTAAAATTAAATAAATTTATTTTATGACTACATGAATTGGATATTAATAAAAACAGTTTACATAAAGAAATACATTTAAATACATTTGAGACTAATATAATACTTCAGCAGATGAACAAAATTTTATTGTAAAAAACCATTTCACCATGGTGGTAATCTATGTGAAATACAAAGTTTTGCAGAAAAATGCCATATAAATAATGTCCATATATATTTCTATTTCAACAACATTTTTCCTCTGTGAGATATCTTGATATAATTCATATTAAATCAGTGAAGTAAGATCAGTTCTTGACAGCACTTTGATTTTATTGAAAGGTAGTTCACAGATTTACAGTTATTTTCCTAGGATATTATATGATTCCAATATTTTCATGTTATCCAGACTTTTAAAATAAAATACAGAGCTAAAACAAACATTCTCTAAAATTTTCCAAACTTATTGAATTTTCCTCAGAATAGGGTTGGAGATAATATTACTTTAAGAGGTTTTGTTTCTTGTCAATCAGGAAGTCTGAATCTTGGTTTCAGGAATTTCTTTTTCTTTTTCATAGGATTAGAAACCAAATATTGGGAGATGCTTCAAAATGTCCCAAACAAAATTCGTTTTAAATGGAAAAATTAAAGATAGTAGTTTTGAAATACCTTACGTTTTCATATGGAAAAGGTAGAAAAATTAATTAAAGAGCAAAAAAAAATTAGAAAGGAAGAGTGGTTGAAAGCTATTTCAAATTTTATTGAAATGGATTTCTTTCCCAGGGTCTGTTCCTATTAGAGAAATATACATACTAAATATGAAGTCCTATTACTTGAGATATGAGCTTAGGTGCACAGTTATAGCAGTCCCTGGAGGTAATGACATATAACTAGAAAGTCATGAACATGTTGCTATATGAACTAAGCTCCTTAAAGATATGGGTCATACCTGACTCATATTTCTATATCTTCCACTATGAAGAGTACATAGCACCAAGTACTAGTTGAATAAATGTCTTTTGATTTTGTCTCCTAAATTAAACAAGTCCATAATTGTTTTTTTTTCCCCAAAAGAATGCTGATTAAGTCTATTAAGTAAGCTTGTGTAAGTAATTGCATAGTTTCAGGTATCTAGTCAATGGGTAGATCTGAAAGCAGAAATGGCATCGTACAGGGCAACTCACACGGGACTCGTGCAAGCACGAGAGGCGAACATATAAGTGTTCTCATGCTCATCTCCTATTCCAGATAAAAATTTTTCTACTGCTCTTGTTCTACCCTCTAAGAGTTTAAAAGCTAGACTCTTTTATATAAGAAAGAACCATAGAGAAATTTGTAGATTCTGATTAATTTTGTTAAAAAACAATTTTACAGTTAGGACATGGCAAGTTTTATCCTTGGGAACCCATCCTTACCAGTTTAAGTATCTTCTGAGTGAGTTTTACCCTGTGGTTCTGTGTAGTATCCCACAGAAGAGAGGAAATGGATTTTGGCTTTTTAGAGATGGCAGGGCCAGCCTCAGATCACCAAGTTTAACTGAAAATCAGGCAACTCACTTGGATTGAGGGGAGGAGTTAACTTTTATCCTGATCTTTTCTGTAAGCCTTTTCTGTCTGCCGGCATATTTTTTATTTGGGGCAATTAAAGCACAATGAGTTTATTTTCATATATTTACAGCATTGAGAGAATAGAAGAGTTCTTCAACCAGGGTTAAGTGGCTCCAGAATAAAGTCCCCTACAAACAGCTCCCATCCCAAACAGTATCAAATACTATGTCAGTATCCGTGCGTTTAGTTACTACTATCATTTGGATGTTTGAATCTTTGAATGCACCATCTGTAGTTGATGTCTTTAATTCTTGGTCACCATTTTCCTTTGCACTTCTTTCAAATGATTTCTGTCTGTAATGTTGAAATGTCCTAGAAGATTACAAATGAGTCTTCTTGTGAATCCAAGCCCTTTTATTTGTCCGTATTTTTCTGACCTCGCAGGGTTTGACACTATGCTCCGCTACCCTCTCTGACACTTGTTTCACTTTTGTCTTTCATGACTTTGCACTTTCTCCTGCCCTTTTTCCTGGATTCTTTCTAGTCCCTTTCTATTGCTTTCCTGTTCCCTCTCTCCTCTTCTCCCTGCCCTGTCCCTTGTCTTTCCCTCCCCTCTCCTGAAGACTGAATAGTCTTCTAGGTTCAAACTTCAACCATCTTTCTTACACACATGCACCCTCCTTTTCAGAGCAAGCTTGTCCTCTGTCATAATTTAAACTTTTTCCTCCCTGTGCCTCAGTCTTGTGTTTCTAGTGGCCTCTTCTTATACTTCTTGTACTTCTCACAAGTAATCTAAATCTCAAATGTGGCCAGAATTGAATTTATCATCAGTTTTAGCTTCAAACAGACTTACGTGCTTTGCTGTTTCCCCATCTCTGTGAAAGGTGTCTCTAATATTTTAGTCTTTTAGCAGGATCAGACCTATAAATTAATACAGAACAAACTGATGGTGGTCAGAGGGAAGGAGGATAGAAGGATGGTCAGAATGGGTAAAGGTGAGTGGGAGATACAGGCTTCTACTTATGGAATGAGTAAGTCATGGGAATAAAAGTTACAACATAGGGAATATAGTCAATGACATTGTAATAGCATTTCATGGTGACAGAATGTGCCACACTTGTGATCATAGCATAACTTATAGAGAGGTTGAATCACTATGTTGTACGCCTGAAACTAACACAACATTGTGTGTTGCAGCTAGACTCAAATAAAAACTTTTTTTTGTTGTTGTTAATTTTAGTCTTTTAGTCTAGAAACCCGAGGGTCTTCTTTGACTTCCAGGTCAGTATAATATTAGTCTTGCTTTCTAACCAGATTAGTTATTGTTTTTAGTTATTACTACTAAATTACTAAATATCGTTTTTAGTTATTATTACTACACAGCACTTGTGTGCAAAGTAAGTAAATTCATGCCAGTTAACTATACTGATTTATCTCAGGGCATGAAACATGTCCACAACTGACATCATATGAAGCCAATGTATGTAGATATGATGAACCAAAGAAAGACTTACAGGTGGAAAGAAGAGTTGCTTCATTAACTGCGCTCAGGAACAAAATGTCTTATCTCTGTGTGAGGAATGAAAGGTATGATACATTCTCCTCATTCATTTCTAAAGCAGTCCTTCTCTCTCCTAGAGCAACCATAATCAAAGTCACATGCAATCTTTCTGAGACTCTGTGGGGGTCTTTCTTTCTTTCTTTCTTTCTTTCTTTCTTTCTTTCTTTCTTTCCTTCTTTCTTTTCTTAATGTTTATTTTTGAGAGAGAGACAGAGCGCAAGTGAGGGAGGAGCAGAGAGGGAGGGAGACACAGAATCCGAAGCAGCCTCTAGGCTATGAGCTGTCAGCACAGAGCCCCGACGTGGGGCTCGAACTGACAGGCTATGAGATCATAACCTGAGCTGAAGTTGGAAGCTTAACCGACTGAGCCACCCAGGCGCTATGGGGACATTTCTAAGGTTCAGGGAACAGTGCTTTCCACAGAGCAAAGGCATTCCATCTTGATGACAGAGACTCCTGTCCTGGTAACAGGAGCCCTTACCCATGGTGAAACACTGGGCCTCTGTAGGATTAGAAGTCTTACCTGGCAAGTTGGTGGAAAGACTCCGCAAAGCCATAAATGTAGCAGTTCTTGTACTGTACCTTGTCATGGTAAGGGCTTAATAAATATTCACCTTTTCCTATTTTCTTTAGATAAGGTAAGGCAGGGAAGATTTTCTTCCTTCCTTTTTTAACCTGAAGAAAACAAAATATTAAGTAGTTGAGATTATAAGTCATAAATTGATGAGTCTAAGCTTAAAGCATTTGGACTCACTTGACCAAGGGCCTACTTCTTTGGGGGAAAAAAAAACAAAACCCCAAACAAACAAACAAACACTACTCTTCCCTCCAACAAAAAACTACTATTTAGAGCCAAAGAAACATCAGTACTTTTTAGCTCAGTAACTGGCAGTGCTTGCAGAGGCCAAGGAAGAAGGCAGAAATGTCAGGCTTTTTGTAACTGGCCCAGTGAAATCTGGCCAAAGGAGAGAATTGAATTGAATTTGTGATCTGTATCTTTTCCTTGCACAATTAGCTCCTATTGCATAGATAGTAGGAAAGAAAATAGAACAAAGCTTTAGAAAATTAATTAGATTGTAAATGCATTCAGAAAAGCCTCGCTTCTGTATTTCTACCAGGTGTGCAGGTTACACTCATCTTTTAATTGGAATTCTTCATTAGTTATCTAGCCATTAGTGTTGATTGCCTTAAAAGGTTAACTTCAAAGAAAATATATAATCCCTTTAGAACAGATGCAGTTCGTTTGCAAAAACAAGGTTTGTTTATTTGCAGGATTTAAAAGTGATGCTTAACCATTACATATGTAACACTATTCCCCCCTGATAAATACATTTTGACTGATTTAGCTTTTGTCCAAGATTATGTAACTAGTGACTGTCTTATGGCTTTAGGTATTTTAAGAAATTTCATTGTAATAAACTTCCATAAAAATTCATCATTATTTATGTCAGGGTTAAGGTTTTCTGTTGTATTCTGAAACATGAGTCATACAGGTCATTACTGCAGTTACCTTTTGCTTCTAATAATTCTGACCAGTATACTTTTTAGAAACCCATCTTCTCATGAACGAAATACCGACTATCAAAAGTAGAAATTTTGAATTGTTGGGAATTCTTTTGTGTGTCAGTGTGTAGAAATATTTTCTATAACAAAATTGGTATTATTCCTACCATTAAAATTTTAGAAATATGTGTTAAACAATCTCAAGTATTCTGAGCCACTTTGGCTAGATGGAAAAATGATGAAGTTAATGCCATCAAAGAAACATAGAAACCTAAAAATGTACCTTTGATCTTGAAGGAGATGAAAAGTGGAGGCATATTTTTATCTTTGATGACAGCTGAACAAGTTTGAATAAATTAACAGATATTTTCTGCATATTTCAAACTCTCACAGTGATGGTCTGCTTAATGTTGCCAATATTATTATATAATAATTAGTCTCATTGTGGAAGGTACAAAGTGTATGTGTCTACACACACACATATGCACACATTCCCTTGCTATAGAGCTATAGGGTAAAGGTGTATTTGTAAGAACAGGAAAGAGACCAGCTTTATATTCTGTTACTACATAGTGGAAGTGAGCAATGCATCTCCCAGAAATCAATGTTGTGGATGTGGATATGACATATAAGTTATTTATGCTTTTGTTTAGCCATCTGTGCCAGGATGGTATTTAACCCAAATAACATGTGCTGTATGTGCTTTGGGGATTGTTCTGCTGTTACTGTTCTATGAAACTTAAATGTATCTATAGATATCACTCACCCAGAAGACAAGTTTAAAAAGTAATATACACTCCATGATTTAAATTTTCAAGTTTCCAGGGTGCAGGGAAATCTGCTAGGAACCTCTGATTTTCTTTTTTTTTCAGAATTGTCAGTTCTTTGAAGAAAAATACCCAGCACGGTCCTTATCTATATTCTTGACAATGTCCAGCCTTGCTCTAATTATTGTTTGTTGATTATATGACTTAAAATTTTTTTAATGTTAATTTTTGAAAAAGAGAGAGACAGAGTGCAAGTGGGGGAGGGGCAGAGAGAGAGGGAGACACAGAATCCAAAGCAGGCTCCAGGCTCTGAGCGGTCAGCACAGACCCTGATATGTGTCTCAAACTCACAAACCATGAGATCTTGACCTGAGCCGAAGTAGGATGCTTAACTGACTGAGCCACCCAGGCGCTCCTGATTATATGACTTTAAATAGAAATCAGAATTTTTATATTTGATTTGATCATTCAACAAACACTTGTGGGGATTCAGTGATGAACAAACAGACATGGTCTCTGACTTCAGGGGACTTGAAGTCTGGTAGGGGAGAAAGGTATTCGACAAACCCATGTCAAATATATAATTACAAATCGTGGTAAGCACTGTGAAGAAAAGGAAAGGATGCTGTGACTAAGTATACAGGGATTCATTTCAATTGGGAGACGGTGTCAGGGAAGGCCTTTCTAAGACAGTAAAGTGGAGACCAAAGTAAGAGATAGCTAGATGATAAGTGGGCAGAAAAAATATTTCAGGTGAAGAGAAAACAGGTGAACAGTCCTAAGGAGAGACAGAGAAAATGTGGGGCCAAGTTTGTAAAGTTCAAAGGCTAGTGTGATTGGATTGCAGTGAGCACAAAAAGCTAAAGTCAGGGCTTAGCTCTTCAGGGCAAGGTGTTTGCATTGTATTCCAACTGCAGTGGACAAATCTCCACTCAGGTCATAAGGATTATTTTTGTAACAACAAGTTAGGTCAGAAGGAGGAGGAGTCATAGTAGGGGACCAGCTAGGAGACTGTTGGACTAGACCAGGCAAGAGATAATGGTGGCTTGGGCTGGTCTGGGAGCAGTAGAGATGGAGAGATGTAGATGCATCGGACATGCATATTTCACTGGTAGAATTATTAGGGTTTAGTGATGAATTGGATGGCATAAATGAAGAGGTGTGAAGGATGCCTTTCTGGGTTTCGCCTTGAGCATCTGAGTATAGATAGAGGTAGGGAAGGTTTCCCTGAGAGCCAGCTTCGGAGTAAAACTCTGGACATCACCTGCATCATGGCTTTATCTAGCTCCCTTTCATTCCCTTGAAGTGAAGACAAATGAAGGCAAGGGGGGCTTAGTTCAGTGTGACTGTGTACAGAGGGGACTTCTGTAGTCTACTTACAGAAGTTCAGAAAAGAATATCACAGGCTGGGTAATTAGCTTGGTTGGTCTCGTTGTCCTTGTGGATTAGAAACAGGTAGCTTCAGATTTTCATAAGAGGCTGATTTAGACCAGAAACCAAGTACATTTTTGAATAAAACCAAAATCCCAAACCAAAACTTAAATTTATAGTGAACATTTGACAAGAAGCATTGTTGAAATGCCCTCTTTAGCCAATCTCTTTTGGAAAATGTTAGCAATTACTACGTGGATTTTATTGTGTTGCTTTTAAGCTTCAAATTACCCTCTTTGGTCATTGATTTTCAGAATGTGCATTCTTTAGCTCTTTGATTCAGAAGATTTGGAGGGTGGAGTGGAAGTTGAAGCTATGAGCAGCTGTGATCAAGCCCTTCTCCACAGAGGCCCCTGGGATCTGGAGAGCAGCTTGAAATAGCTCTCAGCTAGCTTTCTGGGCTTCCACCTGCACAGAACCTCTGTCGGAGGGGCTCTGTCCCGGGTAGTAAGGCTTTCAGCCTAGTAAGGATAACAGCCCCAGTTTCTGGGTGGTGTGCTTCTCCAAAGTAAGGACTAAACGAATACAGTCAGAGGGAAAATCCTGTCAGTTGCCTTCAGAGGCAACCCTAGACCTTGGAAAAACTATACCTTAGTGAAAGTGTTTTGTTCAGTGTTTGTGGATTATTTTTGTGAAGTGCTTTTCCTTTCTCAGCCCCACTTGATGTCTTCGCTCTTCCTCCGTACTCTGGAATTCGTGTGTCTCCTCACTTCCTAAAATGTATGAAAACTTCTCAGTGCTAGGGCTCTGAGGGTCATCTTGCAAAGAAAGTTGAGGGGACGAGGAGGGAGAGAGAGAGAAATAGAAAGAGAGAGACCAAGAGAGAGAGATATTTAACCCCCCAAAAGGTTACACTTTTTGTAACACCCAAAAGGTGTTTCACTTTGTTAATGTCTGTGGAATTTGTGGACCACAGAAGGTTATAGTTTTCTTAAAAACAAAACAAACAAACAAACAAACAAACAAACAAAAACCTGTATTATCATGTCAGATACAGGGAGTGATGGAGCAGCTCATAGGAAAACACTGCTTTTCTGGAATTGCTACAATTCTGGAATTGTAGAAAGGGAAGGAATATCTCCCATACTTTTATATTGTTGTTATTGATCAAATATAACTTCTTTTCTTTGGGAAATTTCTATCGGCCAAGACTATTGACCTCATAGTTTGTATATGATCTCCTTTAGAAATGGCATTGATATGCAGTAACATAGAATGTGGTTATTTTCCTATTATCCGAAGAAATGGTGCTGTAACAAGGAAGTGCGTCCTTTATGTTCAAACAAAGCAAAACAAAAGCTTAGATAGCAGTTCAAAAATACACTGTGATAGGATAGAAAGCCTTAGTCAGCGAGGCCTGGCTGTGCGTTTGTCCCCCACCAGACACTTTTTTCCTGTGTGCACTGGGTCCTTTCACTTTCCTGGTCTGCTTTCCCACCCATGAAAGGAAGGAAAGCAAGTGTAAGATGAGTGCATTCGTGGGCTTGAAGATCACCTGATGATCTGGTTAGAATGCAGGTTCTGATTCATCAGGTCTGTGGTGGGTCCTGGAGTCTGCATTGCTAGCAAACTTCCAGGTGGTTCTGGTCCACACTTTGAGTAGCAAAGTACTAGGTCAGTTTCCCAAAGCTAGCTGCGCCTGGGACTTGCCTTCAGTGGCTGTATTTTTGTGTTTCATCTTTAGGGAGTCTATTCAGTGTGTCCGCATTAGAACTTAGCAATCTTTATTTTTGATATTTTTGACACTCATGACAGGATTCTATGGCAGCCGCCAGTATTTGGGAATTATTGCAGTAGCCATTCTGGCTCCATTAGAACCACCTCAGAAGATTTAAAAACAAATACCGGGGGCGCCTGGGTGGCGCAGTCGGTTAAGCGTCCGACTTCAGCCAGGTCACGATCTCGCGGTCCGTGAGTTCGAGCCCCGCGTCAGGCTCTGGGCTGATGGCTCAGAGCCTGGAGCCTGTTTCCGATTCTGTGTCTCCCTCTCTCTCTGCCCCTCCCCCATTCATGCTCTGTCTCTCTCTGTCCCAAAAATAAATAAACGTTGAAAAACAAATACCGGTGCCTGGATCGCACCCAGACCTATTAAAACAGAATCTTTGAGGGGTGAGGCCTGGAATGAGTAACTCCTGGGGCCCCTTCCAATTCTCCTCAATCTTCATCCCCATTAAATATGGAATCAAAATTGAGAGCAACTCATAATGATTCCTACTGGGCCATTGTGAATCAGGGTCTTGTGATTTATTTTTTGACCTCCTTCTAACCCTTCAGGGAAGAGTGCTTGTTTTATTTCATGTCTATCTCTGAGAAAACACTGAATGGTCTTTAAAAGAATAGGAGATGTTTCAAGGCTTAGCCGCTTGCAGAGATTCTCTTGAGAATCTGCTCATGTGTAGAATTACAGCTTCTGAAATGCTGTACTAGACTGCTACCACCCAGTAGAGATAATGACCTGATTCTTAGGCCCCTCATGCAGGAACATAGTGCGTATTTGAATCATTTGGACAAGAAATGCATGCAAACATCTTCAAGGACAGAAACAGTCTGGATCCCAAGAAGGTTGAATTTTCCAGAATTCATGGCTCTTGGTGTGCCAAGAGTTGTGAGGACAAATCAGAACTGGTTTCCCTAGCAAGATTGGTTGATAAATATCTTAATCTGTTTGAGCTACTCTAACAAGATGTCATAAATCTGGTGGCTTCTGAACAACAGAAATTTATTTCTCACAGTTCTAGAGGCTGGAAGTCCGAGATCAAGCATGGTTGGGTTCTAGTGAGAACTCTCTTCCTGGTGGCAGACAGTTGACTTCTTATTGTATCCTCACAACGTGGAGAACAGCAGAGAAGGCAGACTATCTTGTGTCTCTTACAAGGGCACTAATCCCATTCATGAGAGACTTCACCCTCATAACCTTGAATCCTAACCACATCCCTAGGGTTCTACCTCCTAATGCCTTCACATGAGGGCTAGGGTTTCGACATATGAATTTTGGAAGGGCGCAAACATTCAGTCCAGAACAATGAGGATGGTGGTGGTCACCAAGAATTCTGGGCAATTAACTTAATAGCTTTGTGTTTCCAAAACTTCTTAACTGGTCTCACTTTCAAGATTTGCAACTCATCTCCTTTGCAGAGAAGTTATCTCTCGGTTGCCAGGTTGTTTTCCCCACCATTAAAAAATATATATATATATTTTTTTTTTAATTTTTTTTAATGTTTATTTATTTTTGAGAGAGAGAGACAGAGACAGAGTGTGAGCAGGGGAGGGGCGGAGAGAGAGGGAGACACAGAATCGGAAGCAGGCTCCAGGCTCCAAGCTGTCAGCGTGGAGCCCAACGCGGGGCTCGAACTCACAGACTGTGAGGTCATGACCTGAGCTGAAGTTGGACGCTCAACCGACTGAGCCACCCAGGCGCCCCCTAAAATATATATTTTTAAATGTTTATTTATTTTGAGGGAGAGAGAAACAGAGTGTGAATGGGAGAGGAGCAGAGAAAGAGGGAGACACAGAATCCGAAGCAGGTTCCAGGCTTTGAGCTGTCAACACAGAGCCTGATGCAGGGCTCGAACCCACGAACCGTGAGATCATGACCTGAGCCAAAGTCAGACGCTTAACCAACTGAGTCACCCAGGCACCCCACTCCACCGTGTTTTAAAGCCAAAAGAAATTAAAAATTTTCAGGAAACAATTTTAATTAATTTGCTATCTTGTTATTAATGTTTGTTAATAATACCAGATTTCACATTCACTAAAACAATAATTTTTATGAGTATAGGAAATGGAACAGTTGTGTGAATGTTTCAGATTCACAAATTATATTTCAATTAACAAATAGACAAATATCCCAAGGAAGATCCTGGACAGTCTATTTAGTATTTATCAGTTTTCATCTAATTTAACCTTTGACATGAAAAGGAAATCTGTTTCCCCTTCTTTTGTCCCCACCCCTCTCCTCCTAATATTTTATTTTGTAGTTTAGTGTATTTAGTGTATTTCAGTGATAAATGCAATTTTATAGGTTCTGGTTTGCAGGGTCACTATTTAAATATCTATGTCCTTTTTCTAGTTCATTGCTTGTACACACATACACAGAACTCACACATAGGATGCTCTGTCTGCATATATGACACAATTGTACAAGAATCTTGTACATAATAAATAATAACAATTATTAGTTAATAAAGACTTTTTGCTCCAATAGTTGGTTTATAAAGATTTTTCTTTCATTACTCTATTTCATCTCCATAAACTACCCAGAGTGGTAGGTATTGCTGTCTCCAGCTTGTGTGTGAGGAAACCAATAACCTAATAAAAACTCCCCAGGTT
Organism: Lynx canadensis; assembly: GCF_007474595.2. NCBI lineage: Eukaryota > Metazoa > Chordata > Mammalia > Carnivora > Felidae > Lynx > Lynx canadensis. Next base: position 109,395,921 of record NC_044308.2, on the reverse strand, counting down.
TTCTGGAGTAGCTCCCTTGGGAGTATTGAGAAGGGATCTGAGTGTTGGCAGAAAGTTTGGGGACAGGGCTCTTTGTGGTAATTTGATTGTTATGAATATTTACCAGTTGATAACTTGTTATATGAAGTACCTAGCACTGTGGCTATTTTCTCAATTACAGTTTTATAAAACATTCAGAAATGAGAAAAGCAGTTCTTATGCTTGTCCTCCATAAACCCAGAGCACATATCGCTAATGTGCAATTGTTAAGACCTTGAGGTAAGGGCTAGTGAACACAGAGTTACTTCATGCTCTGATGGTCTAAATGGATAATATCAAACTTGAAGCATAAAGATTAATGGACGCCATATTCCCTAGACTATTTGTTAATCTTTAAGTTGGTTTAAAAAAACTCTTCTGAGTTGTTAGGTCTGATTGAATCTGTAAGCGAATACTCAAATGTGTAGCTGGTAAATATCTGAATAGTCCATATTCTATGTTTATTGGTTAAAATCAAGTATATATTATGAAAAATGGGATTGATTCCAATTTCTGTGGAGTTTTGTTTTTCCTCTGAACAACTCTGTTTTCAAGCTAATATGACAATTAATCCTCCCTCCCATGAGTTGATTTAGGACTTTATTCTTAGACTTCCTACTTTTCTATTCCAGCAAAAGAAAAAAAAAAGATACAATTCTACCTAAAAAAGTTTGAATCTGCAAATACCTCAGTCAAGAATTAGGATGTAGGGAACCTCTGTTGTAGTTGCTGCTCCTGAAGAATCTGGTCTTGATGAGTCTCTGACTCATCACAGAAAGGAGTTGTTTTCCAGATTAGAGAAAACGGGTACGATAATCTGTAGATAACAGGTAGATGATCTGTCCCAATGCCTAGCACAGAGTATGGGCTCTGCTAAAGGTTGCTTTGATTTTGTTATTCCGTGGAGTTACTAGAGTATAAGTGAAGTAATATATCAACAATAAATGAATGATCATAGCTAGGCCCTTCTGAGCTGGAGTCTTAATTTTCTCATTATTGAAAATAGTATGATGGGAGCAGTTTAATATTTTTAATAGCAGAGTTAACTAGGAACAGTTAGAGCTCCTAATCCAAAGCCTAACAAATGTCTTGAAAACAAGTCTGTTTATGACAGAGGGAGGTCTGCAAGACTTTGGGGTTGTTTAGGGTGTTGTGAAATAGAACTCTTACTTCAGGGTATAAAACTGATTTAATGGGTCCTGACTAGCACACCAAAAAATTGAGATAGGGTTAAAAAAGAGGACCTCTCGTGGTAAGTGTTTTCTGAGAAGTTGTTTTTTAGTTATGTGTTTGTGTAGGTGCATGTGTGCACCTGTGTAAACATGTTTTGAGATACTATGTAAAATTAATTTCTTACTATGAGCTTCAACTTAAAAAAGTTTGAAAAACACTGGTTTGATTAGTTTCTTGGGGACAGAAAGCCTCCCTCAGTAGGACTTTTCATGTTTATGGTAGTTCGTTTTTAGAACCTTTGGTTTCTGTTTCCTGGGATACAGGCAATTATTTCAATCAATAAATAATTACTATACTGAAACTTTTGTGGGCACAGTAGGCACAAAATTTAGAATCCTGAGGACTATATTATCCAAGAAGTTAAAAAGTAGCATATGTAAAGTATTTAGAGAGGCAGTGCATACTAAATTTCATGATATCAATTATATAAAGAGATCTCACATGAATACATTAATTCCTGTGTTTATTGATATAGTCAACCAACAAGCAAACATCTACTATGTGCCAGGCACCATGTTAGGTACAGGGGGATAAAATGGGATCAAAATGGATATAGGCTTTGTCCTTATAGAGCTTACAGCCCAACAGGCAGATATGCATTCATCGTATCATAACACAAATAGGTATAAAATTGTAACTGTGTTAAGGGCTGTGAGGAAGAGGTGCATTATGTCTGCACTATTAGGGATGACGTGGTCAGAAGGTCAGGGAAAGATTTACTGAGGTCATGACAGTTGAGTTAAGATCTAACTAACTGCAGGTATCAATCATATAACTAAGGAAAAGACTGGTGTTTAGGCAAAGAGAATGACAAGTTAAAAGACCCTATGATGGGAGAGAACTTGAAGCTTACAAAAACATAAGAAAAAGCAGTGTAGAGGACATGAATCAATTTGAATTTTGGAAAGAGCTCTTTGGGTTCAGTATGGACAATCCATTGAAAAAATCTCAGAGAGGGTTGGTGTAAAACAATTAGGTAGCTGTTGGAGTGATCTAGGGGAGAGATAATGGAAGCTTGGATTTGGGAGATGATAGCGAGGATCCAGAGAAATGGAGGGATTTGAAAATTTGAAGACATAAAAATAGGATTTGGTCATGGATTAAGTACAAGGATAATGAGAAGGATGTTGAAAGATGGCTCCAAGATTTCTGGCTTACATAATTGCATGGATGGTGATCCCATTGTCTAAGATAGGAAACACTGGAAAAGCACCTGATTTGGGGGAATGAAAGGTCATGGACCTATTATATTGAGGTCCACTAAAGATATCTTAGAGGATATCTATGTCAACTTGGATATCAAGATCTAGAATTTATAAAAGAGGTCTGGTTTGAAGATATAAACTAATGAGTTACGGAATCTATGGAGACAGGTGAAGTATAAGAGGAACTGATGTGGAGAAACTCTAGTATCTACTTACTGGATAAAGAATGTTGAGCCTGCAAAGGAAATGGAGGACTGTTCAGAGAACCAGGGGACAGTAATTTTATGAAAGCTAAAGATTGAAAAATTTTAAGGAGTGGTTACCAGGGCTTCTGAATTGTCAAGTGAGATGAATAAAAAGCATCCTTTGGATTTGGTAACATGTAGAGGCTGTTGGTGATCTTGTTTGTCCTGGAGTGGTAAGGAAAGAACTAGATAGGAGTGAGTTGTATGAATAGGAGCTGAGAATATGGAACCAATGGGAACACACAACTTTTTTGGAAAGTTTGTCCAGCGAGGGGTTGGAGACAGATATGGTGGTAGTCAGAGGGGGATGTAGGCTAAGTGGTACTCATAGAATGTGTCTGGTTCTGAAAGGTTTTGATAGGTAAAGGGATGGGAGAAAAGTGTTTCAAGTGGACAATAGGCATCATGAGTGAGTATATTTTGGGGCCATAATGAGAAAACTGACTTAATTGTAATAGTAGAGACTTTAGGAGTAATGAGAAATATGTTTGTATAGGTAGGGAGGGTATAGCTGGATTTTATTTTTTTTTAATTTTTTTTTAACGTTTATTTATTTTTGAGACAGAGAGAGACAGAGCATGAATGGGGGAGGGTCAGAGAGAGAGGGAGACACAGAATCTGAAACAGGCTCCAGGCTCCGAGCTGTCAGCACAGAGCCCAACGCGGGGCTCGAACTCACAGACCGCGAGATCATGGGGCTCGAACTCACAGACCGCGAGATCATGACCTGAGCCAAGTCGGCCACTTAACCAACTGAGCCACCCAGGCGCCCCAGGGTATAGCTGGATTTTAGAAGGCTTTCTAAATCTGAGAGGCAATTTGATGATGTAAGCACTTGGGAGTCTATATTTGGATGAGGAGTAGTAGGATGATGGAGGCAGGAATTCAGGGGAGACAGTGAACATTAGTGTCAAAAGTAAGATCAGTTGAGTCAGGGAGAACATGTAGCTGAATGGACTGCCACTGTTGCCTCATCATGAAGTAGACGGCATATGGATTAGCGAGAGTAAACTGATTAGACTCCAGCCTGGGCTAAGAGGAGAAAAGTTAATTTTTGGTGATCATATTATATTTATTTATACTTGATGCTATACATAAATGAAAATGTCATATATTTATAGAAGCATTTATTTATACTTTATGAAGCATTTTTGTAGGAATAAGCTCATTTTAATCTCTACTATAACCACCCTATGTATCAAGGAAAGGTATTACGATTCTCATAGCTAAGGTTCATTTCAAATGCCACAGTTTCCCTAAAACTTCTGAATCTTTGGTCCTCCTTCTTCCACGTGTTTTCTTTTAAATTTGAGGGAATTAATTTATTAGTGGTAACACACAAATTTTAAGTGTACAGTTCAATTAGTTTTGACAAATGTGTATACTTGTGTAGCTTATACCTCTATGAAGATAGAGAACAATGACCTCCCCCAGAAAGTTCTTTTTGACTCTTTCCTATCAGTCTCCCTCCCATCCCCTTTAGCAATCATTGTGCTGATCCCTATCACCATAGATTAGCCTTGCCTGTATTTAAACTTCATATGAATGAAATGATAGCTTCTAGCTATCATTATAATGTTTATCAGACTCACCCATGCTGTTGCATGTGTGAGTAGTTTGTTCCATTTTAGACCCGAGTGGCTTTTCTTGTAGGACTATGTCATTCATAATTTTTAATCCATTCTCTTGCTGATGGACATTTACCTTGTCTTCAATTTTTGACTGCTATGAATAAATCTGATGTGAACATTTTCCTTACAAGTCTTTTTATTAACATATGTTTTTGTTTCACTTGAGGAAATGCCTAAGAATGAAATTTCTTGGTCATGGTTAAATATTTACCTCTACAAGAAACTATTTTTCAAAGTGATTGTTCTATTTTCTATTCTCATTAGTATTTTATAAAGAGTTCCAGTTGTTTCACACTCTCATCAACATTTTGTCCTATTAGCCTTTACAGCCACTCTAGTGGTTGAGTGATGCATCATTGTGCTTTTAATTTGTATTTCCCTGCTGCCTGATGATGGTGAGCATCTTATTCTTGTGGTTATTGGTCATTGTTTATCTTCTTTAGTGAAATGTCTGTTCGAGTTATGTGCCCATGTTGTCCACTGGGTCATTTGTCCTCTTGTAGGATTTTTTTGGTATGTCCTGGATAGGAGTTGTTTCTCAGGTATCTGTATTGTAAATATTTTCTTAGTCTATGGATTTCCTTTCCTTTTTTTTTTGAAAATGTCTTTGAATGAGCACTTGATTTTAATTTGATGGTGTCTAATGTATTTATTAACACTTTCTTTTACAGTGATTGCTATAGGAGTCTTATCTAAGAAATTCTTGTCTTCCTTAAAGTTGCAAATATTTTTTTTCCTGTGTTTTCCTTTTAGTTTTCACCTTTGTATTTACGTCTATCACCCACTTTAAATTGGTGTGTGTGTGTGTGTGTGTGTGTGTGTGTGTGGTGTGATGTAGCAGTGATGGTTCAACTTTTGTTCATGTGGACATACAGTTGTTTTAGCCGAGTTCATTGAAGAGACTTTTCTTTACCCATTAAACTGCTTTGGCATCTATGCAAAAAACCAGTGGACCATTTTTGTGAGGGTCTATCTCTGAACTTTTTAATTTGCTTTATTGGTTGTATGTTTTCCCAGCTTGGTTCTTCTTTTTCAGATTTTATTTTGGATTATTTTTGGTAATTCATATTTTCATAATATTTTATGATTACTTTGTCAACTACTGTTTTCACTGGGATTATATTGAATCTATAGATCAATTTGCAGAGGGTTGATGTCTGAAAAAATATCCAGTCTTTCAATTCATGAACATGGCGTAGCTCTCCATTTGTTTAAGTGTCCTTTAATTTAACTAAGGAGAATTTTTTTAGTGTTCATTCTAGAGGCCTTGCACATCTTTCGTTAAATTTATTTCTAAGTATTTGATATCCTTCTAAGTGAAATTGTTTTTCACTTTGCAACTGTCTAATACTAGTATATAGAAACAAAATTAACTGTTATATTGACTTTATTTCCTGCAACCTTACTAAATTCACTTATTACTATTTTTTTAATGTTTATTTATTTCTGAGGGAGGGTGGAGAGAGAGAATGAGAGCACAAGCAGAGAAGGGGCAGAGAGAGAGAGAGAAGAAGATACAGAATCCAAAGCAGGGTCCAGGCTCTGAGCTGTCAGCACAGAACTTGATACCAAGCTCGAAGTCACAAACTATGAAATCATGACCTGAACTGAAGTTGGATGCTTAAGCCACTAGCCACCCAGGAGCCTCACTACATTCACTTATTAATTTTAGATGTTCCTTTAAATATTCCTTAGGACTTTCTCTGTAAACAATCATGCCACCTGCAAATAGAAAGTCATTATATCTTCCTTTCCAATATTTGTATCTTTTGTGTTTTTTCCCTTTTACTTTTTTTTTTTTTTTTTTTTTTTTTTTTTTTTTTTGCCTTATTTCACTAGTTGGGCCACCAATAAAATGTTGAATGTAAGCATTGAGAATATACATCCCTGACATTTTCCTGATCTTAAGGGGGGAGTTATTCAGTATTCCACCCTTAAGAATAATGTTAGCTATAGATTTTTTAGTAGGCATCATCTGTCGGTTTGAGGAAGTTTCCTTTTTTTCCAAGGTTGCTCAGAGATTTTAATCATGAACGAGTGTGAGTTTTGTCAAATGCTTTTTTTTGCATCTATTGAGAAACAATCGTATGATTTTTTTCTTTTATTCTATTGATGTGATGGATTACATTGATTGATTTCATAATGATAAATCAGCCTTACATTCATGAGACAAACCCTACTTGGTTATTATATATATATTGCTGAATTCTATTTGCCAATATTTTCTTCTGGAGTTTTGCAGCCACATTCCTAAGCTCTGTTTGTCAGTAATCTTTTTTTAACAGCCATTGTCAGATTTTGGTGTTATGACAATGCTGACCTCATAAAACAAGTTAAGATACAGGATACAAGAGTGTTGATTCATAGGAGCACTTGTACCCCAATGTTTATAGCAGCACTTTCAACAATAGCCAAATTATGGAAAGAGCCTAAATGTCCCCCAACTGACAAATGGATAAAGAGGATGTGGTTTGTATATACAATGGAATACTACTTGGCAATGAGAAAGAATGAAATCTGGCCATTTGTGGCAACGTGGATGAAACTGGAGGGTGTTATGCTAAGTGAAATAAGTCAGGCAGAGAAAGACAGATACCATATGTTTTTATTCATATGTGGATCCTGAGAAACTTAACAGAAGACCAAGGGGAGGGGAAGAGGGAAAAAAGTTACAGAGAGACGGAGGCAAACCATAAGAGACTCTTAAATACTGAGAACCAACTGAGGGTTGATGGGAGGTGGGGGAGAGGGGAAAGTGGGTGATGGGCATTGAGGAGGGCACCTGTTGGGATGAGCACTGGGTGTTGTATGGAAACCAATTTGACAATAAACTATATTTAATAAAAAAATAAATTAAAAAAAGTTAAGAAATATTTCCTCCTATACTTTCTGACAGAGTGTGTAATATTTGTATTATGTCTTATTTAAATATTTGAAGGGGGCCCCTATGGGGCTCAGTCAGTTAAATGTCCGACTTAAGCTCAGGTCATTGTCTCCCTGTTTGTGAGTTCGAGCCACACATTGGGCTCTGTGCTGACAGCTCAGAGCCTCGAGCCTGCTTTAAATTCTGTGTCTCCTCTCTCTCTCTGCCCCTCCCCTGCTCACACTCTGTCTCTCTCTCAAAAATAAATAAATAAAAAAATTAAATATTTGAAGGATTTCACTGAGTCTGGAGCCTTCTGGGCTAGTTTTTTTTTTTTTTTAATAGATAGCAAGTATTAAGATTTTCCATTTCTTTTTGTGCTTTTTAAGGTGTTTTTCTTATTCAGAAATTTTGTTCATCAAAGTTTTAAAATTAATTGGCAAAAAATTGTTTGCACTATACCTTTATTATCATTTGCTATCTGTAATATATCCAGTGATGCCTTCTCTTTTATTCTTAATGTTGGTAACTTGTGTTTTCGCTCTCTCGTTCTCTTTCTTTTTTAAATTATCAGACTTGTTAGGGGTTTATCATTTTTATTAATGTTTCCAAAGAATTAATTTTGACTTTGTCAAGGTTCACTTTTCTTTTTTAAAAAAAATTTTTTTAACGTTTATTTATTTTTTAGACAGAGAGAGACAGAGCATGAATGGGGGAGGGTCAGAGAGAGGGAGACACGGAATCTGAAACAGGCCCCGGGCTCCGAGCTGTCAGCACAGAGCCCGACGTGGGGCTCGAACTCACAGACTGTGAGATCATGGCCCGAGCTGAAGTCCGACGCTCAGCCAACTGAGCCACCCAGGCACCTCAAGTTTCACTTTTCTTTGAATACTTTCTATTTTATTGATCTGCATTCTGATCTTTGTTTCCTCATACTTAATTTGGGTGTAATAGCTTTTCTAATTTCTTCATATAAAAGTTTAGATAACTGATTTTAAAACTTTCATCTTTTAAAAATATAAACATTTAAGGGGCGCCTGGGTGGCGCAGTCGGTTAAGCGTCCGACTTCAGCCAGGTCACGATCTCGTGGTCCGTGAGTTCGAGCCCCGCGTCAGGCTCGGAGCTGATGGCTCGGAGCTTGGAGCCTGTTTCCGATTCTGTGTCTCCCTCTCTCTCTGCACCTCCCCCGTTCATGCTCTGTCTCTCTCTGTCCCAAAAATAAATAAAAAAAACATTGAAAAAAAATATAAACATTTAAAATGAGAAATTTCTCCCTAAGTATTGCTTCAAGTGTATCCCACAAACTTTGATGTGTTGTTACTTCATTAACGTCCAGTTAAAAATATCCTCTAAATTTCTTTTGATTTCTTCTTTGACCTATTTTTTCTTCTAGACCCAGTCTAGAAAGGAATTGGGTAATATCCAATAGTGTAGATTTTTTTAGATAATTAAAAAAAACCCACCTCATTCCTAATTTAATTGCTTTGAGGTGAGACTATATACTCTGTGATTTCCATATTTTGAAATTTATTGACTTCATTTTTGTGGCTCAAAATCAGATCTGTCTGGGTAAAAGTTACACGTGCACTAGAGAAAAATGTGTATTCTGTAGCATTCTGTAGAGTATTCTATGAATGTCAGTTAGCTAGAGTTAGTTGATAGTGTTGATAGTGTTTAATTATTCTATATCCTCAATCATTTTTACAGCTGGTTGTTCTGCCAGTTGATGCGGGAGAGAGTAAACATTCCATTTTTATTGTGAAATTGTTGAATTCTCCTTTTTTGTTATGTCATTTTTATCCTTCATGTATTTTGAAGCTCTTTCATTACTTTTGTATACATACTTTTATATACAATTGAGACTGTTATGTCTTCCTAATGAATTGACCCTTTTGCTATTATTAATTGTTCCTTTTAATCTCTATTATTCTTGTCTTTTGCATTAATATAGCCACATTGGGTTTCTTATGCTTAGTGTTTGTGTAGTGTATGTTCCCCACACTTTCACTTTCAACTTGTCTATGTCTTTATTATTTATTTTTTTAAGTTTATTTTTTTTGTTTTGAGAGAGAGCAAGAGAGAGAGAGAGAGAGAGAGTGAGTGCATGTGGGGGAGGGACAGAGAGAGAGGGAGAAGAGAGAGAATCCTAAGCAGGCTCTGCACTGTCAGTGGGGAGCTCAGTGCAGGGCTTAAACCCATAAACTATGAGATCATGTCCCAAGCTGAAGTCAATGTTTAACTGAACCACCCAGGTGCCCCTAAGCTTAAAGTCTTAAAATCATAAGTTAATTTCTCTTTTTAGTATGCTATTTTGAATATGAGTTCAAAAGAGATTTCTTTAGTAGATATTTTGAATTTTTGAGTTATAGTATTCCCTTAAAAATGTACTCTTTTTATTTTAGTTATTTATTTATTTTTCAATGTTTATTTTTGAGAGAGAGAGAGAGAGAGAGAGAGAGAGCGTGAGCATGAGCTGGGGGGTGGGGAGGCAGAGAGAGAGAGGGAAAGAGAGACATAGAGAATCCCAAGCAGGCTCCACACAGTCAGCATAGAGACCAACGCAGGGCTCGATCTCACAAACCCTGAGATCATGACCTGAGCTGAAATCCAGAGTCGGATGCCTAACTGCCTGAGCCACCCAGATGCCCCTAAAATTTACTCTTTTAAAATATTTATTTTAAAAATAATATTTTAGGGGTGCCTGGGTGGCTCAGTCGGTGAAGCATCCATCTTCAGCTCAGGTCATGATCTCACGGTTTGTGAGTTCTAGTTCCGTGTCAGGCTCTGTGCTGACAGCTCGGAGCCTGGAGCTGCTTCGGATTCTGTGTTTGCCTCTCTCTCTCCGCTGCTCCCCTACTCTCACTCTGTGTCTTTCTCTCAAAAATGAATAATAAACATTAAAAAATATTTTATTTCTATATTTTAATATTATTCTAATTTTGTTTCACTATAATGTTAATATATTTATCATCTGATTTACAAAATTGCTAAAGGTGCTGCCTAAAACTGTTAGATTTTCAATCAAGGTTGATACCAAAAGATATTATTTTTGTATTAATTTTTATACCTAATGCAAAACCACTTCTCTATGTAAAATAGATCAGAGATGTTCCTTTTATTTAGAATAATGATAGTTTCCAAATTCTGTGTAAAATGTGGTTGAAAAGAATATCTTTGAATAATTTTATTTAAAAAAAGACTCTTCTGTTATTTTAAATTAGACTTCTCAAGATCAATCTCATGGACAAAATTATATGTCAAAATTATAATAGAATTTTTGGAGGAGTCATACAAGTTTGCTTCAATATTATCAAGTTCTTTTTTTTAGTCTGTGGAGAAGTGACTGTAGCCCTCGTCTTAATAAATTAATCTGTGTAATTATTATAGTCACTAACTTTTATTTAATATTAATCATACTTGTTCTTCATAGCTTAGAATATACTTGAATGCAAAGAGGTATTATAAACTGGCTTCTCTTCAATGGGGTTTTTGTTTGTATGCAAATCTTGTACTTATTGCAGATCTCATTTGATAATCACACTGAACTGACTATGTCAATCTCCAGAATAGGTTTTGTTATTTGTACCATAACAAACCATTGTTGCGTTGGTCTATCTATGAATTTGTCTTTTCATTTCCTTGAAAGAAGTACATTGTTAAATGCAGATAAAAAACTTCCTTTTCCTTCTTTCTTCTTTAGAATCGAGTTTCTTACTGGGAAACGCCCAGATTGTGGATTGGCCAGTAGTTTATAGTAATGACGGTTTTTGCAAACTCTCTGGCTATCATCGAGCTGACGTCATGCAGAAAAGCAGCACTTGCAGGTAGGTCCTAGAAGAGCTCAGGAATCTTCTCTGAAGTGTAACTAAATGTTGACTGTGATTCATGGCTACACTTGCAGGAGTCCCCCGCTTGTCCCTGATTTTCCTTCCTGAGGTTTTGTTTCCCGTGGTTTCGTGCTTCCCATGGTGTATTACCCCCAGTTAACTACTTTCAGAAGCAGATGCTCCTCCTTCTGATGCAATGTCACGTCCAGAGTAGCCTAACACTACCTCCAGATGCCAATGTCATTCACCTCACTTCATCTCATTATATAGGCATTTTCTCATCTCAAATCATCACAAGAAAGGTGAGTACAATATAATAAGGTGTTTTGGGAGAGAGATAGACCACGTTCATATAACTTTTATTACAGTATATTAATCGTTCTATTCTATTATTACTGTTGTTGATCTCTCCCTGTGCCTAATTTATAAGTTAAACTTTATCATAGGTATGTATGTCTAGGGAAAAACCAGTTTATACAGTGTTAGGTACTATCTGCAATTCCAGGCATCCACAGGGGTTGGGGGAGGGGTTTGGGAGAGGGTCTTGGAACATATCCTCCCCAGATAAGGGGAAGCTCCTGTCTTAGACTCACTGTGATGTTGTGGTTTATAATAGGAAATATATATTTGGTATCTGACACAGTTCCTGGCACAGGTCTCTTAAAACTCTTGGAATTTTCTGTGATCAGAGAAATAAAAGTGTCTTTTGTTATGTTAATGGCGACTTTCGGAAGGCCCTTAAGTAACCTTAGTGTGGAGGCTGTTGCCATGGGAACCATCTAGGTGCTAGGAGGGTGGAAACTTTCAGTACTCCTGCTCCTCAACTTCTCAGCCTCTAGGGAAGGGATGGCCCTGAAGCTGAATTAATTGCCAATGGTCAGGGATTTAATCAGTCTGGACTGTGTAGTGTAGCAGCCACAAGCACACAAAAGGACAGGGTTGGTGAGCCTGTGGAGGGCCTGGGAGAGCAGTGCACCTGGAGATGGCACTCTGTTTTTCCACCATACCTTGCCTGTGCATCTATCTCTTTGGTCTGGCTGTTCCTGAGTTATATCCTTTTATAGTAAACCAGTGATCTAGTAAAGAAAAGATTTCTCTGAGCTCTGTGTGCTGCTCTAGCAAATTAAACAAACCCACGAAGGTTGCGGAAACGTCCAGTCTGTAGCCAGTAGGTCCGAAATACAGGTACCAACCTGTGCTTTCAATTGGTGTCTGGAGTTGGGGGGTGGGGGGTGGTCTTGTAGGACTGAATCTTATGCTGCATCTCCAGGTAGTGTCAGAATTGAGTTGAATTGTAGGACAGCTGTAACTGAACCAACATGAGTTTGCTCCTTGGTGAGTCAGAAACTACCTGATGGAGTTGTCATGCAAACAAAACTTTATTCGCAGCAAATAAGGAGATACGAGGGAATGGCTTCCAAAGCCTCCCCAGAGCAAGGGTGAATGGATTCCTTTTATTTAGGATTAGGATGAGTATTTAGACAGGGAAGCCTTGTCATTGTATGTAGAAGCAGGCATAACATCGTGCATGCGTCTTAAGGAAACATGCCTGTCCACACGTTGTATGTTATGTAGATGAGCCTTGTGGTCCTCCTTGGGTGGAGATTTTATACTATAATGAGCTAAATGTAGTTGTCGGTCATTCTAGAGGTCACTCCATGGTCCATCTGTGCAGGTGTGAGTCTGAGGTTAAGCTTAAATGCTCTAGGCCGTCCCGGCTGCTGGAGGTCTTGTCAGGGCAGTGGCTGTCACTAGTAGGGTGGTTTCACTTTCCATTTGCCGGAGTTAAGAGATAAGCTGGAAAGAAAAGCTTAAGGAAAAATGTGGGACAAAGTTCGGTGCATATAAGCAGGTGGGCAGTAAAGGTCAGGTCTTGGGGTCTAGCTGGTGATACAACCAGCTGGTGTCCCAAGAATTGTTTGTTGGTGTGGAGACTTGTTGCCACCCATCCTCCCCCATTGGTGCTAGAATCTGTCTACACTCACAAACAAAAACTGTAGGACAGTACAAAAGCAGGAAACTGTATTAGAATATTAAGGAGACTAAATTGTTAATGCAAACATATAGTTTAAGAGCCACTGGGGAGAACTTGTGCAAAGAAAAAGATTTTCCCATATCTGTAAATCTACTAATTCTTTCAAGAAATAGTTTTTGAATACTTACAATGAGCCATGAATTATTCTCAGGTACTGAGTGATCAAAGGAGCGTCCCGTATCAGGCAACCACTGATGGCATCAGCACTTCTTGAGCTGCTAAAACTGTCTTGAACAGAGTAGAGTAAACGGCCCCCAACCCAGTAGGACATAATTCAGGAACATTTAAAGAACATCGAGGGGCACCGAGCCTGGAACCCGCTTCGGATTCTGCGTCTCCCTCTTTCTCTGCCCCGTTCACTCTCTGTCTCTCAAAAATAAGTAAACATAAAAAAAAAAAATTAAAGAACGTCAAAATGAAGTTTTTACATCTTGAGTAAATCACATCTACTTGGTAATGTTGATACATTGTAACTTGCTATTTTGTTTGGCTTATGTAAAACAGAATCTGGCATTTATATTACTTATTACAATTCTTTCTAAAATATGCCATATTTGTGAGTTTAAAGAGAGTATTATGAAAAAAAAAAAGGTCGTATAAAAGAAAGGAAATTCTATAAAGAGAACCAATTTAGATCCTAAAACTTTTTCACAGTATTTCAGTAAGGCCAGATGGGATGTTTTTTACTGGAGATAATTTCTCTTCAAAGTTCTCACTTAACTAAGCACCGAAATCATGTTACTTTGGAACTATAAGGGATTTGAATTATTGTCTACTCCACATCCTTTGTTTTTCACAAAAGAAAATTGAGGGAGGGTTATGTTAAGGGACTGGCCCGGGGAAATACAGGGATTTCTTTACCTTTTTTTCCTGTATATTTATGCTAAAAACATATACAATACACTATATATATATATATATATATATATATATATATATATATATATTCTGCATCTTCAAGGAAGCCAGGGATTCATCTTATACCAGTGAGTGTAAACCTGACTACATGTAGGAATCATTTGGAGGGATTTTGTGTAACATAGATTCCCAGACCTCACCTCTGGGAATCACCTACTGAATCAGCATCACCTGAGGTGGGAGGTAGGAACAGGTACCAGTACCTTTAACCATCGGCTCAGATGATTCTGAGTTTAGCCAGGTTTGAGAAATAATCTGTTCAAACTTCTTCCTTCACTTATCTTGTCCCTACAATCTTTTTTCTCTCTAAAGTTATTTTCACATTCGGTCTTCACTCCCAGGTCTGAAATTGGTAAGCAAGAGTGATGGAAAACTGCTCCCCTTCCCCCCCACTGAGAGACTGCCTTTGGTAGCACTGATGTCTTCATGCCTTTTTCATCCACTGGATGAGTGTGAGCTCCTAGGATGCCATTGCACTAAGGTGTGTGTTTTAAGTTCTGGGAGGTTGAGGTCTGTATTGAGCTTCTCTGTTCCCTTATGTCTCAGCAGGCTTGTTAGGAAAAGGTTAGTTTTATGGTAGACGTTACTTGTGGAACAGGCTCTATAGAGAGTTCCAGGGACTGTAGATGCTCTCATGCCCATTTCCTCTTTTTGGACCGTGGACATCCCATCATTATGTCATGCCTGTTTCAGATGCCATTTTCTACCTGAAGTTATTTATGATTCCCTCAATGAGATGTGGTTTTGCTCCTCTGACTCCCTTTTGGTTCATTATTTGGCATCATCATCTGGCCTTCAACTAGCTTTCCTTATCCCTTGGGGTTTCATCGCTATTGCTTTTGTCATTTTAGAGACATATTGCTCTTCGTATCTGAATATATTGTAAAGTCCTGTACCCATCTGTCTTTGATTCCACGTATCTGCCTCCACTTTTATCCTGTTTTCTTTGGCATGTGAGGTCTGTCCTACAAAAGGGTTTATTAAAACAAATGGTTGCAGCATATTCTCTCCCGTAGAAGAATAGCTTTTTAACTCCTGCCACCAGTGTCAGATTATAAGTGCCTTTAAGGTAGGCATTTCATCTCCTTCACTTTTGTACGCACTAAGGACACAGCTCAGTGTTTTGCATTTGTCTTTGCTGAATTAGATGGCTCACTTTGCAACAAACCCTAACCCAGGTCTCACGTGCTTCTGTGCTCCCAAGAGTTATGGTATTTGAGGTGGTAAGAGAGCAGAGGGCTTTGGATTGGGTTATGCTTTTTCACTGTGGGAAGAAGTATGCAAACCTTCCCCCAGCTCTTCTTTCTTCACTGTTGTTAGACATGGCATTTTCAAAATGATAATATTCTCTTTTAGAAAAGAACTTAAAAAAATTTTTTTAATGTCTATTCACTTTTTTTTTTGAGAGAGAGAGGGAGAGCAACAGACACCCAGGCACCCCTTAAATAACTTTCTTTTTAAAAAAAATTTTGTTTTGAGAGATAGAGACCAAGCAGGGGACGGGCAGAGAGAGAATCCCAATCAGTCTTGTGCTGTCAGTGCAGAGCCTCAGGTGGGGCTCAATCCCACCAACCCTGAGATCATGACCTGAGCCGAGATTAAGACACGGACGCTTAACGGACTGAACCACCCAGGGGCCCCTCAAAGTAATATTCTTATGTAAACAATTATTACTTGATTGCATGAAACACCCTGTGTGTTTTGCTAACCTAGAAATCGCAACCAGCTTAATGCCTTCGTGGAACAATGAAGACTAGCATCTGATATATGAGCAGATGATATTTGAGCCTTATCAGGTTTTCTTATAGGCATAGTTGATTTTAATGTACTCTGCTTCTAAACTTCTTTGTCCCTTTAAAAAATTAAACTCTACTCATTTTATGTTTACTGCAGCATTTTTTAGAAGAATGAAGTCCTGGAAATAGTTAAAATGTCCAGTTGTGGGTTTGTTAAAAAATATTATGGCAAAGCCAAACTTTCTAAATCATATGTTGGAAGGATAAGACACTGAAAGAAGCTAACAACATATTTTTTAAGTAAAAAAAATGAACTGACCAACCAATTAACCAGCAACAACAACAAAAAGGTTACAGAACAGTATCTGTATTATGATTCTGATTTTTTTTTTACATATGGCTTTTTTCTATTTCCAGTATAAATCTATAAAAGCCTTTGAATATTACACACAAAGAAACGAGAAGGAAAGGCAAAAATTATATACACATTTAGAAACACATTGTTAATGCTAAAAGTTATTATAGAGTTTGGAATCACTGAATTCTAGTTGGAGATAACTCGATACTGAGGATAGCCTTGCAAATATTTCAAAGAATTTTACTGAGTTTCATAATGACAAATGTTAGGCAAATGTAACAGAATAAGAAACTACAAGTCAGTGGGCATCCGTTTGTGAAGAAAATATACGTCATTTTATATGCTGAAACAATAAATCATCTTTTTATACAGCTTTCATTAGATGGATTAAAGTATTTTAAAATAATCAAACATGAATTGTTTGAGAAAATGAAAAACTGTTCATTGTGATTTTGCAATATCAAGAAGCTAATATTTAGTTCTTCTGCTTTCTTATTTCTCTTTGTCCTTCTCAGTCTCCCATTAGACCAGGTGCAACAAATTAACTACTAAACTAAACATACTCCTCAGTTTCTTCCCATAGTATTGTGATCCTTCTGGGCAAAGTCTCCCTTTTATTTTATTTCTTTTTCTTGTCTTTGATTTCCTTTCCCCTTCATTCCACCCCCTTCCTTTTCCATAGCTATTCATTGTAGCATGTTTATTGGGTGTCTTTCAGATCCATCTTCTGTTTGTTTATTAAATAAGTATATTCTTGAAGTGATGTTACTTTGTGTGTGTTTGTTTTTAAAATCTACATAAGTCATACCATGCAGTAAGATTGGTAGTTTCTTACTGTTTCACTCAACCTTTTGTTATTGAGAGGTTTTTATGTTGCCATATGACAATCTCTTTCATTATGTCTGACGCTGTATGGTGCCCAAATGTCTTCACAGCCTTCTGTTTTATTATCTATTCTAGCAGTTGTGAACTCGAACTTCTGACATTTTGCTACATTCAACAACAAATATCTTCGTACACATCTTCTTGTGGCCCCGTGTGAGAAACTGTTTGTCTCCACACCCAGAAGTAGTGTTGCCGGAGAGTAGAATGTATGCCGAATTTGTAAATTAACTGCTGCCAGATGGCTGTCCAGAGTACCTTTCTGTTTCCTCTCTCAGCAGCCATGAAGGAGTATTACCATTTTCCTCAATCCTTGTATTTCACAATAGTATCTACATTTCTATTTTTAAACATGTGATGTGTGGTGGGGCGCCTGGATGGCTCAGTCTGTTAAGTGTCAGACTCTTGATTTCAACTCAGGTCATGATCTCACTGTTTGGGAGTTCGAGCCCCGAGTAGGACTCCGCACTGACAGAGCAGAGCCTGCTTGGGATTCTCTCTTTCTCTCTCTCTCTGCCCCTCACCTGCTCACGTTTTCTCTCTCTCTCTCTCAAAGTAAATAAATAAACTTTAAAAAAATGTGATATGTCCTATGTACCATCTCATTTTGTTTTGGCTAAAATTTCAAAAACATTCTTATGATACTTGAGGATTACCAGGAATTTCAAATCTAGTCCATTTCATTGTCTAATAATTGCATTTCCAAGCCTTTGGGCTATTTTGCTATTTATTGAAGGACACAAAACATACTGCATATTTAAAGGTGATTGTAGGGGCGCCTGGGTGGCGCAGTCGGTTAAGCGTCCGACTTCAGCCAGGTCACGATCTCGCGGTCCGTGAGTTCGAGCCCCGCGTCAGGCTCTGGGCTGATGGCTCAGAGCCTGGAGCCTGTTTCAGATTCTGTGTCTCCCTCTCTCTCTGCCCCTCCCCCGTTCATGCTCTGTCTCTCTCTGTCCCAAAAATAAAATAAACGTTGAAAAAAAAAATTTAAAAAAAAAAAAAAAAAAAAGGTGATTGTAGGTTTTGGGGGAATGGCATTTAGTAGCATCTGATCTTATCTCATGACCCCCAGGAAGTCCTAACGTTGGTTGAAGGCATCAAAACATACTATCATAAGTAGGGTAGAAATCACTTTAGCATTTTACCTTTGATTAACCTGAGATTTTTAAAAATCCCTCTGTTCTTGTTTGTTTTTATTTTTATTTTTTAAGTGTTTATTTATTTTGAGTCGGGGGAGGGGGCGAGGAAAGGGACAGAGAAGGAGAGTGAGAATCCCAAGGGGGCTCTGCACTGTCAGCACAGAGCTTAATGTGGGGCTCAGACTTCCCAACCATGAGATCATGACCTGAGCTGAAATCAAGAGTCAGATGCTTAAGCGACGGAGCCACCCAGGCGCCCCAGAGCTGTGCTGTTTTTAGAGAGGTGAGAAGAGCAATCATACAGGTACGGAGGATTGGAGTAGATAGATACTTTCAAATACATTTTTTTTTCTGGAAGGCTCATTAATAATCCATTACCCAAGCCATCAAATTAGACAATGAAACAATTAAGAGGCACTTTATTGGATGTACTTCACAAGGAGTTTCATTAGCACAGGGTCCTTTCAGCCAGCCAGAGCACAGTACGCATGAGGGATGCCACTTGGTGTGGTGACACTTGGCTGAGGGCTCTGATTCACACGGTGGCACTGAGGGAAAGTGTTGGAGAGCAGAGGTGCCTCAGGGACGTCACACTCCAAAGGTTAGATGTCCAGTGCCATCCCTAGTTTCCATTAGTTACACACCATGGATCTACCACTATGACTCTATCTAAATCTTCTTAAACACCTATAAATTAATGGGTTGTGAAACCTTTTGGTTATGATTCACTGTATAAAGTAACTCCTTGATTTATTTTAAAATTACCTCTTTCAGATTTTGAAAGCTGTGTTATTTGTTTCTAAAATTTCCTCCTTACTCCCTCTCTCTCAGGCTTCTTTTTGATTCTTTGACTATTTGAGCTCATTCTCCCATTAACTTTTGTGATAATTTTATTCTTGTGGCTGATTCCGAGCTAGAGACCACATTTACCCACTGCATTAAGTCAATCTGTGTGGTTTCTGTGATGAAGCTATCCTAGGTTGTGAATTACAGCCTATAAATAATATTATCCTTTTTGTGGTGACTGAATATGGCATTTTAGTCCAGGAACATCGTTGACCATTAGCAGATTAAGATAGATTGGCAGAACTCATGAATAGGTTATATATTTTTTTTGTTTGTGAGGTTCCTGTCTCTCCTGGAAATCTGTCAACACTTATAGCCATTCTTGCTGGTAGGTATCATAATGAGGCTTGTTGTGAGCTTTTGCTGGCAGAATAAAGGATCCAAGAATAAGTAAATCCTGCTGTAAAGCAAACCTACATCACCTTAGAAATTTGCTAGGGCAGGAAAGACATGAAAGGTATACTGCTGAATGCTCAGGCCTGGTGGATATAGCCTAGGCCAGACCTCAGGAAAACTTCTTCCTATCCTAAGACCAAATTTTATCACCGGTTTATCATGTGGCAAGAAAAGTGGCAAGATTATTCAGGAGCAGGTCCTGAATGGATTTATATTTCACCCTCATCGGCTCACAAAGAAAGAAGACACACAAAATGATATATGTATCCCTTTAAGATACAGTGACCCTGCCCATTAGCAAGCATGGCCCAACCCCTGTTCTAGAATTATAGAGGAGCTAGAGAGTAGTGGGGTTGGGGCTAGGGCTGGAGGAGCTTTCTTCTAACCCCACCCATAGGGGGCATTTCCAGTAATATTTCAGGCAGTGTATAGCACATTATAATTTGCAACTGCATGTGCATTATCCTTTTAAAGCCCTCACCCTCTGAGGTATATGAACATTATCATCATTTTACTGATGAGGAAACTGAGAGTCCAAGCAATTATATGATTTGCCCATGAATTATGCAGTTTGTAAATGGTGCAGTGGTCTTCTGTTATATCATGATCACTCAATATTATAACGGAGACAGCATCTGTGCATCTAATTTTCTTTTCTTTTCAATAAGATAACAGTGCACTTGTAGTACTCATGTATAATTACTGTAAGGGAAGCTTGGCATTCTGTCTGAGAGAGCAGCTTGAAGTTCTGAAATGTTTTTCTGTATTCCCACTATATATTCCTGGAGGATATACGCAAGAAATGTGTAAAATTACGATATAGGTATATAGTTTCAAAAGCCTGAGGATTACCATTTCTGAATCTTGGTTTCCTTCAGATTCCATTAACCATTCAAAGACTGCGTTGAGCTTTAGTCATCCGGAGTCAGGCTGCTGGAAACCTTGATAAAGACACTCAACATTTACGTGTAAAATAGCCAAGCAAATAAACAAATGTGCCATATTCCTATAGACTTTGTGGAAGCACTGATTTAGTCAGTTTGGGCAACTTCAGATGGAAATATGTCCTTTCATTGGAAGAATGGATAATACATTTCAGACATTCCTTATAGTTTGTTTTGAAATATTTTTTATTAGTTAATTGCTGAATTTTACCACTTCAAATATGTGTTCTGTCACTGGAAATATGTGGTTTAATAAACATAAAATGAAAAATGTGAGTGAAAAATATAACAAAATAGAAGACTAACTTTAAGAAAGTATTCAGAATGTAATAATCTAGGATTTTTTTTTCTTCAAGTGCCTTTATTATGACAGGCAATTTTACCGCTAAAACGGCTAAATTAGTGAAGAATACATTATAGAGTTTTCTGACTTTACTTAGAAAGTTGTGGAGCACCTGGGTGGCTCAGTCAGTTAAGCATCCGACTTCAGCTCAGGTCATGATCTCGCGGTCCGTGGGTTCGAGCCCCACGTCAGGCTCTGTGCTGACAGCTCACAGCCTGGAGCCTGTTTCAGATTCTGTGTCTCCCTCTTTCTCTGACTCTCCCCTGTTCATGCTCTCTCTCTCTCTGTCTCAAAAATAAATAAATGTTAAAAAGTTGCTTGTTTTCATCTTTAGAATTTTCACTGAATCAGACTTGTGTTGTATTTGTTATTAAGTGGTATTATCACATCAATTTCCAAGAATTTTGGAATTTTGAGTTGTCACTTATTTTTAAAACCTGTTAGAGTTGATTTTTCAAAATTTTTATTTTAATTGCTTGGTATATTATAGACACTTTCTTTTTTAAATGTTTTTCTGTTGGCCAATTGCGGATATTGTGTTTTATTTTATTGAACCATAGAGCTCTGACATTTACTAACAAGAGTTAAATGGTTTTTTTCTTTCTTTATAAGACCATAAACATTTAGTTGCCTTAATTATCTTAACTTTTTTTCTGTTTTTTAAATGTTTTCTTTCATTCTTTTTTTTAATGTTTATCTATTTATTTTGCATGTGCGTGTGCAAAAGTGGGGGAGGGGCAGAAAGAAGGGGAGAGAGAGATTCCCAAGCAGGATCCCCAAGCCTGATGTAGGGCTTGATCTCATGACTGTGAGATCATGATATGAACCAAAGTCAGGAGTCAGACACTTAACTGACTGGTCCACTCAGGAAACCCAATGTTTTTTTTTTTTTTTTTTCCTCTATTAAGGAGTTTTTAGATTAAAAATCACAGTCAATTAAAAAAAACCTGGTTGATTTAAAAAGTTCACCCTATAAAAAATATTAACAGTATTAAACTAGTGTCTTAATTTTTTTAGTTTTTTGAGGAACCTCCACACTTCAACTCCTCCCCTTCTGGAGGGGAAGGAGGGTGTCTTTGTGCTCTTTAATTCTAGTTTCACAGTAATGCCTGCAAGAGATTTTCACAAAATTCTCACGAGGCAGAGTTTAGTCTTTGGTGGAAGCAATGGCTTTTCAATGCTGTCTTACAGGTAGGCTCTGAGAGCTTTCTATGTGAGTCTGACACCGAGATTATGGAGTTAGAATCTGCCATTTTATTCTGAGATTCTCTTGCTTAACTTACTATTATGATGACAATGAAAATTCTTTTTTGAAAATGCAGAATGCAGACTGGGCAGTCTTTGGTAAACCTCATCCATTTCCTTTCATTTCTTAGTTTCTAGAATTCTAGTTGCCTAGGTTAGTATTATCATAAGATGGGCCATCACTCTGTAATTTCTGGTTCTGATACGGCATTCCTATAGGATCTTCTAGTTTTTCTGGATCTTGCTATCCAACTATGCTTTTCATGTTATAAATTTTCTAGATTGATACATTTACGGCCAGATTTCCCATGAAGATCATGAATCTTAACCTTCAGGGGCCCTCACTTGAGTGGAAGTCTTTCAAAGCTCTGTACCTAATCTTGTTTTATAATTTTATGTTATTTTTTCTTTAAAGAGGGTCCCTAAAATTGTATAAGCTTTAGTCTCTATCACACTCGGATCAGCCTCTGGCCAATATGCTAAGTCATTGAAACTGGATGAAAAACAATAACAAAGATATACATGGACCTTCAAAAAATTTATTCAAGGTATCTGGAAGTGCCACATATTCTCTCCTGGTGGACTAAATGATCTGGACAACTATGCTAACTAGTAGGACTGTGTATCTAGAACCAGATGCACAGCTAAAGATCGTGAAAGCATCAGAGTAGAGTTTTAGAGGCTTGTAGTCCTTGACTGAGTTCTATTTTGTAGATTTTCAGACTTTTGGTGAAATTCGCTTAGAAAAGTGGATAATTTCAAACATTAGGAAATTTTTGTGGCATGTAAAATTTCACTTTTTAATTTATGTTTTGTATGTTCCCCATAACCATGGCAACAGTGTGTGTCTCCTTCAATTTCTCACCATTATTTTCCTCCCATGAGCCATATCTGCACCTATCTTTAAATTTTAACGTTTATTCATTTTTTGAGAGACAGAGAGAGACAGAGCATGAGTGGGGGTGGAGCAGAGAGAGAGGGAGACACAGAATCTAAAGCAATCTCCAGGCTCTGAGCTGACAGCACAGAACCCGATGCAGGGTTCAAACTCCGTAAGATCATGACTTGAGCCAAAGTTGGACACTTAACTGACTGAGCCCCCAGGGGCCCCCATACCTGCACCTATCTTTTTTTTTTAATTAAATATAATTTATTGTCAAATTGGTTTCCATACAAAACCCAGTGCTCATCCCAACAGGTGCCCTCCTCAATGCACATCACCCACTTTCCCCTCTCCCCCACCTCCCATCAAACCTCAGTTTGTTCTCAGTATTTAAGAGTCTCTTATGGTTTGCCTCCCTCCCTCTCTGTAACTTTTTTTCCCCTTCCCCTCCCCCCTGGTCTTCTGTTAAGTTTCTCAGGATCCACATATGAATAAAAACATATGGTATCTGTCTTTCTCTGCCTGACTTATTTCACTTAGCATAATACCTTCCAGTTCCATCCATGTTGCTACAAATGACCAGATTTCATTCTTTCTCATTGCCAAGAAGTATTCCATTGTATATACAAACCACATCTTTATCCATTTGTCAGTTGGTGGACATTTAGGCTCTTTCCATAATTTGGCTATTGTTGAAAGTGCTGCTATAAACATTGGGGTACATGTGCCCCTATGCATCAGCACTCCTGTATCCCTTGGGTAAATTCCTAGCAGTGCTATTGCTGGGTCATAGGGTAGATCTATTTTTAGTTTTTTGAGGAACCTCCACACTTCTCCAGAGTGGCTTTACCAGTTTGCATTCCCACCAACATTGCAAGAGGGTTCCCATTTCTCCACATCCTTGCCAGCATCTATGGTCTCCTGATTTGTTCATTTTATCCACTCTGACCAGCATGAGGTGGTATCTCAGTGTGGTTTTGATTTGGATTTCCCCGATGAGGAGTGATGTTGAGCATCTTTTCATGTGTCTGTTGACCATCTGGATGTTTTCTTTAGAAAAGTGTCTATTCATGTCTTCTGCCCATTTCTTCACTGGATTATTTGTTTTTCGGGTGTGGAGTTTGGTGAGTTCTTTATAGATTTTGGATACTAACCCTTTGTCTGTTATGTCATTTGCAAATATCTTTTCCCATTCCATTGGTTGCCTTTTAGTTTTGTTGATTGTTTCCTTTGCAGTGCAAAAGGTTTTTATCTTGATGAGGTCCCAACAGTTCATTTTTGCTTTTAATTCCCTTGCCTTTGGAGATGTGTTGAGTAAGAAATTGCTGTGCTGAGGTCAAAGGGTTTTTTTCCTGCTTTCTCCTCTAGGGTTTTGATGGTTTCCTGTCTCACATTCAGGTCCTTCATCCATTTAGAGTTTTATTTTTGTGTATGGTGTAAGAAAGTGGTCTAGTTTAATTCTTCTGCATGTTGCCATCCAGTTCTCTGGGCACCATTTGTTAAAGAGACTGTCTTTTTTCCATTGGATATTCTTTCCTGCTTTGTCAAAGATTAGTTGGCCATACATTTATGGGTCCAATTCTGGGTTCTCTATTCTATTCCATTGGTCTATGTGTCTGTTTTTGTGCCAATACCATACTGTCTTGATGATTATAGCTTTGTAGTAGAGGCTAAAGTCTGGGATTGTGATGCCTCCCGCTTTGGTTTTCTTCTTCAATATTACTTTGGCTATTCGGGGTCTTTTTGTGGTTCCATAAAAATTTTAGGATTGTTTGTTCTAGCTTTGAGAAGAATGCTGGTGCAATTTTGATTGGGATTGCATTGAATGTGTAGATTGCTTTGGGTAGTATTGACATTTTAACAATATTTATTCTTCCAATCCATGAGCATGGAATGTTTTTCCATTTTTTTGTTTCTTCTTCAGTTTCCTTCATAAGCTTTCTATAGTTTTCAGCATACAGATCTTTTACATCTTTGGTTAGGTTTATGCCTAGGTATTTTATGATTCTTGGTGCAATTGTGAATAGGATCAGTTTCTTTATTTCTCTTTCTGTTGCTTCATTATTGGTATATAAAAATGCAACTAATTTCTGTACATTAATTTTGTATCCTGAGACTTTGCTGAAGTCATGTAACAGTTCTAGCAGACTTTTGGTGGAGTCTGTTAGGTTTTCCATGTAGAGTATCATGTCGTCTGTGAAAAGTGAAAGTTTGACTTCATCTTTGCCAATTTTAATGCCTTTAATTTCATTTTGTTTTTTGATTGCTGATGCTAGGACTTCCAACACTATGTTAAACAACAGCAGTGAAAGTGGACATTCCTGTCGTGTTCCTGATCTCAAGGGGAAAGCTCTCAGTTTCTCCCCATTGAGAATGATATTAGCTGTGGGCTTTTCATAAATGGCTTTTATGATGTTTAAGTATGTTCCGTCTATCCCAACTTTCTTGAAGGATTTTATTAAGAAAGGATGCTGTATTTTGTCAAATGTTTTTTATGCATCTATTGACAGGATCATATGGTTCTTATCTTTTCTTTTATTAATGTGATGTATCACATTGATTGATTTGTGAATATCGAATCCACCCTGCAGCACAGGAATGAATCCCACTTGATCATGGTGAATAATTCTTTTTATATGCTGATGAATTTGATTTGCTAGTATCGTGTTGAGAATTTTTACATCCATATTCATCAGGGACATTGGCCTGTAGTTTTCTTTTTTTGCTGGGTCTCTGTCCGGTTTGGGTATCAAAGTAATGCTGGCTCCATAGAATGCGTCTGGAAGGTTTCCTTCCCTTTCTATTTTTTGGAACAGCTTGAGAAGGATAGATATTAACTCTGTTTTAAATGTCTGGTAGAATTCCCCAGGGAAGCCATCTGGTCCTGGACTCTTATTTTTAATAACTGATTCAATTTCTTCACTAGTTATGGGTCTGTTCAAATTTTCTATTTCTTACTGTTTGAGTTTTGGTAGTGTGTGGGTGTTTAGGAATTTGTCCATTTCTTCCAGGTTGTCCAGTTTGTTGGCATATAATTTTTCATAGTATTCTCTGATAATTGCCTGTATTTCTGAGGGATTGGTTGTAATAATTCCATTTTTATTCGTGATTTTATCTGTTTAGGTCCTCTCTTTCCTTTTTGAGAAGCCTGGTTAGTGGTTTATCAATTTTGTTTATTTTTTCAAAAAACCAACTCTTGGTTTCATTTATCTGTTTTACTGGTGTGTTTTTTTTTTTTTTTTTGGATTCTATATGGTTTATTTCTGCTCTATTCTTTATTATTTCTCTTCTTCTGCTGGGTTTGGGGTATCTTTGCTGTTCTGTTTCTAGTTCCTTTAGGTGTGCTGTTAGATTTTATATTTGGGATTTTTCTTGTTTCTTGAGATAGGCCTGGATTGCAATGTATTTTCCTCCTAGGACATCCCAAAGGGTTTGCTGCATCCCAAAGGGTTTAGGTTGTTGTATGTTCATTTTCATTTGTTTCCATATATTTTTAAATTTCTTCTCTAATTGTCTGGTTGACCCATTCATTCTTTAGTAGGATGTTCTTTAACCTCCATGCTTTTGGAGGTTTTCCAGACTTTTTCCTGTGGTTGATTTCAAGTTTCATAGCATTGTGATCTGAAAGTGTGCATGGTATCATCTCAATTCTTTTATATTTATTGAGGGCTGTTTTGTGACCCTGTATGTGATCTATCTTGGAGAATGTTCCATGTGTATTTGAGAAGAAGGTACACTCTCTTGCTTTGGGATGCATAATTCTAAATATATCTGTCAAGTCCATCTGGTCCAATGTATTGTTCAGGGCCATTGTTTCTTTACTGATTCTGTCTAGATGATCTATCCAGTTGTTGTAAGTGGAGTATTAAAGTGCCCTGCAATTACCACATTCTTATCAGTAACGTTGCTTATGTTTGTGATTGTTTTATATATTTGAGTGCTTTCAAATTCAATGCATAGACATTTATAATTGTTAGCTCTTCCTGATGGATAGACCCTGTAATTATTATATAATTCCCTTTTTTATCTCTTGTTACAGCCTTTAATTTAAAGCCTAATTTGTCTGATATAAGTATGGCTACTCTAGCTTTCTTTTTACTTGCAGTAACATGATAGGTAGTTCTCCATCTCCTCACTTTCAATCTGAAGGTGTCCTCAGGTCTAAAATGAGTCTCTTGTAGACAGCAAATAGATGAATCTTGTTTTTTTTTTTTTTGTTTTTTTTTGTTTTGTTTTGTTTTGTTTTCCATTCTGATAACCTATGTCTTTTGGTTGGAGCATTTAGTCCATTTACATTCAGTGTTATTGTCCAAAGATACGGGTTTAGAGTCATTGTGTTATCTGTAGGTTTCATGCTTGTAGTGATGTCTCTGATACTTTGTGGTCCTTGCAACATTTCACTCACAGAGTCCCCCTTAGGATCTCTTGTAGGGTTGCTTTAGTGGTGATGAATTCCTTCAGTTTTTGTTTGTTTGGGAAAACCTTTATCTCTCCTTCTATTCTGAATGACAGACTTGCTGGATAAAGGATTCTTGGCTGCATATTTTTTCTGCTAATCATATTGAAGATTTCCTGCCATTCCTTTCTGGCCTGCCAAGTTTCAGTAGATAGGTCTGCTACTATCCTTATGTTTCTACCTTTGTATTAGTTAAGGCCCATTTATCCCTAGCTTCTTTCAGAATTCCTCTTTATCCTTGTATTTTGCCAGTTTCACTATGATATGTTGTGCAGAAGATCAATTCAAATTATGTCTGAAAGGGGTTCTCTGTGCCTCTTGGATTTCAATGCCTGTTTACTTCCCCAGATCGGGGAAGTTCTCAGCTATGATTTGTTCAACTACACTTTCAGCCCCTTTCTCTCTCTCTTCTTCTGGAATTCCTATGATATGGATACTGTTCCGTTTGCATCACTTAGTTCTCTAATTTTCCCCTTCTAATCCTGGATTTTTGTATCTCTCTTTTTCTCAGCTTCCTCTTTTTCCATAATTTTATCCTTTAATTTACCTATTCACCCCTCTGCCTCTTCAATTCATGCTGTGGCCCCCTCCATTTTATTTTGCACCTCATTTATAGCATTTTTTTAGCTCCTCATGACTATTTCTTAGTCCCTTGATCTCTGTAGCAATAGATTTTCCGCTGTCCTCTATGCTTTTTTCAAGCCCAGCGATTAATTTTATGACTATTATTCTAAATTCTTGTTCCGTTATATTGCTTAAATCTGTTTTGATCAATTCTTTAGCTGTCACTTCTTCCTGGAATTTCTTTTGAGGAGAATTCTTCCGTTTCGTCATTTTGGTTAGTTTTCTGTCCTTAAGAGTTTTAAAAGTTTGTTGTGTGCTCTGCACCTGTGAGCACTGCTATATTAAAGGAGGGTCATACACCGTCCAGGGCCTGGCCCTTCAGGAGGTGTTTTTTGGAGAGTGTTACTTGCTCACTGTTGTTGTGACTTTGGTTATTTTATTTCCCTACTTGTAGTGATGTTTTGGACCCTCCACCAGATGTGCTTTGATTTGTTCCTTGGAATAGCCCTGTAAAAGAAAACAGATAGACAAACAGGAAACAAAAGCATGCAAACACACAAACATAAAACAAATAAAAACAAAAAAAGCAAAAAACTAAAAACAATCAAAAGCAAAAAACCAGAAACACCAGCCACAAGTAAAGGACAGGGTGGAAGTGGTGCTGATGGACAAACACATACAAAGAGAGAAATGGCTGGGGGGGGGGCGGGGAGGAAAAATAAACATTGACCAGGCAGAGAGACTAAAAGGCTCAATCCTGAGAGAGAGAAAGGAAAGTGAGGAAGGAGGTGGGGAAAAAGAAATGAAGATAGAGTTATCCAGACAGAGAAACTATATGGCTTCATTATTCCAGAGAGAGAAAGGAAAGTAAAGAAGGAGGTGTAGAGCATGTATCAAGAGAATGGATGAAATATGTCTGTTTAGACAAACCAATAACCAGAGTAACCAGCCTAGAGGAGGGAAGAGATAAGGAGGAGAAATGGGGGGGGGGGTGGGTAGACTATATCTATATATCCAGAGTTGACCTAGAATTAATCCAGGCAATGCTGCAGCGCTCCTCTAGAGGAGCTGTCCGTCTGGTTAAACAGGGTCCGTCTGGCTCCAGAGGATGTGCAGTTACCCAGTGCTGAGGGGCGTGGTTTGGTGTAGGCTGGTCCCGCCTCACTGAGGGGCGTGGTTTGGTGTAGGCTGGTCCCGCCTCCACGGTGGGCCCCTGCAGACCCATCCCTGAGGCCCCGCCCTGGTGGTGGTGGTGGAGGGAAAATGGCGGTGGTCCCCCATTTTCTTCTCCACAGACCCGCTGGACTCCACTTGAGTCGTCTTCACTGTGCCGCGGGTACAGACGGCGCGGTCCTTCTCGCTCTGCCAACTCCCCTGACCCTGCGCTTGGCTAGGATTCAAAGACCGGCTCCGCGCACTCTGGCGCTGGGGAAACGCCTCTCAGCGGCGGAAGTGTGGCCCTGGCTCGCTTTGTCTGTGCCACTGTGCTTCAGGGAGGACCGCCTCTTCCTCTGCAGACTGTGCCACCGACCCCTGGGGGTGGCAGATGCAGGCCGGCTTTGTCTTTTCCCACAGCACTCCAGGAAGGGGGTTGCTCTTTCCTGCTGCGGACTGCGCCCTGGAGGCCACTGAGCCTGGGGGTGGCAGACGTGGCAGGCTTTGTCCTACCGCGCTGCCCTCCAGGGAGGGGACCGCTTTCTCCTACGGCAGACAGTGCCCCTGATCTACCACCAGCCCAGGGCTGGCTCCCCTCCTCCCCAGGTACGTGAACAGGGAGCCGGCCCCAGTCTGAAGAAATCCCTGCAGTTAGAGATGGGTTCCCTCTCGGTCCCAGTCCGAGGTTTTTCTCTTGTCCAGATACAGTTCTGAACTTCCCTAGCCGCTCTTTCTCTTCGTCTCCGCAGAAGGGAACCCACCCCCCCAGCCCCCCCTCCCTGCCCCCTTCGTGCCTACGCGGCCCGTTTTATCTCCCCCAGTTAGCAATCGCCTACCTATGGTCTCTCAAGTTGTGCTGGCTTCTTTCTGGTAGATTCAGTCTCTTTTCCTCCCAGACTCTTGGGGTTCAAAGTCCTTTGGCTTCAGCACTTCTTTGTTTTAGAGACGTGGGAAGTATGGATCCCCCTACTTCTCGGCCATGTTGGCCCCTCCTACCTGCACCTGTCTTAATTGATGAGAAGAACTGATGAGAATGCTTGTCATTATGTTGTCACATGGAGTCTTCACGTTTCCTTGTTGTATGGGAGGATAAAAAAGACCATGCAAGTTGAAACTATGTGATACGATCTTAACACTCAGGGGAAAAATTTGTGATTATTCTGTGACCTTTAACAACGTCTGTCAAAACATTAAAAACTCTCTTACTGTTGATCATAAATGGAGGGAAATGCAAATAATAGTAAAACTAATATTTAGCACACTGGTTTAGAATGTAAGAAACACTGAGAATTAAAGTGTTTCATTTCTTTGTAAAAAACGATCACAAGTCACTTGAATAATACTTGCCTTCTTGTAATATAGCATGACATGAAGAGAGGTTTTTTTTCTCTCTTAGTAAAGGCTCATGCTCCTTTGTAAATCTGTATCAGCCTCGACTATTTTATCCTTGTACTTTCACTGTTGTGCACTCTCTCCTAGACCTCTTTTAATGTGAATTTTTTTTTTACTGGCATCACTTCCTCTGGGAAGCTTTGATCCTTTGTGTCTCAACCACTGTCCTGACTTATGTTGATAAGTTCGCCCTCCCTCAATTCCTCTGTTTGCATATCTAGAGTCTCTCTCCATTTTTTTTTTAAGTTTATTTATTTTGAGAGAGAGAGAGCAAGCATCAGTTGGGGAGGGGCAGAGAGAGGAGGAGAGAGAGAATCCCAAGCAGGCTCCATGCTGTTAGTGCAGGGCCTAATTGCAGGGCTTGATGTCACCTGCTGTGAGATCATGACCTGAACTGAAATCAAGAGTCAGATACTTAACTGACTGAGCCACCCAGGTGCCCTAGAATCTCTTAAGTGACAGCAGTGTCAACATTCCCACAGCTGTGTTTCATCTATACCTTCATGTGTGTTCAATTTGAATGTCACTTCCAGCATTATCATTTGCTGGTCAATCTGTGATAGCTAATTCCTGCTTTTGATGATCCATATTTGTAAAATGTCATGTGGGCTCATTGCTGAGAACCAAGGAGGCAACACAACTACATGCTTTGTGGGCACGAACTTAATAACAAATGCACCATGACCAATATTGAGGGGCTTGAAAAGAAGTAATGGGATTGGTTACTGATTATGATGTGTATCTTTCATTTACCAGTCATTTGTAGGCTGGGGAGCTAGCAGAAAAGTTTATATTTTATGCAGATGTTTAGTTATTATACTATGATAACTGAAATTTGAACCTATAGGAACTGTTGGATTTATTTAACTCAACCGTAGTAACTGAAATTTGTGCCTATAGGAACTATGTAAATTGATAACTCTCTTTCTCTCTCTCTGTACGTTTGAAATAACTTCTAAACCTAGATGTTAGCAGGAAGTTTAAGTCATGATTAAAACATCGTTTCAATAATTTATTTCCTCTTGTGAGAGCAACATTTTATTTTGTAACTAAATGTGAATACTTAACCCAAAAAGACAGGCTATGTAATTTTATATAGCATTTGAAAAGCAAAAAAACAAACAAAAAAAACCCACAAAAACAAAAAACTGAAATGGATTGTTTTTTCCAGTTTTATGTATGGAGAATTGACTGACAAGAAGACCATTGAGAAAGTGAGGCAGACTTTTGACAACTACGAGTCAAATTGCTTTGAAGTTCTTCTGTACAAGAAAAACAGTATGTATCTAAATTATCAATAAGATGTGTCAACTCTGATGAACGTTATGTTTTGGTTAGTGGTAATTGAGCTGTAGTGTAGGGAGAATATAAAACTTTGTTTCTTTTCTTGGCAAAAGCAGGGGGTGCTGATAAAATTAGATAGCAAAACTAATAAATGATTATACCTATGAAAAGCAACCTTTTGAGGAATAACAGAAAAATACGGTGCATTAGTGTGATTTTGTGTGTGTG
The DNA here is from genome assembly GCF_007474595.2 of Lynx canadensis. Taxonomy (NCBI): domain Eukaryota; kingdom Metazoa; phylum Chordata; class Mammalia; order Carnivora; family Felidae; genus Lynx; species Lynx canadensis. The sequence goes on along the minus strand of NC_044308.2, from coordinate 109,364,094 downwards.
TGTGTGTGTGTGTGTGTGTGTGTCAGATGGCAAAATGTTTTATAATATTTATGGTAAAGATCCTGTAGTTATATGACAGCAACTAAAGATGACAGACAAATTCATTCATTTCTTCTTATGGTTAAAGGAAAAGGTGATTAGTATCACAGTATGTGTGATTACTTTTCTACATGTGCATCAATGACGTGTGATATCTTTTTGAGGTCAGTCTTTAACAATATGGCCTTTTGCTAGACTCTGACTCTTTTGTGTGGAAGGCTTACAAAAGTATTCATTACTTTCAGAATAGGCCATTCCCAGCTGGTAAATTTGCGTTGGTTATGGTGAGGTCTTCTCTGGGGCAGAATTTGTGACTGAGAAATTGTGCATTGTATAATAAATTATATTATAAACATGAGACCCCATGATCTGGACTCTTTCAGTGTTCGAGGGAAAAGCCAGCCAAACAACAACCAACTAGTATACTCCACAACCAAGTTTTCTTTTTTTCTTTCTTTTCTTTTTTCTTTCTTTCTTTCTTTTCTTTTCTTTCTTTCTTTCTTTCTTTCTTTTTCTTTCTTTCTTTCTTTTTATGTTTATTCATTTTTGAGAGAGAAAGAGAGTGAGCAGAGAGAAGTAGAGAGAGCAGGAGACACAGAATCCAAAGCTGGCTCCAGGCTCTGAGCTGTCAGCACAGAGCCCAACATGGGCCTTCAACTCACAAACTGCGAGATCATGACCTGAGTTGAAGTCAGATGCTTAACTGAGCCACCCAGGCGCCCCACCAACTTTCCTTTCTAATTTGTTTTCTTTGAGTAGTCTGGTTACTTTTATTTCTTTTTCCCAAATTGATCTTTTTTTTTTTTTAAGTGAATAGTCACTTCATACAATGCTTCAATTTATTTAGTGTTAATGATAAATGATAGCAAAGCCAATTGTTACCTTAGTGGAAACTGATGGTCACTAAATCCTTCCCCAGTTTGGGAAGCATTTTAGCTTCAACAGGAAACACTTGTTCCATGTTCAGAGTGGGTTGGAGTGTTTGCAGCATAGTTCATTCTCTCCATCTTACCTCAAACATTTATTCACTATAAGTTATTTAGAATTGAACTTAGTTTTCTCTTTTTATTAATGGGTCATCAAAGGGATAACAACAACCACGGGCATTGCTTTAAGATTAGTGTACTTGGTAATGGGAATGTTGGTTTTTAATGGTTTTACCTATGGAATGTCTTATCATTTTATCTTTCATTTTAGAATCAAGGCCAGAGAGGTATTTCTCTTTAGTCATAGCCAAATGTCTGTTGGCTTGTCACCTAGAAAACAATCCATTCTGAATGATCTGCTCTGTCATCTACCAGAGAAAAGTCAAGCTCGAGGTGTTTTCTGGGTCTTTTTCACCGGGTCCATATCTGTGTTGATAATTTGTAGTAGACCCATATGCCCCCTGCAATCATTTTCATATAGGGTTGTTTTCCTTTGAATGACTTAGATATATGCCCCAAGTTTAGCAAGTAACTCAAGGGTACTCCATATTACTAAAATCATTTCACTCTGACACTAAGAAGAGTAAACAAATCTTTGCCTGATTTTAAAGCATGAACGCCAAGTTCATAGTTTCTGAGTTTCTCAAAAATACCTTTGTGGAGATTCTGTTTTCCTTACATCCTTTAAATCATGTTAGAAACAACTTGAATTTTACATTCCCAAACGTTTCCTTCCAAGGTAGTATTTTGCTTTCTTTTAATGGTTTGAAATTCTTTGATCTTCATTGAGTTTTTTTTTTTTAATAGAAGGATAGATATCATTTATATATTTGAATAGAGTTCTCTTACACTTAAAGCAACTTTTAAAAAATCTTGCAAATTGTTACCTGAAGGATTGTGACCATCAACTGAAAAAAGTATGTTCTTGTAATTTTAAAAATGTTAGATAGCAAAATTCACATGTCTGTGGATAAATGTTTTGGGAATGCCTGAATGCCAAGTCTTCCCAATACTTCCATTAAGTAATTAGGTTAAACAGCATTTTGCAAATGAGGGGATTGAGGTATCTGATTTAACATGTGTCATCACTGACATTTCAGTTTGTAGGCTCTATTTTTAAAGCCCATTGCTCTGATCAGCAGTAGGCTGCTTCTACTGTTGAGAAGAAAACAGTAGCTCTGGGATGATGATTTAAAGGGGTCTGTCTGCACCAAGGCAGACCTGTGATAGCCTGGGCTACTCCAGATAATCAGTGCCAAGGCACTGCCCTGAGTTTCCGTCTACAACTGTCCTCTCTGTCTAACCCTCTTAGACTTCCTGCTCCCTTGAACCCCAAAACCAGAATATGGATATTTCACCAGCCACTCAGCAAACCTTCTGTCTACTTGGGCAGTCTGACCCTGTAGCTCAACTTGAAAAAAAAAATCTGCCTTCATATCTGAAAGCAATTTTAAAAACAGCCCTGACTCTATGCTAAAATTTGAAGAGTTGCTGTTTTTATAGGAAGATGGGAAATGTAACATCATCTCTTTCTGTTCAAATTTTTAACAGACCTTGGAAAATGACTTATTTTTAATGCCCTTTTCTCTCTGTTTATAACCCTGCTGTCTCAAGTTGACTGTGTTGGAACAGCCATAGGCCATGTATCTGTGAGCATGTGTGTCTGGTGATTTGTAAAACTGCGTACATCACTCACAGTTGTTGGGTACACGGTGTAGAATAAGAAGCAGAAAATAAAGAACAAGGCTGTCTGGGAGATGGTGTGATGGCTTTTGAGATCCCTGTGTCAGCGGTGATCATTTTGGAAAGGGCCATGTTTTTCAATAGGCCCCAGGTTGCAAAGGACCCGAACTGAATACTCCATAAAAATTTCCTCTCTCTAATTCTTTGATTTCTTGAACCTGGTAGTTAACCATCTCTTCTTGTCTAGATGACAAATTCCCCTTTGCGGTGACATTATTATGTGACTTTTTTTGGCCAAAGGTATGAAGGTTTTTCCTATTTGGTTTTCATTGCAAGCCACTAATAGGCTATCAACTCTCACGTAGAGACTATTAATAGCTGCATATTTCACTCCCCAAATCCCAAAGCTAACAAAAGCCTCTATGTCTTTAAGATAGGAAATTTGGAGAGGCTTTGCTGCACGATGGCTTGGAAAGAATATGATGCAAACTGTGTCTTTGACTTAGATGGAACATTCCTTCAGTGTTTTATCGCTTAATGGATAATTACTCCTTTGAAGGCATTTCTTGTGTCTTCAAATATTTATTATTTGAACTAATGCCAGTTCCTGGTTTGTCCAAATCCTAAGCCTTAAGTGCTCTGAAACTCTTTGCTTCGTGGAGGTTGCAGGAGCCACTGTTTAAAGAACATAGCGGCAGAGTCAAGCCTCATTCTTTGAGTGAAGGAGATAGGAAGCAGTGGCTCATAAAGACACCTGAAGAATCTCAAGGGTTGGGGACACTTTTTTTTTTTTCTTAAGATTGCCTTACAAGCTTCAGGTAGAGCTCTGTGTACAACAGGCATCAAGTATTTCTGACATCCTCTTTCTCTGATGTAGGGGTGCTGTCAAAGGCATAGAGCCATCGTATAACTCTGACTGATGAGAGAAGCTTGAGATAGGAATAGTGTTTCAAATGTTCCTCCGAGAGGACTGCTTATCAGAGCATCAGGGATTGCTGTTGAAGTCAATTGGAAACACTTCTCAAAGTGACAAGGAGAAGCATGGAGGAGTGGTCATGCATGGGGAAACTATGAAAAGGAATTTGGTGAGCGAAGCAGGGGTGTAGGGACCCAGACCTCAAGGGAATGCTGGTGTTACTTAAGTGGTGAGACTGCCATTGGGCTCCTGCATTGTGAAATGACACCCTCTGCTCTCCTTTCAAATTCTGGTATTTTGGGTTCAAAAATGTTTATTAATATTTGAGCAACTGGTAGTTGCTTGATTTGGAAAGCAATGAAAATATTGTTGTTTTGGTGCTGATTCCTGGCATAGCAGTTGGCAGCTGAAGGCAGAGGGAAGGCAGGAGACCAAACCACTGCTGTGGATCTGTCACACTGTATTGTCCTTTCTCTCTCTTACAGGAACCCCTGTTTGGTTTTATATGCAAATTGCACCAATAAGAAATGAACATGAAAAGGTGGTATTGTTCCTATGTACTTTCAAGGATATTACGTTGTTCAAACAGCCAATAGAGGATGATTCAACAAAAGGTAATTTCCAAAGGGATGGCCACACTTAAGAATTAGGCTGTCAATTATTTATATTGTTATTATTGTTTAGAAAAATACATTGGGTGAACTGGAAAACACAATTTTACTATTAGTACTTCTTTTGCTTTACATTCATGCTAGCAATGATCCAAAATCAGTTTTATCCAGTCATATCATTTGAATGGAAATAGCACAGCTATCCAAAGTTGAAATGAGAATTGGTTAACTTGAATTATAATAAGAGAAATTTAGATAAGATATAAGGAAGAAATTTCACAGGTCATTATTAATTTAGAATCAATATAATGGGAGTTTCAACAACTTCTACCAGGATGAGCTTTAGAAACACAAAATTTAACAACCTGTGAGATAGTTTAGGTGAAGTCCTTTTACAGCACAGTTGATCGGTTGATTGAATTTGGTTGAACTACTAAGTGATTGATTAGCTGATTTTTTTCAGGTTACTTTTCACCCTTTACCCATTCAGCTGTTGCAGATAGTCTTGGGTAGATGCTGTTAGCTTATGTGAAGAATAATTTTGTTATCAAGTGAGTGGCTGGCAAAATACAAACATCCTGACTATAGTCATACTGACTATAATATTCAGGGAGATGGCTATAGAAAGCAGTAGTCAGTGGTGTGCATGTATCCCCTTTTCTAGGTAATATATTCTCATTTTATTCCCTCCAATTATGTTTAAATTAAAAACTGGTGTCATATAAATGAAGAATTTCAAATACTCTTAGAAGATTTTATGAAATGTTATTTTTAATAATCCCTCCAGAAACTAAAAATGAGATCTTCCTCTTTGTATTTGGCAAACATTGGGTCCTTTTCTTACCTCTTAAAAAAAAAAAAAACTGGTACAGAAATTTAATCTTTCCATCCATAACCCTAATTATAGAAAAATTTTGTAGTTTTATTCCTTGCATATGGATTCACATATATTATGTTATATCTGGTCGGTTTCTGGTTAGTATCAAATTGCAAGAGGAAAATTTTACAATGTGCAAACCATTTAAAGTATAACATAGGACAATTTATTTGCAAATGTTTCTGAAAATGTGTATATTAAATCATCTCCTGGACTATTGAATATTCACTTTTGGACTCATACTACCTATTCCTTTACTTTTACTCAGAGACTCAGTGTCTAAGAGGTTTAGGATAAATTTAAACATTATTTTTAAAAATATAATAGTCTTCTAATAGTATTTAGGTTTAATGCTTATTTGTTTTAAAATTTGAAGGTGCTCCATCCAATAGCAATAGAATATGTGTTCTCAAGCTTACATGGAACATTCACTGGATAGATCACATTCTGGCCATAAAACACACCTTGACAAATTTAAAAGAATAGAAAGCTTAAAAAAGGCAGTTTCTTAGACCACAATGGAATTAAGCCAGAAATCCATAACAGAGAGAGCTAAGAAATCTCCAAATATTTGGAAATTAATACATTTGTAAATAGCCCACGGGTCAAAGAAGAAGGCTTAAAGTAAGCTAGAAAAATATTTTGACTAAATGAAAATGAAAATACAACTTATCAAATTTATGGGATGCAGCAAAAGTAGTGGTTAGAAGGAAATGTATGTGACATTAAGTGCATATATTAGAAAAGAAGAAAGACGTAAAATTAATAACCTAAGCTTCCACCTTGGGGAGACAAAAAAGAGCAATTTAAACCAAAGCAAACTGAAGACAAGAAATAAGGAACCTTGGAGCAGAAATCAATGAAGTAGAAAATAGGAAAATAGAGGAAATCACCACAACTCAAAGCTGGTTCTTTGAAAAGATCATCAAAGTTAATAAACCTCTAGCCAGGCTAAGTGAGAACAAAGGGAGAAGATGCAGGTGACCAGTATCAGAAATTAAAGAAGGGCCATCACAACTCATCCGAAGGACATTAAAGCATTGCAAAAGAATACTTTGATCAACTGTGTAGCCACTGAATTGATACTTTAGGGGAAATGGACCACGTCTTTGAAAAACAAACTGCCAGAACTCGCACCGGGAGAAACAGCTAACCTAAATCATTCTATATCTATTAAATAAATTTAATCAATAGTTAATAAACTGACAAAACAAAGGATGTTTTTGTTTTTTATTTTTTGTTTTTGGCAAATCTACAGTCTTTTCTAGAAAATGGAAGCAGAGAGAGCTCCCCTAACTCATTCTGTGAGGCCAGCACTACCCTCATACCAGAGCCAGAAAAAGACACTGCGAGAACAGAACATTACAGACCAATATTTCTCATGAATATAGATATAAAAACCCTCAGTAAAAATTGAACCCACATGACAACCAAGTGGGATCTATTCCACATATGCAAAGCTGGTTCGACATGAAAAAAAATCAATCCCTGTAATCTTCGCTTCAACAGGCTGAAAAAGAAAGATTATACCATCATATCATTCAACATAGAACAAACATGACAAAACCCAGCACCCATTCATGGTAAAAACGCTTAGTAAAGTAGGAATAGAGAGGAACTTCCTCAATTTATTAAGGAACATTTATGAAAAACCTATAGCTAACAGCTGACTATATCTTAAAGTAATATGTTTTAAAATAAGAGATAAATAATTGGTATACGATTTGTGACCTAACATATTCTTCAGATGAATTTCTCTTGCCTTCGCACTGAATGACGATAATACAGAGTAAGAAGCCTTCATGTCACAGTCTTTTCCCTTAAATAATATTTATATTTATATTTATATTTATATTTATATTTATATTTATATTTATATTTATATTTATATTTATGTTTATATTCAATGAATATTATTTTCTCTCACTTTTTAAAAGTGATTTCATGACACAGCTGAAGTTAGGGAGAATATGGTACATTTGCAGTTTTGGCCTGCTGAACGTTGATGGTGTCAGTATATTTAGCCTATTTATAGAAACTGAAAGTTGACAGCATTCAAAGTGAGATTGGGGAAAAGGTGCTAATATTGAGAGTTGACTTTTCTCAAATTAATGCCCTTCCATTTATCTGCCTACACCTCCATCTCTGTATCCTTACATCAGAATCACAGAGTTCCTCCTGTGGCAGAATCTCTTAACTGCATCATGCATTCTTATTAAAAAAAATGGTATTTGAATAAATGCCAAACGACTTAGACCTTTTGATTTTGAACGATGTGCTGGATAGATATGTAAATTAGAATTTAGAGGGGAAATCAGACCCTACTGTGAAAAGCATTAGGGAAGACTATCTCTTTCCAGGGCCTGAATTTGTAGAGGAAGAGCTTATTTTAAACAGACTTTTATTTTGAGACTCTTCCACACCTGTCAAATACATAACAGATTATTGAACAAGTAATGCACAATGTAACCATGAAGGCTGTATATGAGCTACTTTCCATTATTCATATGAGCTGTAAAATTAATATGAAAAATTCAATAGAAATAAAATATTTATGCCATTAAGTAATCATCCTGCTATCTCTATGAAGGTAGAAGCATAGGAAAGTATGTTTGGAAATCTTGGCGGAAAAATATGTCTCTCAAATTCTTAAGTTGAGTAAAAGGGTAAAAGGGAGTGTGGAACTTTTAAGAAAGTGCAGATAAGATTTCGTGATAACACCGTAATATCAAAATGATTTGGGTGTACAGCATTAAACTGGGAGATGGTAGATTTACTTTAATTCGGGCTTGGGCACCAGAAATACTTAACATGAGACTTTTCAGGACTCTTCTAGGGAATTTTGTTCCCCTTGTTTATCTATTTTACCAATTTTCCCCCCTAACCAAAAATGTTGATTAAGCACACAGAATGGTGCAGGCCATTCTGCACCTGTGTCCTGAAGGTACATAGTTCCTTCCCTCATATGATAATGGGGGAGGGGAAGACAAACAAGTAAATATAGATTGGAAATTTTCTTCTGATTGCTCTTATTTTCTCAGTAATATAAAAAACATGGTTCTCACCTGAGAGTAAGCATGGTGAAGGAGATGAAGTATTGAAGGTTTGGAGAGAGAGGAGTAGGCATGAAATGGTGATCTAAGAGGGTGGAAAAGTGAGTGGGCAAGGGGAATTCAGCAGGTTTGCTGAACACGAAGGTCTGCTTGGGGCTAGTGATCATGAATTCACCAGCATCTATGAGCATGATTATATATTTTACTCCACCTATGTTTAGTCGAAGGTGTATAGATGCAGAAGTAATGAAGAGTTGGATTTAACCAGAGTCGGGATTTGATAAGGTGAGTAAGATGAAAAGAATCAGAGAGAAGGATCAGGGAGTTGTGGCTGTTGCAAGGGAGGACATGGAGGGTGTTTGCAAAATTCTGAGGAAGTACTTAGGTAGTAGAGTTCTACCTAGGACATAGGAAATAGTGTTTTAAGATGCAGAATAGACAAGTGAGTCCATACATTAACAGGCCAGAATGTAACTTTTAATCCCAGAGCAAGGGCATTTTACCTTCTTAATGTGAAATGTTGAAAGTCCTTTGAAGATTTGCCAAGGTTGGAATTAACATTAATCTCCTTCTACATGATTTGGTATTTTTACCAAGAAACCCAGACACATAGTTGAAAGACTTGAGTAAACTAATTCTGAATAAATACAATTGTTTCTAAATTGTATCTGGGATAGTAACTATAATGTGATAGCAATTTACGTGCACCTCTTCCTCATAATGAATCTCACAATACCAAAACTTCAATCTAGGTTGATTTTTGCCTTTAAAATGAATGGCACTTACTGATGTCAATGATACCTTTGACGTACATCATGATGGATGGTAGTAAAAACCATTGAAGGGAAGGAAACCTGTTTTGATGGAGTAGTTACTATATGTCAGGAACTTTATATTCTTTATTGCTCTTACCTATAATTCTGAAAATTAGTATTGCTATCTCTGCTTTACTATTGAAGATCCTGACATGCAAAGTGTGACTGATTTTCAATCCCATATTCTCTCTATTGCATCATGCTGTCTCATCCTTTCTAGTGGAAACTTACTATTGCATTTTTGTCACCTTAATCCCCTGCTCTCCTTTTTTCCTGCAACAATTGAGAACACTCTGATTCTGACAGTATTGTACTGTATTAAACCAATGAAATTTACTGATAATAATCAAGGGGGCAAAGCATTTTTGTTATCTTTTGTTCCTGGTACTGAGGTCTTGGAACTATTGCTCGGCTAATCAGTCAATGGTACCTGATTCATCATTTGTAATAATGCAAACGGCAATAATTACAGCCAAGAAATCCATTCTGTTGATTATCCATATGTGTTCTAAAAGAGATGACCAAAATCTCTGCCCATTTAGCTGTGCGGTATTTTCAAACAGATTCCAAAACTGCCAAGACGCTCACAGTGTGAAATATCCTGTGCCAAATAGTTATGGCATCTTCATGCCAATAATTGAGACAAAAAAATTCCTATAGAATGAAACTAACAGCAAAAATAGCAACCTTCCCCTTGTGGGAAGCCAATGGTTTCTTTAGAGAGGAAACAACAGATGAAATATGAGTAATTATACCATGTAGTCTCTTTGGCCAAGTGTATAATTGTTTACCTAAGCTTTTTTCTTATAGATTAGAATCTTGTGTTGCAGTCTAGTAAGATTGATTTAACTGCCTCTGTGACTTCCTCTTATTTTTAAGATTAGGCAGTCCATGACAAAGAGGTTAATTGCAACCCAATAGAGCTAAACTAATGTTTTATTAAGAAGGAGTTGGCATCCTGAGCTTTTAGGAGAACAAATGTTCTCATAATTCCATGAACAACTCATAGAACAAGTTTTAGGCTCTTCATATTCAGCTGTCTGTTCACATTACCCCATATCGACCACATCTAAGTAACATCAGCGAACTGTGCTGAATAATCAGTTATACCAGTTAGGTCTCTGTAAAGGTGAGACCAGTAAATGTATCGCTGGAAAAAGTTAGAACTGCTGATGTGCCTTTTTTCTGACCTAGACAGTATGGCTGCTCAATTTTTTCAAAGTTTGTATAGTGGTGGTTGGTGACAGAGCAAATGAACTAATTTAGTTAATAACATAGGCAATTCCAGATGTGTCCAAGGGCACAAAAGGATAGGCATAGGAAATTCGCTGTCGTGTTGTTAGTGATAGAGAAAAATCTAGAAACCACTTAAATGCCCATAAATAGAACATATGCATGATCAGAAAAGAGCAAATACCTACTTCTCTGAGATGATAAAGAGGCAGGCAAGATTCAGTGCCATGTGGGTGGGTCTAGAGATGGAGGGGACAGAAAGGAAATTGAAGGCTATCATGTTTCTTATGGCCTCTGCTTATTCAATAACATTTGACGAGGTAATTGGTTGAGAGTGAGGAGAGAGGGGTAGTATAAGGGTTTTGAGAAAAATGCTAATTGTTTAGAACTGAGAATTATAAGAAAGCCCTAACCCTAGCCATGGCTGTAGGAAATGAGAGAACGCATGCCATTTGATGATTTGTATTCTTCCATGTGTCAATGAATTTATTCTTTCAATATCTCTTTTAATTTTTTTCAAAATATTTTCTGGATAAACCTTATTACATTCTGGGAATAAAAATTGGCTTCTTTGTTAATCCAATCCTTAGATGTACTAAGTGTGTAACATTACTTGTCTTAGAAATATGAAGCTTCAATTAGTATAACATTGCCTTGGAAGTCTCTAGAAATATTGAATGCAATTATAATATTAAGTTGAAGTAAGAAAGAAAATGATCACCTGAAATATTGTAATGTATCTATTGCCAACATGTCATCTGAAGATACCCTTGCCACTTTTACCGAACAAAGCAAAACCAAACCCAACCCCTGATAATAAAACAAAATGGGACTTATTTTAAATTTGATTTTTAAGTTACACATAAGTCAATTAATTAATTAATGGCCTGTTTTATGCCAGGCCCTTATCAAGTGCTTGAATATGGAGAGATGAACAGTAGTTCAGTGGGAGTGACTAACATGTTAATCAACAACTGCCATTAGTGTTGCAAGTGTCATGTGAGGTATTTATCCTATGATGTGCAAGCACAGAGGAGGATACCTCTCTTATAAGTGGATCTAAGAAGGTTGCAGAAGGAGATAATGCTTAACTGAGTCTAGAGGTTCCAGTCAGTGTTAGCCAGACATAATGGGATGGGGGGAAGCATTTCAGGCAGGCTGAATGATTATAATGCTTGAAAACCTGGACACAATGAATATCATGGGGTGTACAGAGAATTCCTAGGAGATTTAATTTTAGTTTTGAATTTATTCTTCTTTTAATTTGCTGTTAATTTTGGTAGAGTTGTTATACAGAGCATGTATAAAGAAGTAGAAGGAGATGAATGCAGAGCAGATCTTTGGGACTGGAAACTAAATGACCTATATACCAAGAAAATGCAATGTTATCCTGAAGGCCTCCGGGGATCTTAAAGAGTTTGAAATAGGGAAAGGGGAAGCACTTTGGCAGCAATGTAGAGTTGCTTGGGAGTATATGGTCAGAGAGCAGATAGAGAGTATTGTCTTCAAGATACTGCCAACCTAACTCAGGTGGAAGATTGTCTGACATATAGGGATGGAGAGACGAGATTCAACTTGAGTGAATTTATTAATGTTGTAGTCTATAAGTCTTAAAAGTGATTGGATATGTCGGTGTGGAGGTAATAGTGAAGGAGGATGGTAAATTTCAAGTTTCTGATTGGACAACTGGAAATATCATGGGACCATTCACCAAGTCCAGGAATACATGAAAGGTGAAGAGTTGGAGATGGAGGGAGACGATGATGAGATCGGTTTTGGACGTGCTGAGTGTCAGATGCCTATAGAACATCTTAGTAAAAGGTGGCTCATGGCTGATTAGATACAAGATAGGTCTAATGCTGAGAAGAAGAGTCTAGACTGGTGATACAGATTGCATGTTGGTCTTTTACATTGATGTTAAGTTCTTAGAGAGCTGGTGGCATATCTGGTGATGGTTGTTGTTGTTGTTGTTGTTGTTGTTGTTGTTCTTCTTCTTCTCCTTTTAGCACATTGCACAGGGTTAGCCTTAGGGTTGCATACAATCCCCAAAGCCTAACGTTGTTGTTGTTGTTGTTGTTGTTGTTGTTGTTCTAGTCACTAGGATAAAGTCCATTAGTGAAGAATTAAGGACATTCTATCAACTGATGCCAGATTACTTTTTTTTCTAATCCACTTATTGGATACCATAAAGGGAACTGAACAGTTGGGGAAATACAAAGCTTAAATGAAGTCAGAATTAGACTGAAGAATGGTAGTAAAACATGATGTCATCTACCTAGTATAATTTGAAAGGCATTTGACGGGTGTCTGCTGAGGGTTTTTTCTTTCATCTTTTGTCACATTGTCTGAAATTTCATCATTGCCATTACCGTCATTCCTTGAGACCATCAGAAGTTTTCCTTTTTTAAGGAGTTATTTGGCAAATAACCTAGTGAAGTGCAATATCATAGAAGTTATCAAATGGTCTTATTGGAATCTTTAATAAATTAGAGCTTTTGGAATATCCAGAAAAGGATAATTGAGACAGGCTCAGAGTATGGTTGGTTTTGCTCTACTTACTCATGTCTCATTGATGTTTCCTTGAAATTAATTATTTAATAATGGGAATTTGAGGCGTTGGGAAGAAATTTCTTTCTCATTAAATTCACATCCCCTCCCCCACCAAAGTTAAAATTACTACTCTTTCAGAAAACAATGTTAGAGATTCTAGATATTTAAAGAATGATATTTAGATACCACTGCAATTAACAAGAGAGAAATAACATTTTGCTGTTACAAGAAAGATGGAAGTGTGATATGAACCATAATATGTGAGATTTGTTGAAATTGGGTTTCATTTTCTTATGCATACACACAAATGCATAGTAAAATTGTTTTTTATTAGGCTATAATAAATACCCCTCCCCCCCATCTTCCAGCAGCTTAACACAGCAGAAGCATATTTCTTGCTCACGTTACAGTCCGAGGCAGGTGATCCTTGGCATATGGCAGCCTTCCATGCACGGGTTCAGTGCTTTACTATTCCCTAGGGGCTTGTTGTTACTTGTATCCAGCTGGTAGAAGGAGGGAGAATGTGTAGAGAAGTCTCACCTGCTTCATAAGTTGTGGCATGTGTGAGAGTGACACACATCATTTCTGCTTTCATTCCATTGATGAGAACTGGGAACATGGGGACAGCTGGATGCAAGGAGTGCTGGGAAATACATTCCTGGCTGGACAGTTGTTTTCCAGTAACAAATCTATATAGTGCAAGGGGGAACACAGAATTTTGTGGACAGCTGTACCTTGGGTACTGGGACTATGTAATAGATATGAGCAAAACACAAAGATCACACATAAAAATTAGCCATTACTTTATAGCTACACTTGAAATATGTGATGATGTTTATGTAGAAATAAAGTGCTTTAGATTGATACTTTTTATTAGTTCTGGGTGTTATGCTATTTCTGAGATCCCCTGAATATTAGCAAGAATGTTGGGTTCCATATTCATTATATGTGAAAAACTGAGACTTTCTCTCCTTATTTTAAGGTTGGACAAAATTTGCCCGATTGACACGGGCTTTGACAAATAGCCGAAGTGTTTTGCAGCAGCTCACGCCAATGAATAAAACAGAGGTGGTCCACAAACATTCAAGATTAGCTGAAGTAAGTGGGAGACTAACTTTCCTTCCCAAGATGGTGGTGGTAGCACATTTTTCCCCCTGAAATGATTCAATATAGATATCTGTGGTTATTATATTGTAAGTACTCATCCTCTAATTATTTTTCCTGTGTAGATTTATAGAAATTTCAAATATATCTTTTTATTCTCTTGTATTTTTGAAATGGGAAACAAGTTCATGATATCCCAAGTCATATCTGTAGAGGTCTGTAGATGGTGAGATTTTCTTCGAGTAAGTGAGATAGGAAGTTCACTCATTTCATCCATAACCTGAGGGTTTTCTCTGTGCTTGGTACTCTATCAAGGATGGAAAGATGAATATGCAATGGGCTCTACCATCAAGGAACTAAAGATCCTTGCAAAAAAACCTGACAATAGAATGTGACAGGTAGGATGACACACATGCAAAAGCATTTACCTAGACTTGGGGCTCTAGGGAAGCTTACCTGGGGTGAGTGAATCTTGAAGGAAAAATATGAGAAATTGGTAAAGAAGGGATGCAGGTCATTCCTACCAGGGAGACCAGCAGGTGCAAAGGCACAGAGGTGAGATAGTATGATGACTTTGAGTATGAATTCAGTGTGGGTGAGGTCAGGGGAAGGAAAGGTTAAAGTGATGTGTAGTAAAACAGTGGTGGTTTGTGTCCCATGTGTTAGGGAAAAGATATGATCACATTTGTACTTCAGAGAAACCTCTCAAAGGGAGATTAGTCCCTACGGTTTTCTCTGCGATGCTATGCTTTTCTTGTATTAATTTAAAAACATGATTCTGAGAAGGGATCCATAGATTTCACCAGATTGTCAAAAGGGATCCATTGTACAAAAATGACTAAGACCCCCTGCTTGACCTAGTGGCTCTGTGTTGAATGGGAGGATAGGGAAACCAGTTAAGAGACTTAATGGTAAATCAGTTAGGTTGACCATGACTTTAAGCAAGGAAACCAGAAGCAGAAGTGGGCAGAATGCAGACACGCCAAGATTAGAGTCAACACATTTGTTGACTAATACTGTTGGCTAATAAAATAGCAAATATAAGAACAGGAAGAGAAGGTTTAGGGGCAATGGTTATGAGTTCAGTTTGGGGCATATTAAGTTTGAAGTGCCTGACAGAAAAATCCAAGAGGGGATGCCTCAGAGGCAGAGGAATTTATGGGTCTGGCTCTGGAGGGATTTCTGGGTCTGAGTTGCAGACCTTGGTGCCATAGGATGAGATGATGTTGCCCAGAGAAAGTATAGTGACCCAGAGAGAAAAGGAATTGAGGACAGAACTCCAGGTAGAAGCTTTGGTGTTCACGTGTCTTCTATAATCATCACTTGTCTTCCCAGTGTTGCCAAAAGTTAATGAAGCTACCAAAGCTCTGCAGAGCAGTTAGTGGGCACTCAGAAAACGTTCTGAGGTGGCCTACCAAAGCAGGGAGAGATAAAATTAAATGTATATGTTCATCAGTTTGCTCTGCTGGAGAAAAGTGAGTTGAAGCACTCTAGAGTATCTTTCTGAACTGGTTGCAGATATTAAATTTGGTTTGGAGAGGGCTAGAAAGTAAAGTATGTTCCTTGAATTTGGAGGGTTCTGGAGTTTTTCTTGGACCATAGCTAACTGGGGGACTTGGAAGGCTTTCTGCTTTAAATGGCACTGTTATCTTGGGGAGAAACTAAAACTTTGATGTGCAAACACATTTTTAGAAGCCAAGGTAAGACCATGATTATAATTAAATATTAATAATAATGATAATCACAATATTTTAAAAGACAATATGCAATTAGTACAGGATTTAATGTTCTTTTAAAAAAAATTTAAGTGTTTATTTTTGAGAGAGAGAGAGAGAGACAGAGACAGAGACAGAGCATGAGCAAGGGAGGGGCAGAGAGAGATAGAGGGAGACACAGAATCCGAAGCAGGCTCCAGGCTCTAAGCTGTCAGCACAGAGCCCAACGCAGGGCTTGAACTCACGAACTGCAAGATCATGACCTGAGCTGAAGTTGGAAGCTTAACCAGCTGAGCCACCCAGGCGCCCCTCAACTAGCACAAGACTTAAAGCAGACTGTTAGATACAACTTCCTTTGTCAATAATTCTTGTTATGAAGTACTACTTGATTTTACAACTTTCTTTTCTGCCTTAATTGTCCATTTCCTTTTACAAAACAAACTGGAGTGGAAGAGCTTGTTTCTGTGACTGCTGACTTTCATAGCTATGATTCCTTTCTGGTCTTAATGATATCTTATTCAGAATTTTTCTTTTCTCTGTTATACCACTGGGAAAGAACAAGAGGAAAGGGATCATAGAGAAGAAATTTTTTACCTTAGCACCCTGAATCATTCGTTGGTTTTTTTCTTCTGCATCAACTGGGGAAGCTTCCCCTCAACGGCTCATGATTTTCTTTTACTTTTATTTTTTAGGAAATTTCATTCCTGTTTCTTCCCATCTGATTTTATTTTGTTTTTATTTTTTTGCTTTGCCTTTTGATTATTGTTAGTTTCTTTGTTGACCATCCCTAATTCACAAACCTGACTCAGACACAAAATTGTTTTCTGTCAGGTTGTAGGTTTGATTTCAGAGAACATGAAGAGATAACAAGATTTTCAAAAGATATTTTGTTTGCATGTGCTCTGAATCCAAAGGCTGACCCACAAGAAGCATCAATTTAGCAAAATGATATCATTTCAAAAATTTTACTCTGAGTCTTATAATGTGTTCAACCTGAGTATATGGATTTGCTGGTAAATTTCAGGCTTTCACTTTTTCCAAGATAAAGTATAAATTTCCAAGATAAAAATATAAATTTTATCTAAGTTCCATCCGGACACCTACATTTGGAGCCGATTCTCAGTTTCAGAGATCCTGGTCTCTGTGTAGGCAGTTCACCTATTGTCCACGTGAACCTATATCCTGCTGACTGGCTTCAGCTTCTCACTTTTATACTGGTGGAGAGATAAACTTCCGTAATAATGCCATGTCCATGGTCCTGATTCTATTAGCGTCAATGCTCTCAGATATTCAGAGAGAAAGAATGTGTCTGTATTGGGATAAAAATACATCGGAAAATGTGTTTTCACCCCCTCCACCTCAGGCTCATCACTTATGAAAGTACAAGTGGAATAGCAATGAAAGTGAAGAATTGTTACTCACTGCTTTATAAAAGCACCGGCATCAGAGTGAAGATGAAAGTAGTGCTCTGCATCTGAGAGACATCAAAGCACAAGCATGTGTGTTCCTTTGTTGTTCATGCGTGCTCCTGCTCCTTGTCTTCTTGTAGCATTTCTGGATCCTTTTACATATGCAAGTCACTGTCTGAAGAACTAGGCCCTGGATGGCTAAAGAAATAAAAGACAAGAGTTTTACCTTGGACTATGCATTATAATCACCCAAGAAAGGTTTTGAAAATATGGGCCTGAGAAAGAGTATACCATAGTTTAAAACATTTCTCCACATGATTCTAGATTGTAACCAGATTTAAGGGATACTGACCTTAGGAGTGATCCCATTCCATCTCTAGAGAAGACATCTCATGTTCTGCTGAGGTGCTGAGCAGGGCAGGCTTGTCTATAAACACAGTGTGTGGGGCTACAGTGCTTTTAGGGGTCCATGGGATGTTTGAATTTCTATTAACAGTAGAAGGAAAAATTAAACTTTTAGGTTAAAAAATTGAATATATAATATTAATTTATTTTTTGCAACAATGCAGTTGTAAAATGCAATTTTTATCTATCTATCTATCTATCTATTTATTTTTAAATGTTTATTTTGAGAGAGAGAAGGAGAGTGAGAGAGAGAGAGCAGGGATGGGCAGAGAGAGAGAGAATACTAAGTAGCCTCCATGTTGTTAGTGCAGAGCCCAACACAGGACTTGATCCCATGAACCATGAGATCAGGACCTGACCTGAAATCAAGAGTTGGATGCTTAACCAACTGAGCCACCCAGGTGTTCCTGGTTTATTTTATATTTTTTGGAGGAAGGGTCCAGGAAAGCAAAAATGCTCAGGGCCCATGAAGGTCATAATACACCCTGGCACTGAGTTTATTTTCTAAGTATACTTTCTTTGTGCTCAGTCTATGGTCTGTGTAGATATAGATGGTAAAATATTAACATTGACTTTGAAGAAAGTTTTCATGTCTAATACAGTGAAGTTGGAATGGATAGACCATTGGTTGTAAAGTGAGAGAGAAACCATGGTTATATATATATAAAGCTCTATCCCCAAATGAAGCTTTCATTCCTGGTAAGAAAATTTGCTGCCAAGTAATTTAAGACCTTATGGGACAAATATGGCTGGGCACTGATAATGAGGATAAATACATAAAAATCTTTAGAAATAGTTCTTATAGCCCCCAAACTAATAACAATAGTTTTAATACACAACTAAAGAGAATACCAGTGATGTTTTTTATGTTTCAAAATATTAATGATGGGTATTATATACATAGTTTTCAGTTATGTAAGTTCTATGCATGAGAGAAACTTTTCAGGATAATTCTCAAGTTTCAAGAAGTGCTAGTATATTTGCTTTGCTTTGCGGCTTATGAGTTACATGCTAGTAGGTATTTTTGTTTATATCTATTTTTACATTCAAATATTGATGCATTTAGGGGCCCCTGGTTGGCTCAGTCGGTTAAGCGTCTGACTTCGGCTCAGGTCGTGATCTCCCGCTCTGTGAGTTCCAGCCCCGCGTCGGGCTCTGTGCTGACAGCTCAGAGCCTGGAGCCTGCTTCAGATTCTGTGTCTCCCTCTCTCTCTGGCCCTCCCCCGTTCATGCTCTGTCTCTCTCTGTCTCAAAAATAAATAAACATTAAAAAAAATATTGATGCACTTGTGATTTTATGGTAACCCTTTGACTCCTACTGGACCCCATTAGCCCTGGAGACACTGAATAGTTGGATATATAATATGACAAAGCTGCTGGAAATACTATTTATGAAAGTCACATTTATAACCTCCTTACATATAGGTTCACTCAGCCTTAGCTTCATTGATGGCATGGAGCAGAGCTCTCGGATCTATTCTTTCAACTCCTTTTCACAATTTCCAGGTTCCATGTTCTGCAAAACAATGCTAAGTCAGTGTTTGTTACTTTTGCCCAGTGCTGCCCAGCCTTCTGCTCTTGCTCTGTCATCTGCTTTTTGTCTTTGCCTCTTTAATTAGACCTGCTTAGAGTAAGTCAAGGTTCATATAACCTTGCAGTGAAAATTTTCCATTTGTCCAAAAAGGTATAGAGAAGCAAACCTGAGTATTTAGCATTTTTTTTTCCCTAAAGAGAACATTCATCTGGGCAGAAAACACAGTTCTTCAAGTCCTGGTTGAAGGGAGAAAAGGAAAAAGTAGGCTATAATATTTACAACCCTGATATCACTATGCCAATCATTAAGGCCCTTGCTGAGTCCCACTCAACAGCAAGATCACCAACAGCAAGATCACCCCTGGTCCTGGGGTTCGGCGAGGCCATCAGAATCAAAGTTATGCTCTCTGAGGTGCTAAATATGTGTGAAGAATGGATAACAGTGAGTCACCCAAATAAGTGCTGGATAATCAGTTAGAGATGTGATTTTAGGCAGGCTTGCAAGTGAGTGTACAGAATGCAGTCTCAGAAGTGGATTCTAGCAGTGCTGTGGATCAATGTTGGTGTTGGAGGAAGTCATCAAGAGGATGTGACTGCTGGTTGACTCTTGAGCTGAACCCAGGCAATTGAAGGCTTCTCATTCCTGTCCTTCGAATGTACATTCTACCCACCGTTCCCATAGTGGGAACCATTTTCAAGGACATAGCGCTGAAAGAGTAGGATGTTTTGGGGACCATTTGGATGATATATGTAACCGGACCAGGGCATCTCTTAATCTTTTAAGATTCTGGTGGGTAGGTGGTAGATGTCTACTAGTCTCATGGCTTCCTGCCACAAGCCTCATAGGTATGTTCCCTAGCTTATTAAACCTTCCACTTAACAGTATGGTGTGGTCTGCCTTTTTCTTTGGTTTCTTCTTGCCCTTGGTGTTTGGGGGCCAGTTTGTGAACCAATATTTGGCCCCTGGAGAGAAAGCCAGGTGGAACAGCAGATTAACTTCCTTTGAACAAACTTTGGTACAACTCAAAAGTGGGAGACAGAACTATGGGGTGTGATTAGTCTGGAAACCAGGAGTCATGAAAACTATGCTGTGGTTTGAGTTTTGGTGAGTTTGAAGTCATTACTAACTGTACAGAGATGTCCAAGTCATTTATATGCACATTGTCTCTCTTTTAGGTTCTTCAGCTGGGATCAGATATCCTTCCTCAGTATAAGCAAGAAGCGCCAAAGACGCCACCACACATTATTTTACACTATTGTGCTTTTAAAACTACTTGGGATTGGGTGATTTTAATTCTTACCTTCTACACCGCCATTATGGTTCCCTATAACGTTTCCTTCAAAACGAAGCAGAACAACATAGCCTGGCTGGTGCTGGACAGTGTGGTGGACGTTATATTTTTGGTTGACATTGTTTTAAATTTTCACACGACTTTTGTGGGACCTGGTGGAGAGGTCATTTCTGACCCCAAGCTGATAAGGATGAATTATCTGAAAACTTGGTTTGTGATCGATCTGTTGTCTTGTTTACCTTATGACATCATCAATGCCTTTGAAAATGTGGATGAGGTAAGTTTCTTTTTTTTTTTCTGAGTACTGTGGTTCATATGTTTTGAGAAAATTAAGATAAAAGTTTACAGATAATCGAAACTTCTTTTTAGCCACATGTTCAGCCTTCACCCTACTTGCCATAAATTGTAATATTCAATTACTTTATGTTAATTTTCATCTGCTTCCTTTCTTGCTTTCTGGTTGATAATACCAATTACTGGGACAGTGGTTGTGGTTGGAAATTGTGGTTTGAAAAGTGGAGGTTGTGGTTGGAGGAGGTGGAACAGAAGAAAAGTCGTAGCATTTGGGGCAAAACAGTTTATGAACTAGGTAATTGACTAAAAGATATGAAACAGATGTATTTTCTTTGGAAAACTGTAGCATTTTAAAACGCTATGCATCCATAGATCTTTTGTCTCCTCCTCTCCAGATACATATGGTAGCAGTGCTTGATTGAGATAATATAAAAAAAAGTTTATGGAAAAGTCTTAAATTTTTGCCTTTTTGGGTTCTTCTTTATGGCCTTTGGTTTAAATTTTGTCTAAGCACATTTGTGGCTAGAGACTATATTGGATGATTTCTGATGTCTGGTCTAGTTCAAGGTTCTGCTCATTCAGTGTGTTATCTATACAATTACAAATACTTAAAATATGTAATGTCTTAAAAGACCACTTTATCCAGAGCTTCCTAACTTCTAACTTAATAGTGGATGATTTTCAACTTGCTACATCAAGCTAATAGGATGCAACCAATAATCTCAACTAATAACATAAAAATGAGTCAATATAGAATGCATCTATTATTAAAATATGTTCATAATCATAATATTACAAACTTAATTTCCCTAAAGATTCTACTCTGTCCTTGTCGGCTGCTCAGATGGAAAATTCTCCACTACATTGTTGTTGTTATTCTATGTATGTTGGGAGGTAGATAGAAACTATTCGGTGACTTTTTTCCATACAATTTCTATGCTCACTTAACTTTAATATTATTAAAAAAACCCTATTTCCCTGAAAGTTAAGTGCAGACATTGTGTTTTGATGCCATACACATTAGTTTAAAAATTACAGAAAAAAGAGCAATGATAGTAAATTATTTTATAATTTTAGATTCCATTTACATCAAGCTTTTAAAGGTACATTTATTTCTTTCCTATTTACCCTCTGGAAAGGCTTGAGAGGAGTTTATTTTGAAAATGTGAAATATGATAAGGAGATGATAGAAGTTATATTTCACTTACTATATGAATTTATATATTAAGATTTCAGTCATTTAGAACATAGACACCAATATTTTAATAACAAGAATCAAAAGATTGGCTCAGCTCATAAAAGGGAAGATACATTAAATGTGTTACAAAATAATAAATGTATTTGACATAATATATAAATATATCAAGAGATCCTCAGCCTCATGCATATTTTTTTTTTTTAATTTTTTTTTTCAACGTTTATTTATTTTTTTTGGGACAGAGAGAGACAGAGCATGAACGGGGGAGGGGCAGAGAGAGAGGGAGACACAGAATCGGAAACAGGCTCCAGGCTCCGAGCCATCAGCCCAGAGCCCGACGCGGGGCTCGAACTCACAGACCGCGAGATCGTGACCTGGCTGAAGTCGGACGCTTAACCGACTGCGCCACCCAGGCGCCCCATTTTTTTTTTTTAATTTTTTTTTCAACGTTTATTTATTTTTGGGGGGACAGAGAGAGACAGAGCATGAACGGGGGAGGGGCAGAGAGAGAGGGAGACACAGAATCGGAAATAGCTCATGCATATTAAGTAAAATGCAAAGTAAAACTATACACTGACATACCATTTTCAGGTTGTTACAAGCAAAGCTTAGTTTGGGTACCTGGGTGGCTCAGTTGGTTGAGTGTTGGACTCTTGATTTCTGCTCAGGTCATGATCTCATGGTCATGGGATCAAGCCCCACATCAGGCTACCTGCTGAGCTCAGAGCCTGCTTAAGATTCTCTCTCTCCTTTTGTCCCTCCCCCACATGCGATTGTTCTCTCTCTCTCTCTCTCTCTCTCACAAAAAACACAAAACAAAACACCAAAAAAAACCCCCAAACAAAACCAAAAATCAAAAACCAAACAAAAACTTTGCTAACACACTAGGATGGTGAGTATGGTGGCTAAGAAGGTGCACTGCTCAGATCTTCCTTCATGAAAACCTACTACCCAGAGCACAATTCATAGCTTCCTGCAACCAGCTCTTGGTTTGGGAAAGACAACTGTTAGCATCTTTTTCGAACTCAGCATTCATTCAGTGAGTTACCACACTGTCACACTAGTAGCTTGAAACTGGCCATGGCCGCAGTGGGAGTATTTACACCCAGAAAGACACAAATGGTATGAATAAAGGCTTTTTTTTTTTTTTTTTTTGACTGACAGCTGCTGCATTTTCTGATCTGTTGCATTTCATACACTGAAGCCATATTTCCCCAAGGCTACTCTTAGCCAATAATTAAGAATGGTGGTAAACAGTATAGTTAGTCGACTCCTGCTCAATGGAGAACTCCTCTATTGAGTAGCATTTGCTCTGGGGCTCCCCATTTACCTGTACTGTGGTCTGAGACTGTTCTACCCAATACCTCTTCAGACGTGTCAGACCTGCATTGTGGTCTGAAGCCTCCTCCCTCTTCCCTTTATCTTTCCCAGGTATTCATCTCAGTAAAACTCTTGCACATGTAACCCTGACTTGGCGGCACTCTGTAGGGGACGTGAACTAATAAAGTGAACGTGTGGGTATTCTCATACATTGCCCAAGGGGAAGGTAAATTGGTAAAACTTCTATGCAGAATGATTGACATTACCTCATTTTGGAAAAAACAAAACAAAACAAAACAAAACAACCCTAGAGCCAACCACTTTCGCATTGTTTAGGAGATTCTTTTATTATTGCTTGCATGTCAGCAAACAACAAGATTACCTACCTACCTCCTGGTTTTTCTTTTCTTTTTCTTTTTTTAATTTTTAATTGTCTTTTAAAGTATTGGAGCTTGAACTCATGACCCTGAGATCAAGACCCAAGCTGAGATCAAGAGTCAGATGCTTAACTGACTGAGCCCCCCCCAGGCGTCCCTGATTTTTCAGTTTGAGGCCTTGTCTTTGACTTCGCAAATGGCATTTTCTCCCTATTCTTACTATGTCCATGCACTTTTCCCATCACCTAGTTCTCACAATACAGGTATATCATCCTTTTGGTTCAATAAATATTAGGTGTTCACAACATTATTACTACAGATATGGAACCTTAAACATGCTATGATTGTTTTCCTGCACTTTACATTTTCCCGAGCATTAATAAATGTCTGGGTTTATTGTTTGCTTGGTTTTATGTACTTACCACTAATTCAAACACTAAGCTCTCTGCCAATTGTTTAAATGTTCTCTCATTACATCGATGCAAACAATATTCTATCAACATCATTTAAAAAATTTTTTTTTTAATATTTTATGTATTCTTGAGAGAGAGAGAGAGACAGAGCTTGAATGAGGGAGGGGCACAGTGAGAGAGGGAGATACAGAATCCCAAGCAAACTCCAGGTTCTGAGCTGTCAGCACAGAGCCCGACGTGGGGCTCGAACTCATGAACTGTGAGATCATGACCTGAGCCAAAGTCAGAAGCTCAACCGACTGAGCCACCCAGGTGCCCCTATCAACATCATTTTCTTAAACAAATTTTTTTGCTCCCACTTCCCACATGATCGACCATTTGGCTACTTATAACATTCTAGGCTAGAGAGAATTTCTCCTCAGAATTTTGAAAGACATAATGTCATTGTAGTCCATCTTCTAAAAACTGTTAAGAAACTTGTAACCACAAGGATTTTGGCCCTTTTATATGGCACCTGTTCTCTCTTTCTGGAAGTTTGGTGTGCTCTCTTTGTCTCTGGATTTTGAAACTTTCTGATCATAGGCCTTAGTGTGGGGTCCATTTTCATCAGTTTTATTGGGCACTGATGGTGGCCCTTTTCAATCTGGAAAAGTGTGTCTTATGTCTTAATTTCTTTTTCCTGAAATTATTTTCTCCACCCTTCTCCTCACTTTTCTCTTGCTGGTATTCCTTTTATTCAGACATTATATGGATTGGACTGGCCTTCTAGTTTTCTTTTTTTCTTCTTTCCAATTTTCCAACACTTTCTATTTTTGCTATACTGTCTGGGAGATTTCCTCAACATTATTGTCTAACTTTCTTTGTCCTTAATGATTGTTTTTGTTCAAGATCTATTTAACTTGATATCAATAAAGCTAAATTAGCTTTCATTTAGTATTGGCATATATAGATATATCTTTTAAATTTTATTATTATAGATTATTAAACTCTAGCTGTATCTTTATCTTATATAGATTCTGAGAGGCTTTTTAAAAAATGTATATTATTTTTTTGAGAGAGAGAGAGGGAGAGACAGAGACAGAGAGCAAGCAGGGGAGGGCAGACAGAGAGGGAGACACAGAATTGGAAGCAGTAAATTCTGAGAGTCTTAACTGACAAGCTTAATCTATGCATATATTTTGAGATTAATTGCATTTTTATTTACGTAAAGCATTTTATTCTCTACTTTAAAATACCTTTGTTCTTTTCTCTCTGTTTTTATTCCTTTTTTCTTTTTTCTTCTATTTTTTGGATTGATTTTTTCTCTCACCTACTGGGTATCTTCCATTAGTTTGGAAGTTTTTCTGTTAATTGATTACTCTTAACATTTCTTTTTAAAAATATTTAAAAATTTTACTTATTTATTTTTAAATGTTTATTTTTGAGAGAGAGAAAGGGAGAGAGAGAGAGGGAGAGAGAATGAGTGGGGAAGGGGCAGAAGGAAAGGGGGACAGAGGATCTGATGCAGGCTTTGCACTGACAGCACACAGCCTAATATGGGGCTTGAAGTCACGAACCATGAGATTATGATCTGAGCCAATGTGGGATGCTCAACCCACTGAGCCACCCAGGTGCCCCTGATTACTCTTAACATTTCTAGCATCATTATGTGGCTTATTAGTATCTTTACTCTTTTCCTAATTAATTCAAGGACCTTTGTTCATCTCATCTTTGAAATTATTATTGTCTTGTATTTTGCATCTATATTTTTTAACTTTCCCTTTTAATTATTATATTGTAGTCTTATTTATTTATTGAAAGTTTATTTCTTAGAGAGAGAGTGAGAGCAAGAGCGAGCGAGTGAGAGAGAGAGAGAGAGAGAGTGAGTGAGATCGTGAGCCGGTGAGGAGCAGAGAGAGAATCCCACGCAGTCTCCGCATTGTCAGTGTGGAGCCCAATGCAGGACTCAAACTCATGAACCATGAGATCATGACCCGAGTGGAAACCAAGAATTGGTTGCTTAATTGACTGAGCTACCCAGGTGCCCCAATTGTTGTCTTATTTAATTTCAATACTTTAGATGTACCCACATGTCCATCAGTTTCTTTGATCACATTATTTTATCCATTTTGGCTTCTTTCTGGTTTAGTTCCTGTGGATCAACTCTATATTATCTATTATATGACATCCAACTTTCTGGAACATACTTCTTCAGGGAAACCTTCCTACATTATGTTAAAAAGCAAAATTCAGCCGAGTAAATTTTAAAGGCCATACTGGCTTTATTCAATGATTCATGAGTTGGGCAACTTCCCATCTAGCAATAGAAAGGAGCTCTGAGGAGCTGTACAACACAGAAGACTTTTATAGGCAGAAGGGGGCAAGACAAAGACATAATTAGCAAAGAGTGGGTTATTTCAGGCAACGTCACCTTCATTTAGGGGAAGGCCGGGTGTCTATCAGGCAAGTTACTTCATTAGTGCTGACCAGGTAATTCCAGATGGACTGGTTAAGATTACATTCCTGGGAGAGGCTGAAACTGCAATCAAGTTGATGTTAAGTCTCGGTTCTGTGACACAGGCGGGCTTAGCACAAGTGACTCCCATTTTGGGCCTTTTTTAAAAAAGTAATTATTCCAAAGCAACTCTAATGAATATCTTCATCGTATTTCATCTTCATTTATGTACATGAGTGCACATTAATGTAATTGAAGTTATTTTTCTTTTGTTGCTTTGTATGTGCTCATGAACACGTACCATTTGTTGTGGGACCTGGGGTCTTGTTCCTTCCTTAGGATATGTTTGTTGTGAGCCTTTGGGATGGTTGCTCTGGCTCTCAGTTTCTGTGTCTGTAAGAAAAAGGAAGGAATACCCAATTACTTACACCACAGGGTGGTTATAAGGAATAAATGGGAATAGAGACATGAGTGAATTTTACTTGTAGAATTTTCCTATCTGAGAGGATATTATTATTTCCTTTGTGTATTTTTTTTCCCCTCAGCTTGATTCTAAGACCTGTGATAGGGAACAATGTGGCCCATCTCCTTGGTAATCCTTTATTATTCTTCGTGCATATCAGTGACTCACTGACCTGAAGCAATGACGTATTAGCAAGGTTTTAGTAAATTGTACAATGACATAAAACTTATGATGAAGTGAGCTGGTGGTGGCTTGGGAATAGGAGAGTATGAATCTGAAAATAGCAGTTTAATCCTTTAATGTGATGCGGGTGCAGGACTTAATAACTCTTTATTTTCAACATTGTTTCAGTTGATGTGCACTCTGAAGGTAATTTGATTTACTAGGAATTCACAAACTGAATATGTGATTCTGTAAGAGAGTTGTGAGGCATGGAAGACAGCGTCCATTAGAGGAAAATGTTCTGTTTGAGAAGACGTAATGCAGATTTCCTAGAAACCATAACCCAGGGTAAAAATGTAACGAGGAATCCAAGGAATAGAATCAAGCACTTTTTTTTTTTTTATTATTATTCTTTTTTAAGGGAAAAAGCGTGAGCGGGGGAAGGGCAGAGAGAGAGGGAGACAGGATTTCTGAGCTGAGGATGCAGGCGGGAACTCAGGAGCTCAATGACCTGAGCTGAAGTCAGTTGCTCAACAGACTGTGCCCTCAGGTGCCCCAGAATCAAGCTCTTTTTTTCTTTTCTTTTTTTCTTTAAATTCAAGTTAATTAACATACCATATAGTCTCGGCTTCAAGAGTAGAACCCAGTGCTTTATCTTTTATATAGGACACCTAGTGCTTGTCCTGAAGAAAAGTGCCCACCTTAATGCCCATCACCCACTTAACCCATCTCTCCACCCACCTCCCCTCCAGCAACCCTTAGTTTATTTTCTGTATTTATGAATCTCTTAAGGTTTGCCTCCCTCTCTGTTTTTATCTTATTTCAAGCTCTTGTGTATGTGTGTTTGAATGCCACTCTGGGTGGTCCACGGAACGTGATTTCTGGGAGGCCTGGAAATGAATTATAGGGCATTAGGGAAAGATATGGCAGCTGCAGGTAACACCATTTGATAGTGTAAGTGGACATAGGAAACCTGATATACACAGGACAGAGAGTGGTATTAGTAAGTGCTAAACATGATAAACTAGGTCGTGACACATTTAAATTGGGAAAAAGATCACTAATGTATTGTTTCAGGGGGCAAAATGGATCGGTCAGCTATTGCTAAGTGGAAGTATATAAATATTTTAAATTTTCTGAAAAGCTTATGGAAAAACATTTCTACATTGTTATTATTATTATTATTATTTGCAGTTTATGCTTATGAAGCTGTCACATGCATTATTATGTTTTGGCATACATATTTACATTGCATATTTTTTATTTCTTATCTAGCCATCAAAACAAGAATTGGAAATTAAAGAGGCTAATTTTACTTATAGATTTTGGTGACTTTTTCAGCCTCTGATTTCTTTTTCTCACTTCTGTTGAATTTCAGACCCTCAACTAAATAGAGCATGTTAGAAATTGCTATTTAATACAATTTCGTTGCCATTACTTTTTCATTAAAGCCTACAGATAATTTGCAATAATGTTTGAGTGGTATAGGTAGAGATTACATAATCTTTTTTTTTTTTTTTTTTTTTTTTTTTTAGTTTTCCTACATTTAATCTAATTAGATCCTTAGAAACACTGGCCAGTCCACCTTGGAATTTATTGATTTTTCTTATCAGTGTGTTTGCACAGATGATAATAGACTTTATTTTTAAGAGCAGTTTTAAATTCACAGCAAAATTGAGAGGACGGTACAGAGATTTTCCATGCAGAGGTTGCCCCCACATACACTTAGCCTCTCCATTACCAGCATCCTCCACCAGAGCAGTACATTTATTACCACTGATGAACCTACATTGACACACTATTAGCAAAACCCATAGCTGTATGTTCTTTGGGTTTGGACAAATATATAATGACATGTATCCACCATTACAGTATCATACAGAATACTTTCACTGCCTTAAAAATCCTCTGTGCTCTGCCTATTTATCCCTTCCTCCCCTTCCCCTCTAGCAATCACTGATCCTTTTACTGTCTATATAGTTTTGCATTTTCCAGAATGTCATGTGGTTGGAGTCACACAGTAGATAGTCTTTTCAGATTGGCTTCTTTCAGGTTTTCATATGTATTTAAGGTTCCTTCATGTCTTTTTGTGGCTGGTAGCTCATTTCTTTTTGGAGCTCAATAATGTTACATTGTGTAGATGTACCAGTGTATTATCTATTCATCAATTGAAGGGCATCTTGGTTGCTTCCAAGTTTTGGCAATTATCAATAAAGCTGCTGCAAACTTTGTGTGCAGGTTTTTGTGTAGGAGTAAGTTATCAACTCATTTGGGTTAATTCCAAGAAGCACAATTGCTGGATCATCTGGGGAGATTATGTTCAATTTTGCAAGAAATTGCTGAACTAGCTTCCAAAGTGGCTGTACCATTTTGCATTTTCATCAGCAATTAATGACAGTTCCTGTTGATTCACATCCTCACAAGCATTTGGTGTTGTCAGTGTTTTGAATTTTAGCCATCCTAATAGATGTGTAGTGGTAACTCGTTGTTTTAATTTGTAATTCCCTAATAACATAAGATGTTGAACAGCTTTTCATATGCTTATTTTCCATCTGAATGTCTCCCTTGGTTAGGTGTCTATTCAGATCTTTTGCTCATGTTTTAAACAAATTGTTTATTTTCTCCTTGTTGAAATTTAAGATTTCTTTGTATATTTTATATAATAGTCCTTTATCAGATATGTCTTTTGCAAATTTTTCTCTCCTCAGTCTGTGGCTTGTCTTCTTATTCTCTTGATAGTATCTTTCACAGAGCAGAGTTTTAATTTTACTGAAGTTCATTTTATTAATTATTTCTTTTATGGATCATGCCTTTGGTGTATCTAAAAAATTACCACCATACACAAGGTCACCTAGATTTTCTCCCATATTATCTTCTAGAAGTTTTATAGTTTTGCGCTTTAAATTAAGTCTATTATCCATTTTGAGTAAATTTTTGTGAAGGGTTTAAGGCCTGTGTCTAGATTCATTGTTTTTACATTTGGATGTCTAGTTATAACATTTGTTGAAAAGAGAATCTTTGCTCCATTGTACTGCCTTTGCTCCTTTGTTAAGAATCAGTTGACTGTATTTATTTGGGTCTATTTCTGGCCTCTCTGTTTTGTCCCATGGACTTATTTGTCTCTACTTCCACCACACTGTCTTGATTACTAGAGACTCATAGCAGATGTTGAAGTTGAGTAGCATCTGCCCTCTGACTTTATTCTTCTTAATTGCGTTGGCTATTTTGCACAATTTTTGCTTCTACATACAAACTTTAGGATCAGCTTATTGATATCCACAAAATAACTTGGTGGGATTTTGATTGGGAATGTGTTGTAACTATAGATCTAATTGAGAAGAACTGACATCTTGACAATATTGAGTATCCCTGTTTATGAACATGGGATATCACTCCATTTATTTAGTTCTTTTTTGATTTCTTTCATCAAAGTTTTGTGGTTTTCCTCATGTATATACATCTTGTATGTATGTGACTATAATGTTAGCTGTAGGTTTTTTGTAAATATTCTTTATCAAGTTGAAGAAGTTCTGTTCCCTGTTTTCTGGGAGGTTTCTTTTTCTTTTTTTAATCATGAGTGGCTATTATATTTTATTAAATGGTTTTTCTGCATCTATTCATGTAATCATGCGATTTTTTATTGTTTAGTCTGTAATGTTATGTCTTACCTTAATTGATTTTTTAGTGTTGAACCAGCCGTGCATACTTAAGAAAAATCTTACTTGGTCATATTGTGTAATTATTTTATAGATTGCTTGATGTGATTTATAATATTTTGTTGAGGACTCTTTCATCTATGTTCATGAGAAATATTGGTATGTAGATTTCTTTTCTCATAATGTCTTTGTCTGATTTTGGCATTATGGTAATCCTGTATTCCAAAAGATAAGTTAGGAAGTATCATATCTAGTTCTATCTTCCAGAAAAGACTGTATAAAATTGTTATATTTCTTTCTGAAATATTTGGTAGAATTCACCCATGAACTTATCTGGGCCTTGTGCTGTCTTGGAAGGCTATTGTCTAATCAGTTTGTTTAGTAGACACAGTTCTCTTCAAATAGTCTATTTTTTCTTGTGTGAGTTTTGGCAGATTGAGTCTTTCAAGGAATTGGTCCCTTTCTTCTAGATTTATTCATAGTATTCTCTTATTGTTGTTATTAGCCTTTTAATGTCTATGATACCTATAGTGATGTTCTCTCTTTCGTTTCTCATATTAGTAATTTGTGTTCTCTTTGTTTTTTCTTCTTAGTAAGTGTGGCTAGAATCTTAATAATTTTATCTATATTTTCAAAGAATAAGCTTTTGGTTTTGTTGATTTTCCCTTATGATTTCTTATTTTCAATTTCATTGATTTTTTTGTTCTAATTTTCATTATGTCTTTTCTTTTTGTTTACTTTGTACTTAATTCTCTTTTCTTTCTTTCAGTTTACTAAGGTAGAAGTTTAGATTATTGATTTTAGATCTTTCTTCTTTTCTATTATTTGCATTCAAAGCTATAAATTTCCCTCTAAGCACTACTTTCCTGTGCCACACAAATTTTGATATGTTGCATTTTCATTTTCATTTAGTTCAAAAACTTTTAAAATTTTTCTTGAGATTTGTGACCATTTCTTATTAAAAAAAAATAACGTTTATTTATTTCTGAGAGACAGAGAGACAGAGCATGAGCAGGGAAGGGGCAGAGAGAGAGGAAGACACAGAATCCAAAGCAGGCTCCAGGCTCTGAACTGTCAGCACAGAGCCCGATGCGGGGCTTAAACTCACAAGTGGTGAGATCATGACCTGAGCCAAAGTCGGACACTTAACTGACTGAGCCACCCAGACACCCCTAACCATTTCTTATTTAGAAGTGTGTTGTTGGGGCACCTGGGTGGCTCAGTCGGTTAAGTGTCCAACTTCAGCTCAGGTCATGATCTTACAGTGTGGGTTCAAGCCCCGTGTCAGGCTCTGTGACAGCTCAGAGCCTGGACCCTGCTTTGGATTCTGTGTCTCCCTCTTGCTCTGCTCCTCCTCCACTCATGCTCTGTCTCTCTCTCTCTCTCTCAAAAATAAATAAACATTAAAAAAAAAAAAAAGAAGTGTGTTGTTTAGTCTTCAAGTATTTTGGGATTTTCTAACTATCTTTCTGTTGATTTCTAGCTTAATTCCATTGTGATCTAAAAGTGAATACTGTATGATTTCTATTCTTTTGCATTTGTTAAGGTGTGTGTTAGTCTAGAATATGTTCTATCTTGCTAATTTTTTTTTAATGGTAACAATTTTCTTTTTTTTTAATTTTTTTTTCAACGTTTATTTATTTTTGGGATAGAGAGAGACAGAGCACGAACGGGGGAGGGTCAGAGAGAGGGAGACACAGAATCGGAAGCAGGCTCCAGGCTCCGAGCCATCAGCCCAGAGCCTGATGCGGGGCTCGAATTCACGGACCCCGAGATCGTGACCTGGCTGAAGTCGGACGCTTAACCGACTGCGCCACCCAGGCGCCCCTATCTTGCTAATGTTTTATGTGAGCTTGAGAAGAATGTGTTTTCTTTGCTGTTTTTGTTTGACTGATGTCAATTATATCCAGTTGATTCATGGTACTGTTGAATTCTACTATGTCTTTACTGATGTTCTGCCCGGTAGATCTGACCATTTATGACAGAGAGGTGTTGAAGACTTCAACTATAACAGTGGATTTATCTATTTCTCCTAGAAGTTCTACTTGCTTTTGCCTCACATATTTTGATATTCTTGTTATGTTCATATACATTAAGGCTTATTACATCTTGGAGAATTTACCTTTTCATCATTATGCAATGCCCCTCTTTATCCTGATAATTTTCTTTCCTCTGAAGAGCTTGAGACTTTTACTGTGATGAAATTTTCATGTATTACCTGTGGGGTGATTCTACCTTGTATTCAGGACTTAGGTTTTTAGTAGCCTGCTTTAAAAAAATCTTAGCTACAGTTTTAAGACCTATATACGTCCCAGTCCTTCTCTGAGTGAGAAAGCGCCTTTACAACCTAGTGATTCTAATAACAATAAAAAAATCTATGTATATGTATATGTATATCTATATGTACACTTTTTAAAGTTTATTATTTTGAGACAGAAAGAGAGCACAAGTGGGGAGGGGAAGAGAGAGAGGGAGAGACAGAATCCCAAGCAGGCTCCGCACTGTCAGTGTGGATCTTGCTGTGGGGCTTGAACTCATTAGCCATGAGGTCATGACTTGAACTGAAGTCAAGAGATGGACACTCAACCAACTGAGCCACTCAAGTGCCCCAAAACATTTATTGAGGATTAGATTGGTAGTTCACTCACACTTGACTTTCACCTATCCACTCAGGGGTAAGTGTATGGATAACCATATTTGGCATCCTTTAAAGCCTTTAAATCTCTCAAGTCAAGAATCAGGATTGAGTAAAGTTCAAGTATCAAGATATAATAATCCAGGATTGCTGGAGACAGCAAGATGAGGATTTTGAGGCAAAGAATTCAAAGAACCTTAGGGCATAAACTATTTATGCTTTCTGTTGAAGAGTTAATGGGTCTTTGGGAAGTTCCTATGGTGAAAAATCAAACCATTTGATTTTCTGGAGTCCTGGAAAAATAAAGTCATGCTAAGGAAGATAGAGGAATTACATAAAAGTCATGTTAACATGGTTTCAGGTCTGAGTCTCCAGGCTGAGTGTGGGGTTACGCAGGGTCAGTTCTCTAGTTTTTAAGTTAGGATGGTTGTCTCCTTGGGAGAGGGTACAAAGCATAGTTTTCTGGACTGCTACATAGACTGCTATGAGGTCAAATCCTATGGAAGAGGATGCCTGTTGCTGCCCTGCTCATAACCAGTGATTTCTTCCCTGTATCCCTCTTGAGATATCTAATGAGAACAAGCATGGCTTATGACAGTCTTGTGAGCGTGAATGCTTACTTGGTCAGCATTGCAGACAAAAATATGGACTTTACAATCAGATGCCTGGTGTGCATTTTTCCAGAAGATGCTAGTTTTCACTGTGATTTGTTTGTGCTTAGGTCATTGT
This sequence comes from Lynx canadensis, assembly GCF_007474595.2. NCBI lineage: Eukaryota > Metazoa > Chordata > Mammalia > Carnivora > Felidae > Lynx > Lynx canadensis. Next base: position 109,330,252 of record NC_044308.2, on the reverse strand, counting down.
GTTAGGCAAAATCAGCCATCTTAAGTTATATTCACATTTATACACAGGCTTATACTGAGTTGTGAATGGCCATACTCAAAATGTTTTGTTTGAGCTTTTGCAGATGTTGTAATTGTTTGGCCACAATGAGTGAAGAAGCATAGATGATAGAAGCTTGTGCAACAGTTATTTTATGATAGTTACAAATTGTTAGACTAGCAGAATTTTTAACTCAAATATTGTCCTGCTAGAATTTTAGAACCACTTGAACTTTTTGTGTTCAGTATTAAAATATAACTAAAGTTTAATAATAGCACATATATTTAATGCCATTTTCACCTTTACTGACAAAGAAAGTAATCATATTTAGGGAATACAATTTCCACGTGTAGAAGCCTGTCAGTGCGTGTAATAAAGTTATATCACTAAGACTGATAATTTCTTCTCCTTAGTGTGATTAGTAAGCCATGTACTTAGATTGAATTTTGAGATGTGGCAGTATATTCAGAAATATAAAGGAATAGCCAAGAGGGATTTATTTTTCTCTCAAAGTTATCCTTTAAATGCAAAAAAAAAAAAAAAATACCTTCTGTGATTTCATTCCTCCATTCATTCAACAGATATATATTGAGCTACTTCTTTATTCTAAATATTGGGAACCTCAACAGTGAACAAGCACACAAATCCTCCTTATCTTCATGGAACTGTCAAAGAGAAATTGTACTGAACACTTGTTAAAAATGGCAACAAAGACTTCATTCAAGACTATTGTAATAGGAAAGAGAGATTGAACTCAACCATGCTGAAACAGAAGGCAGAGAAGTTGGTCAATGTGATTAAGCCATCTATATTTGCTAATTGCTGTCATCAAAGTTAGACTCTTACCTGCCCACAGATGCTGAGAGATAGGGGTACTATTTTTCTTGATTATGTTTCAAAAGGATGGCTCCCAAGTCCTTGAGAAAGACATTCATTCCTGGCTTGTACAACTGTCAAAAGTCTGGGAGAAGATTTATATCTCAAAGGGGCAGAGAAATAATTTATAATTGAAAGTTTTCTAAAGTAAAGACTCTAAGAAAAGGGAGGTCAGGGCCTAGAGTCAGGAAAAAAGCCCGTCTAAAGTTTAATCAAGGTGCATTAAGGTTGTCTTGGTCAGAGTTTTTATTCTGGTGGATAAAAACAGCAAACATGTATGGAAAATTTAAGAAGTATATATGTAATTTCAGATAGTGACATGATCTATATACAGACATAATATAGGGCAATAAGATACAGCTAATAACTGGGATGATCAGGAGTTGAACCATGTGGGAAAACATGTACTGGGCTAAATGTAACTGTTAGGTTAAGGTTTTGTTGCTGTTGTTGTTGCAAAGAAAAGAGACTCAAGTAACCTGAAGTGATGGGGGATATAAGAGCAGGCATTTTTTAGAAAATTGGAAAAGAAACATGGGACCTTAGGAACTAATGTATGGTCCTGGACTATCAGAGCTGTGGAAGCCTTGGTCCAAGGCAGCCAAGTTGTAATATTAGGGGAGTGAGCCTGGAAGTGGATGTTGGGCCAAAGAATTGGGTAGGGAGGAAAAAGTTTACAAAAGGGGAGCTACTACTCTTTGAACACCTTCTTTGCATGTCTCCCAGGTTTGCTTTGAGATTGCATCATCTTTTTAGAATAGACTTAAAAACCACATTGTCACATATTATCATTACAATTGTCGGAAAAGGACCGCTTTTAGAAAATGGTTTTGGAGGACATGACTGTTCACCCTCCTCTTCTATTTTTCCAGAATTTGCAGATCTGAGTGTTCTACTATTAGTAAGATTCACTTAGTCCTGTCAGTATCCTCTCCTGCCTTTTCTCTACTGACTGAATTTTTACCTTCTCTTCTCCTTTTCTTTATCTCTTGGATCTCATCCCTGAATCTTCATAACTTTTACTACCTGGTCCATCATGGCCACTTCAGCCTTCCTTTGTTTCAACTCTCACTGCCTCCTCCATTATTCCTCAGCATTTCCTGGACCAGGTACTTATGCTTTAAAACAAGGGCTTTAATCTATTTGAGGATGGGGATAGTTAAGGGAAGTCTCTGAAGAAGTGATAGACATTTAAGCCCAGACTTGAGAGATGAGTAGGAGTTAACCAGGCACAAGGGGTGATTTGTAGGTTCAGGAGAGTGCTTTAAACATCATGTTTAGAGACTCCCAGGTGAGAGAATATGACATTTTTGAAGAAAAGAATTAAGTTTTCTATGACTGGAGTACAGAGAGCAGAAGACAGAGATGCACAAGGCAAAACTATAGAGTTAGGCAGGTTGCATTAAGGCGTTTGGATTATTGTAAAGGCAGCAACAAGTTATTGAAGAATTTAAAGCATCCTTCAACTTAGTTTGCTTGTACATGTATCATAATGTGTGAAAAAAAATTGAAGCTTCAGGCAATATACCTCTTTTTAGGGTGTGTATTTTGGTCCTGCTTTATATTCATTATGATCCAATTAAAGAGAAAGTCTTTTCCACAACAAGAAGCACTTAAAAAATTAGTACATTATGGATATTACTGAAGATAGATGTCTGCTCTTCATCTATCTATCTATCTATCTATGCCACTGTGTTTTGATAAGAATATAAATTGGTTAAAACAGGTAGTATGTACAAGTTATCTAAATTGAGATCCTTCTCTGAAGCATGTTAACTAATGTATGGAGTAATTAGGATTATTTCCCCATGGATCTCTTGGTAGCAGGAATTGGACAAGTGAATTTTGAATAGAAAGGAGGCAATAGAATTTGTTATCTGGGTTAAAGGTTCAGATAATAAATGTACTTTGCAATTTTCTTTCAGTCTTTAGATTGTGTTCTACAATAGAAAATGGAAATGCACTATGTAGTCATTCATGTATATAATCTATTTAGAATAAGGACCCAATGCTTATGAAATGGAGCTTATTACTGTTTTGTGGTTTCTATTCAGTTGCCTGCTATGGTGCTATCCATGAAGATGAAATAACTATTAATTATTAATACAATATCAGTGGTGGAGGAGTCAGAAATTGTTATGAGAGACTTATGTATTGGTTAGTTTATTCTTTAAATAACGTATTCATTCTTTCAATAAGTATTTGGCGCTTACTATTTGCAAGGGAGTGCTAAATAAAAGGATTAACAGAACATATACACTCACAACTAAGGCACATGTCCTGAAGGGAATGTACATGGTCCTTTGAGACTATATAATGGAATGACCTGATCTAGACTGGAGAAGAGAGTTTTCCTGGAGAAGCAGTGACTGAGCTGAGATCTGAAGTACGAAAAGAGCTAGCTAAGTAAGCTAAGGATAGAGGGCATGAAAGACTAGCAAGTGCCTAGGCCCTGTGTTGGAGGGAGCATGGCATATCCAAAACCTGAAATTTGGATGAAGAGTGAGCTGAAGAATGTTGAAGGATGAGGTTAGAGCGGTAGGCACGGGCCACACCATGCAAGTCTGTGTAAACCAAAACAGATTTAAGAACGATGGGAAGCCATCATATGATTTTAAACTGGGAGTGATTTTGTAAAGTAACTCTTTTTTTCATTAAAATTTTTTAATGTTTATTTATTTTTGAGAGAGAGAGAGAGAGAGAGAGAGATACACACAGCATGAGTGGGGAGGGACAGAGAGAGAGGGAGACATAGAATCTGAAACAGGCTCCAGGCTCTGAGCCGTCAGACACCCGGCTCGAACTCATAAGCCATGAGATCATGACCTGAGCTGAAGTCGGATTCTTAACCAACTGAGCCACCCAGGTGCCCTGAAAAGTATAAGAGTTACATAGTGTTCAGAGAAAATTGGATGGGGACAAATAAAGGACTTGAAACTTATTAGGAAACATCTGTAGATCCAGGAGACAGATGCTAGTAGCATGGCCTTAGGTAGTGACAGTAGAGATGGAGAGAAATGGATACATCTGAGAGATACTTAGGAGCTGAAATTAACAGGATTTTAAGATAGATTGGGTGTGAGGAATTTCAGAATACTTCTGACAAGAATACTTCTTAGTTTCTGGTTTGCTTAATCAAATGGCCAATGCTGACATTTGCTTAGATATTAAAAGAGGACCAGAGATATAGTCTGGAATGGGAGAAGGGGAGAGGAGTTTCTTGTAAACTACCTTTCTTTCTTTCTCTTTCTTTCTTTTTCTTTCTTTCTTTCTTCTTCTTAATGAGAGACACATGAGATATTTAAATGTCTAGGGAAGAATGTAGTTGAAGAGGGGAATGGTTGGAATTTTGAGCAGAGTAGAGAAAGTTTGAAATCTAGTGGGTACATAAATTCTTACGAAAAGCAGTAAAATTACTAGGTAGTTGAAAGATGCTTTGAGATTGATGATAATGAGTTTATAGTGGAGGTAATCTGCCCTATTATATGCTCAAGATTATGATTTTCTTGACCGTTAACACAAGCATGAAGAAAGGTGATAATGGAGCTAGGATTTGGATTTTGATAGAGGCTACAATGAAGAGGCAGAGATGTTAAGAAATTCAGGGTATATAGTGTTACTGATGTTATGGGACTGCATAAAGAAGAAAGTGGAGAATGGAGAGAGTTGATAGATTGAGAAAAAGTAGATCTGTTGGTAGACTGGAAGTTCAATAAGATTGAACTCTGCAATTGGTGTAATTGGACCATTTTGCTCAATAGAGAAGAGGAAATGGTCAGATAGCAGGGTGATTAAGTTCAAGACTTCAGAGCTAGAAACACTTTTAGGATATGACAAATTTCATGTTATGACCCTGGGAGTGGGTATCTGAGGAGAAATGGAAAGATTGTTGCAGAGGATTTGGTGAAGAAACTGTGAGACCAAGGTATTGAAAGACTCATTCACATGTATAATAAAGTTATCTATGGTGACTTTAGGTGAGGTTGGATTTGAAAAATATTTAGGAAATATGTGAAGTAATAATTTTGAGTTTTCTATTCTCGTGGTATATTCATTGGCATGGATCTATTCAAAGCAGAATAGGGACACATTTCCCAATATAAAAGATAAATAATGTCTAACATTTATATGTTAAATTTTATTTTACATACCCATATCTTACCTATATTGGACAGTCTTATTAAAATGAGACCTTTGTGGCTAGTATCTAAAATCTATAAAGAGCTCACCAAACTCCACACCCGAAAAACAAATAACCCAGTGAAGAAATGGGCAGAAAACATGAATAGACACTTCTCTAAAGAAGACATCCAGATGGCCAACAGGCACATGAAAAGATGTTCAGCGTCGCTCCTTATCAGGGAAATACAAATCAAAACCACACTCAGGTATCACCTCACGCCAGTCAGAGTGGCCAAAATGAACAAATCAGGAGACTATAGATGCTGGCGAGGATGTGGAGAAACGGGAACCCTCTTGCACTGTTGGTGGGAATGCAAATTGGTGCAGCCGCTCTGGAAAGCAGTGTGGAGGTTCCTCAGAAAATTAAAAATAGACCTACCCTATGACCCAGCAATAGCACTGCTAGGAATTTATCCAAGGGATACAGGAGTACTGATACATAGGGGCACTTGTACCCCAATGTTCATAGCAGCACTCTCAACAATAGCCAAATTATGGAAACAGCCTAAATGTCCATCAACTGATGAATGGATAAAGAAATTGTGGTATATATACACAATGGAATACTACGTGGCAATGAGAAAAAATGAAATATGGCCTTTTGTAGCAACGTGGATGGAACTGGAGAGTGTAATGCTAAGTGAAATAAGCCATACAGAGAAAGACAGATACCATATGGTTTCACTCTTATGTGGATCCTGAGAAACTTAACAGGAACCCATGGGGGAGGGGAAGGAAAAAAAAAAAAAAAGAGGTTAGAGTGGGAGAGAGCCAAAGCATAAGAGACTGTTAAAAACTGAGAACAAACTGAGGGTTGATGGGGGGTGGGAGGGAGGGGAGGGTGGGTGATGGGTATTGAGGAGGGCACCTTTTGGGATGAGCACTGGGTGTTGTATGGAAACCAATTTGTCAATAAATTTCATATATATATATATAAAAATAAAATGAGACCTTTGTATCTAGTGACAATCTATATAGTCCCTAGTATTAAGTCATACCAAGTATGAAATTCTATGCACATAAACACATAACAGATATATTTTCCCCACATTTGTATCAGTTTTTTTTAAGTTTATTTATTTTGAGGGAGAGGGTAGGGAGGGGTAGAGGGATAGAGGGAGGGAGAATCCCAAGTAGTCTCTGCCTTGTAAGTGCGAAGCTCAACGCAGGGCTTGAACCCAGGAACCTTGAGATCATGACCTGAGCCAAAGTCAAATGCTTTACCGACTGAGCCACCCAGGTGGCCCATTATCAGTTACCTTTTTTCCCTGCATCACAAACTACTCCAGAACTTGATGGATAGTAACAATCACCATTTCTTTAACTCACAAGTTTTTGGCTAAATTAGGTGGTACTGCTAAGTTGGGCTAGGTTTAACTTATCTTGATAAGCTTGCCCATGCATTTGTGGTAAACTGCTGAGTTGCTTGGTAGCTTACTGATCTGGGATGGCTCAAATGGATGATTCAGAGGGTTGCTTCTGTGGTCTCTCACCATTCAAAAACCCCATAGGTATTTACATGGCAACTAAGCTGGGTTCCTAGACCTTGAGTGGAGGTGCTATGCCTCTTGAGGTGTAGGCTTAGCATGGGCACAAAGTCATTTACACCACATGCTGTTGGCCAAAGCAAACCATAGGGCCAGCTTGGATTCAAGGGTTAGAGAAATGACCTTATTTCCTGGAGAGAGGAGCTGCAAAGTCACACAGCCAAGCAGTGTGGATATAAGAAGGAAAATAACCACAGCCACATTTTTTTTTCCTTGCAAACAATCTACCACAACATCCTGTGTGTGGGAATGTAAGATGTAGGTGAAACACCATGCACTGGATTTTACAAACCTGCATTCCTCCTCTGTCACTCCCACTTATTTGTCATGTATCTTTGTATAAAAAAGTTCTCGGAGCATCCCTTTTCTCTTTATAAAGCAAAAAGGGAAGAAGGTAGGAAAATATATTAGCTGATAGTAGCCATTTGCCTACTATCATTAGTGATGGTCCAATGAGAGCATTGATTTGTGTTTTAGGTGGCTTAATCATTGAAATATATGATTTTTATGCCAGTAACATCCCACATCTCTTTAGTGTGGGAATCCATAAAAATATTGAGGAGTTAATACCTCAGCGATATGTGCTGGATATTGTTTGCTGTGCTCCTGTGGCCTGAGGGACTTGTCAAGTAAGGAAATAAGCTGGAAAGGCAGAAGACTGATGACTGAAAGTTCTCCATTAACCCTGCTGTGTTCTATTATGCATTTCATGTGTTTGAAATTCTCTTCCACCTGTGGAACCCCAGGGATTTGTGTGCTAAGAGCTCAGAGGTTGGGATAGAGGCAGAAATCCTCTGGACTTCAGAGGAGGGCACAGAAGGTCTGGAAAGTGTGGCGTGAAATGAAGCAGAAAATAAATGAGCACATAAAACTGGTGGAAAGTACAGAATCAAGAAATTGTTATTAAAAAGGTGTTGGCACAGAAGGAGGGCATTTTTTGAGGACTGGTTTAAACAAGGAATTAAATACAACTTGTGGCCCAATCTAAAAGTTGTGAGAGTGAATCATAAGTAAGGGAAGTCTCTTATTTTAATACAATATTGAATATGACCCTCCCTCAAAAAAATCACATGATGCTAAAGAAATCACGAATTTGAGTTGTGTACTATGGTGAGATGTTAACAACACAGCAGTGACTGCTGGATTTTCCTTAACGTTATTTTTTATGTTTAAATATAATATGCTTAAAGAAAATGACAGTTTTAAGTGTAGAACTCAAAGAATTTTCACTAAGTGAGCACATGTAATGATTACTAGCCATATTAAGAAACAGAATGTTGCCAGAATCCCACAATCCTCCTCATGCCCATCATAGTCACTACCCTTCCCCACCAACAAAGGGAGCCAGTATCTTGACTTCTAATTCCACAGAAGAATTACACCTGTTTTTACACTTTTTGTACGTGCAAGCATGCAGTATACACTCTTTTGTATTTGGTCTTTTTGCTCAACATGATGTTTTTTAGATTTATTCTTGTTATTGTATATAGATAGTCTATTCATGTTTATTTTTGGATAGTATTCCACTAAATGAATGTATGAATGTTTATCCATTATACTGGTGATGAACGTTTGTGTGATTTCAAGTTTTAAGTATTTAATCGCATTTTATGTATTTATTTTTTTAATGTTTATTTATTTGAGAGATAGAAAGGAGAGAGAGAGAGCACACGTGCACGTGCGTGCATGTGCGCACAAGTGGAGAGAGGCAGGGAGAGGGGGAGAGAGAGAATCCCAGGTAGTCTCTGTGCTGTCACACAGAGCCTGACGTGAGGCTCGAACCCACGAACATGAGGTCATGACCTGAGCTGAAATCAAGAGTCAGATGATTAACTGGCTAACCCACCCAGGCACCCTTTCATCACATTTTAAAAGCAAGTTGTTTCAGTTTGAGTTTTGATGATGATTGCATTAAATTCTCTTTAATACAAAATGATAGAGAATGAGAAAGTTAAAACAGCTTTCCAAATAAAGCAAGCTTGCTTATTTGTATATTAATAATTTTGAATAACAGTTTCTGATTTTACAAGTCCTTGAAGGGTACACTCCGAACAAATTCAAAGTGAACCTTGGGGATTATGTTTGGGAGCAAACAGGAGTTTGGTTTGATGGGAGCACTACTGAGACGTACAGGCATAGTGGAGATGACCTGGCGGTCCAGACAGAGGTGAGGGTGGGCACCTTGAAGGCCTGCCCTGGAGATTGTGGTTGATGTAATGTCTGTGATGAGTCCCTGGAGGGTACTGTGTATTAGAAAGATGAATCTTGCAGGGTTCGTTGGGGGTAAGGACGGGAAGACTGCACAGCGGTTGGTTGTTGTGGAACAGGCACTAAGAATCTGAGGGACTAGGAGTATCAGGAGCTAATACTTAATCCTGTAGGTATGAAGTAACAGTGAAGGTTGGAGAGGTACATGAATAGATAGATGTGATTTAAATATATACCAGACCAGTGGCCTGTATAGTGTGGGTCTGAATTAAAGGGAGTAGGAACAGAGCTAGGGTGGCTGATAGGCTCTTCCGGTGACACAAGGAAGAAAAAATATGAAGTCATGACCAAGACAAGGCCTTGGGAATAGGAAAGAAGGGAAATTTTTGAGAGGTTTATTAAGTAGATGTATTTTGAGCACTTGCTCATGTCCTGTGATAACATTTGATAACCAGCTGGGGGTGGCAGGAAGCTCAGGCCCAGGTCTGAGGGACAGGGCAGGTAATGATGTCACTCATGACAGTTGGTGATGGAGAACTCATTCAAGTGGAACAAGGGATTCCCTGTGGGACCAATTACCTTGTGAACACCCATGACACATTTAAATGCAGATGTATAGTGAGTATTTGACCTCTGTCAGGAACTCAGGAGACAGGACAGGTGAATCATCCATATAGAGAAGTCAGTAGAATCATGCATATGCAGTAGATCAGCCAGGAGAGGGCTGAGGAAAATCATGATGAGAACCCTAACACATCATAGAAGCATGGAGAGGGGTAGCCCTAGAAAACGATTTTGAAAGAGATATCGGTTGGGGAGTTGGCAAAACCCAGGAGAAAGTGGTGTCGTAGAACCTGTGGCAGAGTTTGCATGTTTGCAAAATATGTTGTAATGTTTAAGTAGTGTTAATCATGGTCATAGAAAATGGTGCTTTTTGATTAAGTGGGGTCCAGAGCAGGTATCCTTTGGGGTGGACCATCTCCTTTTGGAGAGCTCTGCCTATGTAAGAGATCAGGAGGGTTTGCTCTGCCACTGTTTGGACCTAATTCTAGTAGGCCCTGATTTTCACATTCTGGTTGAGAGTTGTGACTTTTTTAGTTCGAATGAGGATAACGATTTCCTCTCTGTTTTTTCTTCTCTTCATTTTTAGAGAAAAAAACTCAGGTAGAAATACCTTTTCTGTGCAGTATTTTCACAGCAGTATCATAGTTCCTTTAAAATTTTAAGCTAGCTAGAGAAGTACGTCCATAGCAGCACTGTTTTTATTTTTTAATTTAATGCTGTTTTGAGTTTGTCATGCATTTGGACTATGGGTTTCTTCAGAGCAGAAGCAAGGCATATTTACGTTCATGTCCCCAGAGCCTAACTCAGAGGTTGGCCCATGGAAGCACTTAAGAACTGCTTATTTTTGTCTTCATTGTTCGTGATTACACGACTCCATTTCTGAAAGCCTCCAAGCTCTCTTGAATCTTCTTGCCTTTCTTTTTCTTTTTCTTTTTCTTTTTCTTTTTCTTTTTCTTTTTCTTTTTCTTTTTATTTTCTCTTTGATTTTATTTTATTATTTATTTTTAAACATAATTTATTGTCAGATTGGTTTCCATACAACACCCAATGCTCTTGCCTTTCAATATCTGTTGTCAGTAAATTATGCCAATTCATGTTTTGAATTTTCATAATTCTGCTTTTTTTTTAACTGCCTAAAGTTTGGTATCTGTTTTCCCCCCTCAAGTGTTCAGGCAAAATGAGAATTTATTTTAAAGCTGTACTGATGCCACAGCATTTGAGAATAGGAGCTGAAATAGAGCCCAAGGTATTGAGGTTGAGACAGAAAACTGTCAAAATGCTCCTGCTACTCTTTCATTTGTACAAGTTCTCTTGTTTCTACTTCTCTTCTCTCTATTTCAAATATTTATTTTGAAAAAATTTAAATCATATGCTACCTACCATGTGGGGTAGAACATAACCAAATACATTAGTAATCCTTTTACCTTAACTGTCAAGAACTTTACAATGCCCAACTTAGTCTTATTGCTGTCACATCTGTTCCACTATACCAACCAATTCTTCTGTGTTGGTCAGAAGGAAGCTCAGGGTAAGTTATGCTAGACTCCTTGTCTCCTCTCTGGGAGAAAAAATTAGCAATAAGGGAGTCATGGTCTTCATGAGTCTTGGAGATGAGGGTCAGACGAGAGGCTTCCAGATCACAGCTCTATATTCCCTACCTGCATCAGGAGTGAATTTATCGTCTTTCCCCACATGGCTTATTATGTGCTTCCAAAAAGAATAATTATGGGGCTTTCATTGATTGAAGAAAGTAGATGCTGTATTTCCATTTGGATAATGCTGTATTTGGATTTTAAGCTTCTGAGCAAAATATGAATTATCTTGTTGCTGTTCCCTTATGGTATTCTTTTCTGTAACTATTGGTAACGGATGATCGGATTTTGTAGATTATGTACCCATTCTACGTTCAACTCTTAACTTTTCAGAGCTCTACAAATTTAGTGCTTATCATGACTGTGACAGGAGGTAGTGGAAGCAACAATGGCATTTGCTCATTGTCCCCGTATGCACAGAAGTATTTCCTGTTTGCTTGCCAGTAAGATTGGGATTCCTTTTTCAGAAGTTTTACTGCTCATAGCTATTACAAAATGAGAAGTAAAAATAAATGTTTTCGAGTAGAGGAAAAGTTTTATAGGAAAGAAGTAATAAAAGGTCTGATTTCATCATCCCATTTCTATGCTCTGTATATATTGCATTTGAGCAATTTTCTCCTTTGGTTTTTTTTCCTCTGTGCTATTTATACTTCACTTATGAAGATAAATTGGATCTTCCTCAGCTAATGAAAAGTTGTCTTATTTAATAATTCAGAAATGTCTTATTTCTTGGTGGAAAAATAAATCTGCTTTTGAAAAAAGTTTCCTTAGCATTTTAGCTTTTTTGTGGACTTAAAGTCATAGCTATATTATGTGTATGTTCTTAGCATATAAATGGGCAATCAAGTTCATGAAGGTAAACCATTGAATTGTTTCCCAGCCTTTTCTTTTCTGAAAGTGTCCTGTCATTTCTTTTCTTTTCTTTTCTTTAGGGAATCAGCAGTCTCTTCAGTTCTTTAAAAGTGGTGCGTCTCTTGCGACTGGGCCGTGTTGCTAGGAAATTGGACCATTACCTAGAGTATGGAGCCGCAGTCCTCGTGCTCCTGGTATGTGTGTTTGGACTAGTTGCCCACTGGCTGGCCTGCATATGGTACAGCATTGGGGACTATGAGGTCATCGATGAAGTGACGAACACGATCCAAATAGACAGTTGGCTCTACCAGCTGGCCTTGAGCATTGGGACTCCGTATCGATATAATACCAGTGCAGGGATATGGGAAGGAGGACCCAGCAAGGATTCTCTGTACGTGTCCTCTCTCTACTTTACCATGACAAGCCTTACAACCATAGGATTTGGAAACATAGCTCCTACCACCGATGTGGAGAAGATGTTTTCAGTGGCCATGATGATGGTTGGCTGTAAGTATCTCGTTTTTCTTTTTTAATTACCAAAAAATTATTGTTGTTGGTGGTTTTCCAGGCTCCAGTCTCTAACAAGATTAAAATGAAACTACTTTGTCTTCAGAAAGGTGTTTATTCCATATTATTTGCATTGGTTTAATTTTTATTCAGCCTTAGAAAATAAAATGCAAAATAATACATTTTACTTTTCAGAATGTATTGAGCACATGAAAAACAGTGTTGATAGAGTGGTATGAAAATCGGAATGGGAACTCTTTGATTTAATTCTGTTCACAGCCTTGTAACCAGCAGAGCTCTTTCCAAGGGAAACCAGCATCTAGAAAGGCAGCATCTGGCACATCCCATAGGTTTTGTTGGCAGTGTATTAAATTCCAAAAAAAGCAACCAGGATATGATGGGTGATACATAGTTTAGAAAATACTTTAGTTAGTAATTGAATTCTTGACTAACGTTGATCTCAGGATAGTTTTCTGCAGGTTTTTACAATTAAGAAGAATAAAAGTTTCATAAATTTAGTCTCCGTAGCAAATACTCTAGGTTAATAAACACTCTAGGTTTAATATATGCTCCTTTGAGAGAATTAAAGGATTAGTAAATACGAGCTCATTTGGCAATGACAAAAGTATCTGGGAGTTAGCAGGCTTCCTGAGTACTAAATGCCTGGATGGTGTTCTTGGGACTAGAATGTTCTCTAAAGGAGTTGAAAGACCATGTGTTCTACACTCAGACTGAGACTGGATTGTGTCGGATCAGAAATTAAGGAAATACGTATCAAAGAAGCTATTTTAAAAGAAGATTATGGGGGAGACTTCACCATTATATACCCCTTCAAGTTGACTTAGATGATTTATCCAAGCCTAATTCTAACCCCCCAGAGTAACCTTAAGATCATTGTACTGGAGGTATGATTAGTGTTATTAGTACTTGTTAAGCCTTTAGGTCATGGTCATTGGTTTGTGGTATAAGACCTCCTTTCTGAGATTCCACATTGGGGAGGTTTACATTTTTTTTAAAGTTTATTTATTTTGAGAGAGAGAAAAAAAGCATGAGTGGGGCAGGGGCAGAGAGAGAGGCAGAGAGAATCACAAGCAGGCTCTGCACTGATAGTACAGAGCCCAACGCAGGACTTGAACTCATGACCTGAGAGATCAAGAGTTGGCCACTTAACTGACTGACCCACCCAGGCACCCCTATATTTTGTGAATGATGGGAAAGATGTTAAGAGTCCAGGAGTATCAAGAGGCCTATGAAAAGTCAATGTCTTAGGTCAAAGTAAGGCAGTTTTCACATTTTCAGAGGTGAGAATATTTGATAGCTATTGGAGCACCAGTGTTGGCAGTTTAGCTTCCGTCTCTGTGCTCCTCTGTGCAGGTACAGAAACAAGAAGGCACAGGTTCCACTCGCTGTTTAAAGAGGTAGACTGAGAATTCCAGGTGCTGTCTGCTTCAGAGGCTTGTAGGAAGAAATATGTTCCTTCATACAAAAAGATCCTGATGATTTCTTAAACTGTTGTCTATATACCCAACTTGGTAAGATGTATCGGTGCTTTATAAATTCAGAAGACATTTTGTCAGATGTGGTATTTATTACTATACTACTTTTTGTATTATATAATGCATTTTGCCTTACACTTGAGCGTAGTTAGATTAAAAAAAATTTATTTTGAAGCAATTATTGATTCACTGGAAGTTGCAAAAATAGTACAGAGAAGGCCTTTGTGCCTTTTGCCTAGTTTCCTCCAATAATGACATCCTGTATAATCCAGCACAAGATCAACATTGGCACTGATACAACATGCGTGTATAGTTCTGTTTTTTTTTTTAATCACATGTGTAGCTTCCTGTAACTACCACTGAAATCAAGATACAGAATTGTCCCATCACCACAAAAACCTTTCTCATGTTACCCCTTTATAATCATACCCACCCCTTCTCCTAAAGCATCCCTAAACCCTGGCAACTACTGATTTGCTCTTCACCTATATAATATTGTGATTTTGAGAATGTTATGTAAGTGGAATCACGAAAAATGTGACCTTTTGAAATTGGCTTTTTTCAGTCATCATAACCCCTTGAAATCCAACAAAACTTTATCGGTTCACTTGGGCCCATCCTTTCTCTACTTCATGTGTGGCCAACTATATTGCTATATCTAAATGTCTTTCTCCTTTTCTTTCTCTTTAGTTCTTGTCTTGATTTCAAGATGAACACCTAGTCTCAAACTTCGTCCTTTTCTTTTCTGAGTTTCTGCTATTTCCTTTTAACACCTGAGCAGTAGTTTTCTGTTTATAAACTAGCTTCTGACATTTTTTTTTGTCTGTTGACTTTAGCTTTTTGTTTGTTTGTTTGTTTTTGGTTTTGTTTTTGTTCTTTTTTTATGCCTCAAAGTCCAGTTTCTATTGCCAAGATCGTCCCAGGAAGATGCCTTTAATTTCCTTCTTAGTCCTTGGGTCCTTAGTAATTTAATGATATGTTTCCTTTGAAACAACCCAAGAAGTTGATAGAAAACTGTCAAGACCCATGAAGTATAACAGTAACTTCTCACAATTCCAAAATTTATTAGACACACAAGCTCAAAATATCAACCAAATGTACCTACTGAAGCTATTTGTAGTCTTAGTGTCACTTTTTCCCCCTATAATAACACCAAGGAAAACAAAACAAACTACTACTGTTCCCAATATGTGTTATCAGCCATAGATACAGCCAGGGATTTAGCGTCCATCTCTCTTTCTCTCTCTCTCTCTCTCTCTCTCTCTCTCTCTGTATGTGTGTGTGATGGGGAAGGAGAGTAGGAGAGAAAGAGAAGAGGGAGATAGAAAACAAAGGTTCATGCTTTTAGTTGTGTTAAGATTCTAGTCAATTCATGCTGGCTGTTTGAGAAGCACCACTTACAACCTTTTAACACAGTAACTAAGAAAAGTATTTTATCAAAATGTTGATGGAGATACCAACTGCCTATATTCTGTTGTGAAAAATACCTATATTCTGTGGAAGAAGTAATCACTACTTGTAAATCATAGCTTCTTTTTCTGGAGAAAGTCATCTGAAATTTCCATGCCTTCTAGCAAAATTGAGAAATTTTAATGGCAACAGTTCCAGTTCCTAGGTCCTTTCTGAGCCCTCTTCTTTCTTTAATGGGCTTTCCTCTCTGACCTCTAGGTCCTTCCCCCCGATGCTGAATTGCATACGGACTCCGTCCAGGAACACAGTCCCAAGGTTCTCCTTGTTGCTATCAGACAAATCTTCAGACAAAACTTATGACTGTGGCCTCCCTTCAATTCCAGTCACTCTGTGTTCCCTTTTGATCCCTTCTGCATCAGCAGGATCCCAGGGTATTTCTTCTTCCTGCTACCCGGAGATTTACTAGACTTAAATCCTTTGTTCCATCATTTGCCCAAGATGGAGAATCACCTTGCTCAGATTATAGAACTGGAAAAGTTTTTTTGGATCTTCTCAACATATATCTACCACCATGCATTCTTTATCTCAATTTTGTCTCTTCTCAGCTTTGGCATGCTCTATGCCTTGGGTAGAACTCCATGGCTCTGGTAGCAGCCATTACACTACTGCAGGGTAGTTAACTCTCTCTCATTCCTCTGCATTTGTCCATTCATGAATGAACCTGACAGCTCTGCTGACATTCATCAAATTCACTGCCAGAGGACATTTGCGAAAAGATATTTTTGTGTTGAGTTCTACAGCAGTTGTGGAAAATAGCATACTTTAAAAAAATGTTATATTTATTTTTGAGAGAGAGAGAGAGAGAGTGAGCAAGGGAGGGACAGAGACAGGGGGGAGACAGGAGACAGAAAATTGCAAGCAAGCCCTGCACTGCCAGTGCAGAACTGGATGCAGGGCTCAAACTCACAAACACCGAGATCATGACCTGAGCCGAAATCAAGACTCGGAAGTTCAACTGCATACTGCATACCCTGCATACTTTTTTTTTAAAGATCAAGATGTGGGTAATGTCTTTGCTTATTTGCAGAGTAAATATGTCATGATGCCTTCATGAAATGCTCTCTAATCCATTTCATTTGTATAATCTTATTGAGCCCCTAATTATTTTCTTTTTTACAAAGATTAGCAGACTGACTAATTTTGCTTCTATTCAGAAAGCACCTTAGTGCACTGATGATTTGTTTTGATGACTATAAAACAAAGAAATATGAGAATGGAATGTTTCTGATATGATTATCCTTTTGTCTTAATGTATTTTTATGAATCCGCTTTTAAAGATTTATCAGAGAAGCAATTGCTTACTTAGTTTCTTCTTGATTACTAAATGATCATATAAATTGTATTTTTCTTTAATCCAACCATTATAAAAATCTATACACTTGCATCTTTCACTATAATTTTTTTAAAAAAAGAAACATATAAAATAAAATATAAGTTATAAATAACTTTATGCCATGAATAATTTATGTCCAACCATAAATTTTCCCTTTCTCTTTTTCTCTCTCACTTTTTCTCTATTTTTTGTTCA
Source organism: Lynx canadensis (assembly GCF_007474595.2). Taxonomy (NCBI): domain Eukaryota; kingdom Metazoa; phylum Chordata; class Mammalia; order Carnivora; family Felidae; genus Lynx; species Lynx canadensis. Next base: position 109,313,412 of record NC_044308.2, on the reverse strand, counting down.
TTTGCTTGCTTTATTTTGTTTAAAATTTTCTTTTTTAATTTTTTTTAATGTTTATTTATTTTTGACAGAGACAGAGCATGAGCCGGGGAGGGGCAGAGAGAGAGGGAGACACAAAATCCGAAGCAGGCTCCAGTCTCTGAGCTGTCAGCACAGAGCCTGACGCGGAGCTGGAACTCACAAACCGCAAGATCATGACCTGAGCCGAAGTAGAATGCTCAACTGACTGAGCCACCAAGGCACCCCTATTTTGTTTTAATACACTGTTAAATACATTAGTAAACATGTACACAGCATATTTCAAAGGACTATAAGATTTGACTTTGCAGGGGTGCGCCTGGGTGGCTCAGTCGGTTAAGCATCCGACTCTTGATTTTTGGCTCAGGTCGTGATCTTAAGGGCATTGAATGGAGCCCCGTTGGGCTCCATGCTGGAAGTGGAGCCTGCTTAAGGTTATTTCTCTCTCTTTCTCTCTCCCTCTGCCCCCCCCCTGCTTGCACTCTCTTTCTCTCAAAAATAAGTAAGTAAGTAAATAAATAAATAAAAATGAAAATAAATTAAAATAAGATTAGACTTGGGGTACTTATTGTATTTAAAAGCATTTTTTCCCTTTTTTTGCCTGCTTAGTTGCTAGATTGAAGCAGCCTGACTCATGTGGTATATGGCAATCAGAATCTGTCCTGGTGGGATGTCGTGCAAATTAAATCTTTAAAAGTAAAACAAAGAAAGACTAAAAACTATAAATATGAAAAATGCTGAGATTAATTGGTAGGCAGGTAGTCATAAAAACACTAATCTGCAATTTTCAAACAGGATGTAATAGATGATAACCCAAACAGTCTAAGAACTCTTGTGTAATTGACTGATACGGTTTACAATGCAGCAGGCAAATGGTTTAGCATATTTAGAAGTACAGCAGGACCATCTGCTAGTGAGATGTGCATGAAGAGAAATTCAAATCTTCATGTGGGTGGTTAAGCCACCAGGGAGCCCTAGGTTACACACTGGTCACTCAGCATCACACAGAGGAGGCTGATGCCATGCACCATATTCTCCAGTTGATGATCTAATTTAGCATTCTCTGTGGAGTTCAGATAAAAGCCAAGCTGAGATTATAGGCATTGCTTTTATCTCTCTCCATAGGAAAAGGAAATAAATAGAAAATGGTGAGACCCAGAGATTGGGAGAATATAGAATAAGTTGAGGGTGAAGGCCTGTGTGACCTCAGAGAGTCTTTGAATCTCTTTGGTTTTAGTTTTTCAGTTGTGTAATGCAGGAGTTGAAATAAATGACTTTTAATATTCCTGTCTGTGCTAACAAATATTTCAGATTCTGTTAGTGCAGTTATGCCACTGTTCTTAGAGTTGGGTTGGCTGTTGGTAATGAGGTTAATAATGAAATGGAAGACGTTCCACTTACCGGTTTTAGGGTTTTTCATGTATATTACATATCTTGCCAATTTTATTGAGAGTAAGGTGCATCTTTTATGGAATATATTCAGTAATGAGGGGACACTGTCAGGAAATCTTGTAGAGAAAAGAAAATATTGTTTTTGGAAAGAAGAGTGTTTTTTGAATAGAAATTAGGCAGCTAGATAGACTGAAAGACATTTGCTTCAGGACATAAGAGTAGGGCCCAAGGAGAAGTGTGTGCATCAGACCAGTGGGAACTCCGAAGGATATTTGGCCTACACAGATGTCCAGGCAGGTTTCAAAGTGGACTGGAATTTAAATAAAAACTTGGAAGAAAAAAAGTAGAATGAAATAAAATAAATATTAAAGAAATGCTGCTTTAAAAAAATAAAAGTGAACTGTTGCCCTTTTCCAATATTAAAACAATTATTCTTCGGATCTTAACATGAGACTTTAGGTGACTGAGATACAATCCTAAGTTACGTGTTGAATTTTTTCTTGCCCTTGCTGTTGTGGTGTAGGTAGGAAGTGGAGTGTGAACATGCTGATTTTCATTTCTGGTTTTAGATTCAGCCAGATGGAGAGACTTTTAAGCTTAATGTTTATTTTGGAAACTGGGTCAATTCTTTGTGTCTGCTTTACTTCTGCTTGTAAAAAAGATTTTCTTTCTTTCTTTTTTTTTTTAAATCTCTTTTCTTTAATAAGCTGAGTATCCTATGAGGAAAAACATTTTGTGGAACACAAAGTTCAGGGTTATAAGTACCTTTATTCATGGTTTAGTAGTTGCAGATGTATAGCCTGGTAGTTAAGAAAAGGCTATGTGGTGTGTACTTTATTCCATTTCTTAATCACAATAGAACTTGTATCTTTTGCAGGAATGTTCTTTTATACTCATGTTTCTTTTTATGCCTAGTCACATTTTCACAAAGCCTCTCAGATTCTATAAAGATTGAGTTTTCCCAGAAAACAGGAAATTTTCTCAGTGGCTCAGTAATTAGTCTGGTCTCTTTGAAAGAGCTGGTCTCTGGAACTACCTTGTGTCTCAGTATCACTCAGAATTATTTAATTCATTCATCATTGTCCCAGACAGTTATTAAGCAGACAAACTGGATACTTTGTGGCTCTCAGTAAGTTAGTAGTATGGTGAGTGTCAGACAAGAGAATCACTGAATCATCTTTCTTTCTCTCCCATTCCCTCCGTCTCTATCCCCGTCCCCATGTCCATGTCCATGTCCATCCGCCTTCTCTCTCCATCTCCATCCTCATTTCTATTCCCATCTCCATCCCCATCCCAGTCTCCAGCTCCATCTCCATCATCATGCCCATCCCTGTTTCCATGTCCATATCCATCTGCATGTCCATCCCCCTTTCATCCCACTCCTATCCTCATCTCTATCCTCTTCTCCAACCTCATCCCCATCCCATATCCATCCCTTCCCCATCCCCATCTCTGTCCCCATTTCCACATGCAACTATTTCCCCATCCCCATCCGCATCCCCATCTCCATCCCCATCCCCATCCGCATTCCCATCTCCATCCCCATCCCCATCCCCATCCCCATCTCCATCCCATCCCCATCCCCATCTCCATCCCATCCCCATCTCCATCCCATCCCTATCTCCATCCCCGTCTCTGTCCCCATTTTCACATGCAACTATTTCCCCATTCCCATCCCCATCTGCATCCCCATCCCCATCTCCATCTCTGTCCCCATTTCCATGTGCAACTCTTTCCCCATCTTCATTACTTCTCCATTGTCATCTCCTTCTTATTTGTCTTTATACGGTGAGCTAAAAGCTAAGACTTTGAACAGATGAACAAAGAAGTTGGGCTGAACTACAGAGCAGGTAAGAACAGGGTCTGTGTTTGTCCTATTTGTCATTACATATTTAGCACAAAGTATTGTGCCTAGTTGAAAGTTATGCTCATTAAACATGTTGAATGAATGAAAAAAGTTTACCTAGCTTATCCTGAGGAATGCAGGAAGATTTCTGGGAGGAAGTGACTCATGAGATTAGAATAGAAAAACATACTGGACTTCGGTACTTTTTGAAATAAAGAGAACGTATGTGAAAAAAACAGGAATGAAATGGCTTGGCCCTTTTGTAGAACTCCATGTATTTCACTTGCATAGCTTGGCAAGGAGTTTATCATTTATCCTAAAGGTTGTGAGATAAAGAAGAATTTCATTCTTCTGTGTGGAGGATGAATTGGAGCAGAGAAAAGCTGCAGGTAGAGAAACCATTTTGGAGGCTGTTGCAATGATTCAGGAAGTCATAAATTGAGGGGGTAGGGATATGGAAGGTGGCAGTTTCAGAACCAGCAAATTGTTTTTTCTGTAAAAGGACAGTTAACAACTATCTTAGGCTTCATGGTCAAGTCTCTGTTGCAACCACTCATGTCTGGTATTGTAGTGTTTTTTTTTTAATGTTTATTTATTTTGAGAGAGAGAGATAGAGGAGAGAGAGCATGGGCAGAGGAGGGGCAGAGAGAGAAAGGGAGAGAGAGAATCCCAAGCAGGCTGTGCACTATCAGTACAGAGCTTGATGCAGGGCTCAAACCCACGAAATGTGAGATCATGACCTGAGCCAAAACCAAGAGTTAGATGCTTAACTGACTGAGCCACCCAGGTGCCCCTCTGCTGTTGTAGTGTTAGAAGAGGCAAAGACATAAATAAATGGGCATGCCTATGTTCCAATAAAACTTTAAGCAGGTGGCAGGCCAGGTGCGGCATATTCATACTTTCCCACAGTCTAGGGAGACAACATAGTTTATGAAAAGACCATGGACTTTAGAGTCAGACAAACCTATGTTCAGTTATTAAGAATTTACACCAGTTATCTAGACCTTCATCTGTAAAATGGAGATCACTACATTGCAGAGTTTTTTTGGAATACTCAAAAATAGATTGTATATAAAATTCCTGAAATGCTTTTTTAAGTTGTTATTGGTGAGTGGATAAATGTGTCAAATATGATAGAGAGAAGAATCCAAAAGGACTGGAAGGTTTCTGGCTAATTCAGCTGTGTGAATGACCACGTTCTTTTCTGAGATAGGAAAAAAGAAGCAACTATTCCTGGGGGAAGAGAATGGTTCTATTCTGAACATGTTTGAGTGTGAGGTGCCTGAGGTCATTTAGGTGGTGATGTACATTAGGTTAGACAGTTAAAAGTGTGATTTTGGGGTTCCAGAGATGTAAAACATGGTGAGATCTCTTTGTGAATCACAGGGTAGAGAAAGTAACCAATGTCAAGAGAGTGGCAGGGTAGATTCAGAATGAAGCTGGTGAAGGATGACACTTGAGGGAGGAGAGCCACAGAAGGATAAAGAAGAGAGCCCAGAAGGATAAAAAGAAAGCATGGCTCCAAAAGAAGTTTCTTCCAACTTCAAGAAGGAAGGGAGAACAACAAGAGAAATGGGACAGTGACTCAGGAGGGTCTGGTTAGCATTATGAGGTCATTGGTGACCTTCTATGAGTAGTTTCATTGGATAGTTGAGGGGAGAGAATCACATGGGGGAACTTGCCTTTTTGGGATCTAAACCTTTTTTTTTCTAATATGAAGGAAAATATGAAGAAAAATTTAACTTAGTGCAGACAGATAACGCTTACACGATATTTTTCACTGCCAATGTTGCCTTTTATTTTTCTAAATCACCATTCAAGTTCAATAAAATATATTTACATTAGACTATTAGGTAGGGTACATACACTTGGAGTTTTCTTTCCATGTTACAAGATAGAAAACGAAATTGACTTGCAAAGACGTTTTTATGAAATCCCACATTCTAAGAACAGGGGTTTCAACCAGGGAAGAATTTTACTTATGAAATTATATGGTAACCTTCTAATAAATTTATGTTGATTCCTATGAACGTGTCTATTGCTCAAGGTGGGTGTTTGCCTGGTGGGTGAAATTGTGCTCTGCTAGAGAGAAAGCACTGGGGACTTACAGAATCCTTATGTATGTGGCATCAAGGGTCAACTGGTTTATACTTTTAATTTTGCTGGAAACAAAATACTTACAAAATTTTTCAAAGGTTGAAAGACTAACAAGTCCACATATGAATATATTTAGAATTTGCTAAAATAAATGTTATACCCAGAAGGCTTTATGTATGGATTTAAGAATTGCTTTGGTATGCTCAGACAGGGATTTTCTTTGGAGCAATTTCTAAGCCAGTTCCTAAGTGACTGCTTCTTACGTCTTTACATAATATTTACATAAATTGCAATGACTGCATCAGGCCTCCCTGGGAGTAGAGGTGCCAGGTACATGGTTTTAGTTTTGGACTTTGTGTGTGTAGATAGGAAGATTTTTATGGGATGAAAGTTATGTTCTGGTTGACTGTCAGGAAATACTGGAGGCTTTAAAAGATTCTCTCTGAAGCTAGTTCTGAGCTAGCCCTTTAGATACTCTCTTCTTTAAAGTTGAATTTATGTTTAACAACCCCCCAAAAGTCTTAATCTGTGAAAATCTAATTTGGGAGCCTTACTGATTTAAAATGAATGTAAGGGAAGGACACTTAAACTCCTACCTCTAGTTAAGACTTGGCAAAAGAGATGGGTGTTGATTTTTCTTTTCTAAAAAAATTTTTTTACATTTATTTATTTTTTGAGAGACATAGAGAGACAGAGCACAAGTTGGAGAGGGGCAGAGAGAAAAGGAGACACAGAATCCGAAGCAGGCTCCAGGCTCTCAGCACAGAGCCCCACGCGGGGCTTGAACTCACAAACCATGAAATCGTGACCTCAGCCGAAGTCAGATGCTTAACTGACTGAGTCACCCAGGCACTCCAGGTGACTCTTCTAATGAGACTTTGGGATGGGTGGTGTTGACCTCAGGAGCTTTTCTTATGCTAAGCTGCCTATGACTTTGCCTTTTCAGTTTTCTTAGAAAAGGCCTCAAAAGAACCCCATAGTAGGTGTATTTTCTAACTCTCTCTCTTAGGGGGAGCTAGCTAGAGAGCACTCTTCCTTCCCCCCATCCCCCCCCCCATCCCAGACACACACCAGAATTCTAGATTCCATCATTCCTTGTCCTGTCACTGCACTGTGTCCTAAAAAATTCCAATCTGGATCTACCTACCTGCCTCTTTTGCTCCTGTTTTGGGATTGCTGAGAACTGGCTGGAGTAAACCACAGCTATGTGAACAGGTGCCACTACAGTACATTGTTCATAATCTTACAAATCTTTGCTTATTTTAGGTCATCTCCCTCTCACATTTTGCTGAGTAGCTATTCTTGTGCAATTCTAATGTTTTCTTCTCAGCTCTCCTGAATCTCTGACTGCCCTTTCCTATTTCAGCAGATGGCCTTTCTTTTATTTCTCTGAAAAGGAAAGGGTGGCTGTAGCAGACATGCATCCCTGTACCTTCTTGACCCTCTTACAAAGACTGGCTGGAAGAGGGAAGCAGGTTGGGAGTGAGGGGGCAGCCAAACCACACAGGACCTGATAGGTCAAATTAGTGACTTTTTTTCCAAGTCAGATGGGAAGGCTTTTGAGGGTTTGGGGCCAAAGCGTGGCATGATTTGTCTTATGTTTTATAAAGATCAACCTGATGGCTGTGTGGAAAACAGACTGCAAGAGATAAAGGATGGAAGAGGGCAGATAGGGTAATAGTCAAGGTGCAAGATGATGGCAGTGGTAGTTAGAATCGGTTAGACTCTGGACAAATGTTAAGACCCACAAAATATGAGAGAAAGCAAGAGTCAGGATTTAATTTAAGGCTTTTGGTGCAAGCAACTGCTAAATTGGGAATGGTCCTTTGTGATGTTGAGTGAGCAGTTAATGTATATGAGTCTAGAATTGTGTGGATGGTCCAGGGTATGGTCATGTTATCTGTTTCATCCTTTAATGTTTATTTCCTCCAATTATTTGCTCTTGTTTCTGCTGTGTTTTCCATCTCTCTAGCTCTCTACTGGCTCTTTCTCATCAGCCAGTAAACGTGCTCATTGTTTCTTCAATCCAAAAAAATACACATATGTGAATAGAAGAACACTCGAGTTCACACTCTCTTTGTCTGTGATCTAACTACCAGTTCTTTTTTTTTTTTTTTTTTAAAGCAAGCTTCCAGAAGTATGAGTCTTTACTTTCTTATCTTATTTTACTACTTAAAAAGTGGACTTCTTTCCACTACCACCACTTGAAATACATTTGCTAAATTTCATAGACATTTTTTCATCCATGCAGAAACATCTCTGGCTTCTTGATGTTTATCTCTCCCTGGTTTCTCTCCCATTTCTCTGGCTATTTCTTCTATTTCTTTTGCTGGATCATTATATTCTGTCTCTTAAATATTGGAAAGTGTGATTTTGGGAACAGATTTTTGAAAGATCAAGGGCAGCTCTTGATCTGAGGCTGAGTACTGTCCCTCACCAAGGAGTGATTTAGGGGAGTTAGACAACTTCTAGATATCTCCCTGATCATTTTGTCTGATGGTCCCTATTTTGTATGTCTTTCCCTCCAAAAGTCCCCTGTACACCTGCCACTTTGTTCTCTGAAAGATGTAAGTCTCTTGTCAGCACACCAGCATGGACTGAGCTTCAAACTAGCTCACTGTCACAGTGAAGAAGAAAGAGAGGCTGAGATTTCAGAGCAGAGTAGAGAAAACATTTGGAGCGTGGGGAGCTGCTTGGTAGGCCGTTGCGGGAAGGGGCTAAGGTGATGATGCCATGAGGGAAGAGACTCTTCAAGATAAACTCTTATTCTTCCTAGCTCTGTGGTGGGAAAAGTAATCAGAGATTAATAAGATATGCCCCTTTTCTCCAATTTCTTGCCATGAGAAGTTTCCTCCCTAATCTGTCTAAAGTGTCTCTGTCCTCCGCATCATTATCTTTCTATTATGGGCTATAATTATGTTCTTTAATTCTTTCTTTACACATTTGCTGCTTGTCTTCCCAGCTCAAGTGGGAGCCGTGAAGGCAGGGAACTTGTCTGTCTGGTTCACCTCTATATATCTGGTATAATGAGAGCATAGTAGGTGCTCAGTAAATTCTTTTTGAACAAGTGACTGGGTTTTGATACTCCATATTCAAAAGGTTGTGTATTCAGAGCAAAGCGAAACTATACCAGCTCTCCAGATCTAAGTATTTTAATGGGGAGTTTAAATTTTTATACAGTAGAACTTAGATACATGAATATGTGGCTGACTTCATTTTTCTATACAGAGCTCAATTAGTTTGTGACCTACCACCTCACTCTTTTCCATCTTTCAAAAGGTATCTTTCTTTTTTTTTTTTTAAATATTTTTTAAAGTTTATTAATTTATTTTGAGAGACAGAGCAGGCTCTGCACGAGCAGCGCTGAGCTTGATGCCGGGCTGGAACTCACGAACCATGAAATTATGATCTGAGCCAAAACCAAGAGTCAGACACTTAACCAACTGAGCCACCCAGGTGCCCTTCAGAAGGTGTCTTTCATGCTGTATCTGTCCTATGGTTGCACTCCTTAGTCTTTGCCATGTACCAGAGAGTTCTGGATGGGAAGCAGGATACACTTCTCTGTTGCTCTTGGATTTCCCCTTACCCTATTTCAAGTTTCTTTTTTCATCTATATTTCTTGCTATTCTGCCCACTTATGTTTCATTGCCTTTCCCCCTGCCTCCAATATTTTCTGGGAAAAGAGCTAAGATTTTAACAGTAAAAATAAAACACAACAAGAACAACAATAACAAAAAAGCCATTTGCTGTCTCAAGGGCCTGGCACTTGCAAAGGAAATCTATGCTTTCAAGATTATTGTTTTGGCTAAGGGCTTAAAAAAAGGTCTAATTTGAAACTCAAAGCTACGCTGCTTTCTTTGTTCCTAGCTATGTGCATACTCCCCTTGACAAGTGACTGACACCGTTTCAGTGGGAGGGCAGCAGAGCGGCCATTAGGAAGAACGAGGGGTTAAAGGCACTGAAAATACTTCTGTGTGTGTTCCTCACCCACAATCACGGGTAGGTCCTGGAATAAAGGGATTCACTGCAACCTCCCAATCCGTTTTTGTTCATTGGGTATAGAAGAGAACCAAATGGGATTCAAATGGTTTGGAAGTAACTGTACCACATGTAGAATTTAATGATAAAGTTTGGATATTCTATTCTTAGAGGCCAGACAAGGTTAGAACTACTTCAGCCTAAATCAGAAGTATAAATATCCATGTCATTGCTGTTATTACTATTTACTAAAGAGACAAAATCATATACCTGTATTTTGGAGAAATTTGCATCTTGAAACAAGTGTGTTCAAGTAAGTCCATTTACCCAAAGGGAACTTTCATTGGCTGCTGATGTTTGGTGAAAGACTTTCTATAACTATGTGACTTTAACTGCTAATTTAGTCATTGGAGAGATTCCCAGAGGTAGGAAGGTGATTTGGTTAGAAAAGAATGGGATTTGGTTAATATGACAACCCCAGAGATGACAGAGCTGATGTAAATAGGAAAGGACCCAGGACCCACAAAGACAAGGAAGGAAATCAAGAATTTTCCAGACCTCTGGTTTTCCTGACTTGTTTTTAATTTATTCTGTGTGCCAATTCAGATTGTCTGCCTATTTTTTTAATTTAATTTTTAGATCAAAATAATATATGTACATAAAGAACCAAATAGTGCTATAAGGTGTATTTTTGAAAAGTAGAAGTTTTCTAATCCCTATGCACTTTTCCATTTCCCAGCTATCACTTTAAAATTGTTTCAGTTTTTTGAAAATATCTATCTTTTTATTTATAAATAGCATGATGATTGGAGAGGATTTTCAATTTTAGTCATTATAAATTGACTTCCATCTTTGGAAGATTAAAATATAATTCTCTTTTAATTATATTTGGCTCTGTCCCCATCCCTTAACCACCACTACGTACCCATATATACATTTTTCAATTTTCTAGCCTATAAAAATATATAGATCACAAATTTGTTGAAATCAATAGTGTGTTTTCATAATCATGACTACACAAACGCTGTTTGTAATTGAATTATGTGGTTTACTATGATTATTTTCCTGTATAACTTTTGGTTTTATGTCATTTTCCTTTTTAGTTTAGTTTTTTTTTACTGTTTATATATTTTTGAGAGAGAGTTTGGGAACAGGGGAAGTGCAGAGGGAGGAGGAGGACAGAGGATCCAAAGCAGGCTCTGTACTGACAGCAGAGAGCCTGATGGGGGGCTTGAACTCACGAACTGAGATCATGACCTGAGCCAAAGTTGGATGCTCAACTGGATGAGCTACCCAGGTGCCCCTCCTTCTTAGTTTTCCATGTACTTCTCCTCTATCATGTAACACTCATCTAAATATGCTTTTATTAGGTAGTTATCAACTTCCTGTCTTTGGAGGCTATTTCCTTGGAATCTTCTGAATTTCCCCAGTCTGGACTAGTCTCTATAGACTTGACCAACAGCTCTCACTCAGCCTGATTTTTCCCTTCATCTTTGAACCTCAGAGTTTCCTTTTCCTTTCTCTTTTGTGGACCTTCTGTTTACTACATCTGTTTTAATAGAACAACTCTTACAATAGTTTACAGAGAAAGGATGCATAGAAGGTAATATTTTGAGGTTGTGTATGTCTTAAAATGTCTTTCATTTACCCTTTTGCTTAACTGATAGCTCATCTGGGTAAATATGAAGGTTAGAAATAATTTTATGACAGAATTTTGAGATATCCTTCCTTTGTTTTTGAGTTTTCAGTGGAATTATTTAAAAGACTGATTCTAGGGGCGCCTGGGTGCCTTAGTTGGTTAAGCGTCGGACTCTGGCTCAGGTCATGATCTCGCAGTTTGTGAGTTCAAGCTCCCGGTCAGGCTCTGTGCTGACAGCTCAGAGCCTGCAGTCTGCTTCAGATTCTGTATCTCCATCTCTTTCAGTACCTCCCCCCCGCCCCGCACACACACAGCCTCACCCCTGTCCATGTCTCTCTCTCTCTGTCAAAAAATAAACAAACATTAAAAAAATTTTTTTTAAAAGACTGATTCTATTCAAGTCTTGATTCTTATAAATATGTTTTCTTCTCTCTTTATTTCTGCAAAACTTTAGAATCTTCTTTAGGTACCCAGTATTATGAAATACTATGGCAAAAGTCTCTTTTTATGGGTCTGTTGTCATCTACTCTTTTAGATTCTACAATCTCTTCTAGATTCTCAGTGGGTCTGCTTCATCATTTGGAAATATTTATTCTTCACTTCTGGGACATTTTCTTGAGTTATTTTTTTGATAAATTCCTTTTTCCCTCTTTATTAAACTGCTGATTATTTGGATATTGGATCTCCTGGATTGATTTTCTAATTTTCTTATTCTCTTTCTATAATTTTCTGGGTTTTTTTCATCTGCAGTCTGGAAGTTTCTGCCAAGCTCATCTTCTTTTGTCTTTTCTTTTTTTTAATGTTTATTTATTTAGAGAGAGAGCATGCACGAGCAGGGAGTAGGGTGGTGGCAGAGAGAGAGGGACAGAGAGAATCCCAGTCAGGCTCTGAACTCTCAGCACAAAGCCTGACAGGGTGTGGGAAGGAAGGCTAGACTTGGTCAGGGGGCTTGATCCCAGGAAATGTGCGATCATGGCCTGAGCTGAAGTCAAGAGTTGGATACTCAACAGATGAGCCACTCAGGTACTCCTGTCCAGCTCATTTTCTATCCTTTCTATCCTTCTACTAAGTTTCATTTCTGCTAATTTCTAAGAGCTCTAGAGTTTTCTCTGTGTTCCTTCTTATAACATCCTGTTTTTGCTTTATCAGTTCAAAAATCTTCTCTATTGTCTCTGAGGATGTAGGATGGTTTAGGTACAGTTTTCAGATCCCCACATAGTCTTTGTGTCCTTCAAATTGATTTTTGGTTTGTTGGCTTTGGTCTCTGTTGCTTATGTTGGAGGCTTTATGCAGATTATGTGGGAATTGTGGTTGTTTTATTATGTCTGGACTTAATGACCATGGCCTTGATGTAGAGAGATCTGTTGGCTTATTTTGTGGAGAATAATCAACATCAATATTTTTACATCATTTCTGTTCAATTTTCCCAGAGAAAATGTTTTCCAAATTCCAGGATGCAGAATATAAGCCTTGCTCCAGATTTTGGGAAGCTGAATGGAAATAGAGCTGAGAGTGTGATGTTTAGAGCATAAACTTTCACACAATCCCCTTGGTTTCAATATGGTATTTTTATTTGCTCTTCCCTCAGTCCAGAGACCCTCTTCAGTCTGCAATGGGTGGAAAGGGAACTGCCTGATTTTGGAATTAGGCAGGGCATATAGGAGATGGATATCTATCTGCTTCTTAAATATTTTCTATTTTTTATTTATTGAAAATTTTTTAATGTTAATTTTATTTTTATTTTTGAGAGAAAGAGAGAGAGAGAGAGAGAGAGAGAGAGAGAGAGAGAGATAGGGAGAGGGGTCAGAGAGGGAGGGAGACACAGAATCCAAAGCAGGTTCCAGGCTCTGAGCTGTCAGCACAGAGCCTGACGCAGGGCTTGAACTCACAAACCATGAGATCATGACCTAGAGCCAAAGTCGGATGCTTAACTGACTGAGCCACCCAGGCACCCCTTAAATAGATTTGCAATAAATCCTCCAGTTTCAACTCCACCCTTGCCCCCGCACTTTGGGGGTAGTAGTAGCAGCCATTCCTGGGATATATGCCGGTTCTATAGTGCACACCAGCGTGAACCTTGGTTTTCTCTTTTGCTGACTTAAGATTCAGCTTTCTTGAATCTGCTAAGTCAGCTAGTACTTGTTCTATTTTTTCCAGATTTCAAAATTTTGTTGTTTTTTTATGTTCTCCCATTTTCTGCATCCCTATGGTTTTATGGCTTTAAACCCATTTACTGTTATTTTATGGAGTTTTGAGAGAAAGCAGAGGCACCTACATGTGGTCAATACTCTATCTTTCGTTGAGCCTCTCTTTCCCTTTGGCCTGGTTCTGTCAGTTCTCCTGGTCCTTGTTTCTCTTTCATTTGTTTATTATCCAGTTTTATATAACTCTTGATCTAAAAGTTCCCACTGCTATTTATCATTTGTCTGAAGCTACTAGGTTAGTCTCAAGTTTAATATATCAATCTTGCTAACTCCACACTGCTATAATATCTGTCTACTGAATCTATACATCTCTTCCACTGTCTGCTTGCCTTCTCAGCTACGCTGCATGGTCCCTGTTCCTTGGAAGTCCTGTGCTGTTATTACAACCTCTGCTCAATCATTCTCTGTGGTATTCTTCCCTCTTTATTCATGAGAGTCAGGCTCTCTCTGATACTACATTCATCCTCAAGCCCAATCTCCAATAGAGCATCTGTCCCCAATCCCTTAAATATACAGACTAACCTTGTATAAATAGTCTATTTTGTTAGCCAGATTGAGTCGGAAGTTTAACTTTTTCACATAGGCTTCCACTTTAGAATTAAAGGAAAGCATGCAATTTACAAGCATCATGGGTTCATGGGTGAAGCCGGGATTACGTATCTTGAATTTCTTAAAGTCGAGATTCTGTTGTAGTCTTAGGACTAGACATGGTCAACAATGAAGGGGTGAGAGGAAAAACCACTCTCAGTACTATGGGCGAAATTTAAAGCAGTGGCTAAAATTCCTCTTCTGTCAGCCTTAAATAAATAACATTCTATAGTCCACAGTGAGTCAGCACAGTGATGCTTGGATTTTGTTGATAAACCTGTTATAGGTGTTTCTCAGTTTGTGTTTCAGCTGGAATACTGTCAGCTGGAACACTTCACTGAGGCAGTCAGTGTAGGAGGGGAACATATGTGCCTTTGATGAAAGCTGCTTTGCAGTGAAAATCACAGGGATTCCTGTGAAGCTCTATCTTGTGAACATTGTTATATAAGCACTGCCTTTAAAATCTTTGGCTTGGGTCTCAAGTAAATAGGTTTATACAGGATGGCCCTACTGGCTCTGCAGGAGTGAAAATAAAATGTCTCACTATTGTGGTATTTGGGACTTTTCTGTTGTCAGATAGAACTTTGCCTATGTAAATTTAAAGCAAGGGAAGAGCAACTAATAAAAATTCGTGATTAGTGGCTAAAAGGCAGGCTTAAAAGTATCATGATTAAAGGCTCTGTCCCCATTATAAATTGAGTAACCATAGAGTTTAGGAGAGAGTGAAGTAGGGAGAAAATGGTGTGGGATGAGGCCAGAAAGGTAATGGGCACCAGATCCCGCAGGGCCCTAGAGATCATGTTAGTCTGAGGATGGGAACTTCTGGAGGATTCTGAGCAGAAAACAACATGATACGGCATTTTAACAGGGTCACTCTGAGTAACAGAGGAAGGAAAGACAACTGAAGGAGGCTTTGGAATAATATTCCTAAGGGATAATGGTAGCTTGGACTTAGGTAGCAATAGAGGAGAAGGTGCACAGTGGTTAGATTCTAGTTATATTTTGAAGCTGGAACCAACAGGATTTGCTGACAGATCAGATGTGGGTGCTAAAGGAAGGGAGAAATTAAGCATGATTCAAAGTTGTTTTGGTTTGGTCTATGCATCTCTAGGAATGGAAATGATTATGGAGAAGGCAGAGGGATTTTTTAGGCGGAAGATGTCATAGAATTAGGAGTTAAATTCTGATGGGTCATGTTAAGTTGGATATGCTCATTGGACATACAAGTGCAGATATCTAATGGGCAGTTGGGTAGAGAGGATTCCAGGGCAGAGATTCTGGCTAAAAGCATACGTTTGGGAATTGTTGGTATAGAGCTGATATTTAAAATGTGGCTGAGACTGGTTGAAC
This sequence comes from Lynx canadensis, assembly GCF_007474595.2. Lineage (NCBI taxonomy): Eukaryota > Metazoa > Chordata > Mammalia > Carnivora > Felidae > Lynx > Lynx canadensis. Next base: position 109,298,303 of record NC_044308.2, on the reverse strand, counting down.
CCTCCATAGGATTGAGATGGAGAAGATGTCTAAGAATGAAGCCCTGGGCATTCCAATATTGAATGGTCAGTAAGACAAGACAAAACCAGCAAAGAGACTGAGAAAAGGCACTTAGCGAGGTAGGAAGAAGCCTAGGAGTGAAATGTCCTGTAGGCCAGGTGACGATAGTGTTTTAAGGAGGGGCGAGTGAAGCCATGGGAGGTGCCACTTATAGATCAAGCAGAATGGGACCTGGGAACTGGCTGTTGGGTTTTTTTCAGTCAGGGTGATCCAGTTATCTTGAGAAGATTTGATGGAATCTTGGGAAGAGAAGCTTTTACTCTAGCCCTCTAAGCCTCAGTTTCTCATCTGTAAAATGGTATAACATTACCCGTTTCAGAGAGTTGTGAGAATAAAATCAATTGACTCATATAAAGTACTCAGAACAGTGCCTGGTACATTGTATATGCTAAATAACTAGTTTTGTTCTTACTGGAAACCTCTGTTAATTGTCAGTCACCGTCTCGTGGAGAGGTCATGCAACTACTTGAGAATCCACCTATCCGAATGAGCACTCAATCCATAGAACTCCCTTCCAGGCTATCATAGAAAACCTTGTTTACTGTCTCACTAAAGTATAGGTAAATATGCAAGGCACAGTGACTGTGAGGCAAGAAGTGAGGTTATCTTGTGACTACTGCAGGATAACTGATGGGTTTTAGAGACCATTCCTCTCATCTCAGGGTTCTTATTCATTCCAAACATTGTCAAAGGATAATACCTAGTACACCAGTTTGCTCTTGGAACCCAGGATATTTTGTTATTCTTATTTGAAAACTACAATCGGGTTTGCCTTATTTCTAGTGTTTTGCTGATTAAATTCCTCATACATTGGTGGCAGGGGCACAGCTATCTCTTGGGCAGACTCTCCAGTGTCTTGGGATGAATTCTGATGGGCCCAGAACACATAAACCCTTTTACAGCTATTCATGTTTTGCTTTCTTTTTAAATCAATTTGTCTTCTGTTGGGTTTATTTCCTCTCACACAAGTGCTCATTATAATCTATGCTCTGGCCTGAGTAGTATTCTGCTTGAAGTAGAGAACAGGCAGAACAGGAATCAAAGACTTGTATTTCCTTTGGGTCATCCATAAACATTGACTCACAGCTCAAGAAGCAGGTGCTATGGACTGAGTTGTGTTTCCTCCAAATATTTCTGAGCACTACCTACCCCCTGCCATGTGACTGTGTCAGAGATAGGGCCTCTATTATTTATTTACTTATGTATTTATTTATGTATTTATGTATTATTTATTTATTTATTTCTTAATGTTTATTTGTTTTGAGAGAGAGAGAGAGACAGAGAGAGCATGTGCTTGAGTTGGGGAGGGGCAGAGAAAGAGAGGGAGGGAGAGAATTCCAAGAAGGCTCTGTGTTATTAGTGCAGAGCCTGGCCTGGGGCTCGAGCTCACAAACCATGAGATCATGACCTGAGCCGAAATCAAGGGTCCAACGCTTAACCACTTAACCAACTGAGCCACTCAGGTACCCTGGGCTGGGGCCTTTAAGGAGATGATTAAGGATAAGTGAAGTCATAAGAGTGAAGCCCTGATCTGATAGAACTGGTGCTCTAAGAAAGTGATAAAAGCAAGTGACAAGAGAAAGTAATAAAAGGACTCTCTCTCCACCATGTGAAAACATGGCAAGAAGGCAGCCTTCAGCAAGCCAAGAAGAGAGCTCTCAGCAGCACTCGACCATGTAGGAACTCTAGTTCCAGCATCCAGACTTGTGAGCAAATAAAATAAACTTTTATTGTGTAAGTCACCCAGTCTGTGGCATTTTGTTCAGGCAATCTGGATGGACTAAAACAGTGGGGGCTCTTCTTTCTACTATTTGTTGTCCTAGCATTTTTTAAACATTAGTTCTTTGGGGACTTTAGATTTCCTGGTAATCTAGATAACCATCTGTCGCAGCCGGCGCGACAAACACCGAGGTCAGGGTCCTGAGAGTAGGGGAATGCAAGAAAAAAAAAAGAGAAGAGAAAGTTTGGGAACAGGAGGGTCCCCTGGGCTGATGGCCCAAGTGACGGCTTTATTGTTGCTGTACACAATCTTTTATAACCAGACTCTTATGGGTTAGGTCATTCTAAGAATAAACAGGTTTCACATAATTGCTGCCCACCAAAACATTTAGTTCTGTGTTTCTTGTGCATTTTCTAGACGGGTCACAAGACCTTGTTGATAAGATTGCTAGCAAAACACAATTCCCATGTTTGTTTCTATCTGACTCGGGGTAGAAAAAGGGAGGTAGCATTACTGCCAACACCTGCAGACCACAGTCTTCAGGAATTAACTTTCTCAGCCTTGACAAGGCTTTCGTATGCCCTTGAAAATGGGGGAATGGGAGGGGGAACCACCGGGTTGGCTTGAGTCAACAGGGAACGTTGCTCGACCCGGTCTCAGCCTGGCACCGGGGCCCGGCCCCCCACACCATCTGCATTAAAAAAATTCCTATTTAAGCTTTGAAATACCGGCAGCTTCTTTAATCATGTCCAACATAGTGCTTTATGTTGTAGACCATCTAAAATTTTCATGAACTTATCACAGTGACTATAAAGATGCACCTCTAGTTTATCTCAGGCTCCTTAGCATTAAATAAACTTTGATTTCTTGGAATTAAAGAGCAAGGTAGCTGATGCAAGCCTACCCTCCTTACCTTCTTTGCATCCTTTTCTTTCCTCTCCCCCCTCACTCCCCGTATATTCCTTCTGTATTAACCGTCTGCAATATTTTCTGCCTGAAACATTTAGAAATGTTTACTATACGGTATTTCAAGATACATGAGCATTCATCTGGCATTGATCAGTAGGTAGCTGTTGTCATTTTTAATGCCTGTGCAAACCTATAGTGGCGAGAAGAAACACTTACCTATTTTCCTGCTTTCTACATTAACAACAAAAATGCCAGTACCTGCAAGGTCTTCTCTCTGAATGTTCCAGATTTTATTTTTCTTAATTTAGGCATTTCTTTCTTCTTTAATATCATGTCAGAAAGCACTAAAATATTACACTATTATTTGTAGTCTCTGGAAATCCATAATTGGAAATCTAACTTCCGATTCCAGAATTGAGCCTACATGAGCTGATTAGAAGCTGCCTTGTGGCCACAAGAGCCAGACTTAGGACCATCCTGAAAGAGAATGGCTACTTTTTGGGAATTTAAGGCTTTAAAGACACCAGGTATATGTGCCAAGGGCAGTGGGAAGGAGTTGGTTGATACTAGAATTTTCTAACTTCTACCTGTGAGATGCAGAATGAATATGTATCTGTACGTTACCTGTATATATGCCTATATCTCTATATAACATTGTATATCTTACTATATATACAAATGTATATTTTAGGCTGACACAAATCTGATGTTGAAGAATATTCATTATGGTACTCAAGGAGAAAAATATAACAGTGTACTTTTGGAGAATTTTCAAGGAGGAGGAGGAAACATTTAGAAGAGCAGTTAAGTAGGCAAGCTGCAGTTGCACAAAAGAAAGCCCATATGGTTTAATGCCATACATTAGTTTGTTTTAAACCTTTGTGGTTTATTTTCAATTTAAAATGAGTATGTGCTTTAATTAGTTCTGGAGTGCGATAGGGAGGCATATGTCTTTTAGTTAAACACAGAGTAATTTACATGGTATTCTCTCCCTTGTTTTTCATGATAGATCTGAGTTCCAGTTAGCTAACAAAATGTGGTCCATAGAGACACAGGGCAGACAATCCTTAATGTGTTTGGAATCTGTTATTTTTTCTTTTTCCAGATCACACTTTGCTTAACTGAAAAGAAAGAACGTTTAAATCTTTATTCATTTATTAATAAAACACTTAACTGACATATTTCATATGTATAGCCACTTTATGATACAAATTTATGTGCATGTACATACTTATGTCCTCAGTGCTTTTATATCTTTCTCTGTCTCTGAAAGGTAGAGAGAGATGTAGATACAGGTATAGATATAAATATAGATATTGAAGCCTAGGGATACAAGTAAAATCTTTTCCCTGGTCTCAACACTTCAGGGATACTGAAGGAAAACTACCTTATATAGTTGAATCTGGAAGTACAATTTCGATACCTAAATGCACTATACGAAGTGAAACCCAGAATATATATCCTCTGCATCACTCTGTCCTGGAATAAGCCAATATAAGAGTGTTGGTCATAGATACCATCGGGCAGTCTTATGTATGTCACAGTGTTGCTACAAGGCCAGATAAAAGAAAGCATAAGGAGCATGTTTTAAGCTTTTAAGCATAAAAAATGGTGGTTGGTATTCTCAGAATATTCAAAATTCAGCCATCAATGTGTCTGTCACTGCCAAAAGGGGCAAAATAAGATGTATCTTATTCATTAGATCTTGGCCTTTAAGGCTGGCAGGTGAAAGGACCTGTCCTTGTCCGTTCTGAAATCAGCTCATAACTGGTGGACCCTGAGAGACAGGTCAGTCTTGATTCATCCGAGGCCTTGAGCACAGCCATGGGGGATGTGTGGAAAGCGACACAAGTGTAGTTCTCTGGTGTGATGCTTTTCCCCAGGATGATTGTCTGCTCTTCCCGGGTCCAGAGGTGTGGACCTCTAGCCGGTCATTTATGGTCATGAGAAATTGTACGACTTATTTGAGATTTCCCAGAATGTTGATGACTCAAAACTAGATCACACCAGGCTGGCGTTGTCTCCAAATCATTTCTCCATCACGCTCAATTTCTAGGCATTTTCTTCTCATCACAAATGGCCTATTAGACACTTCATATTCAATTAGGGTTTTGAGATTCTACCCACAAAGTCATGAAAACACAAACCACTTCCCTGTATTTTAAAGAACAAGCATAATTTATCTTCTATTTATTTAGAGAAGTGATAGGTTTTAAGCTCCTATTTTTACTTGGCGGTAGGTTTTTTGTAGCAGGAGAATGAAAATGGAGCCCGTGTCCCTGCAACTGTGTTTAATTAGGGAACATGCTGAGCCACATTTGGCCATTTTTTGTTTCTGAACTAATGTCAGCTTCTCCAGTCTGCCATGGAACATGTTTTGCAGCTCTACAACAAAGGATTAAAATAAAATAAATGTTTGGAAAAGTGCTTTGAAATAGCTAAAGATAGAGAACCATACAAAAGCTCACGGGCTTTGGTAGGAATGACAAATTAATTATGCCGTCTTTAAGTGATAACACAGAACAATTAATGCACTTAATTGCTTTATTGAAACAAAAAGCTCTTTTGCAGTTTGCATAATTTCTTTGTGTAAGAAGAAGGTTTCATAAATTTATAAATTGATGCATGACCTCTGATTTAGGGAGTTTTGGTAACATATCTCTTTCTGTACTTTTTACTTGGTTTTTATTTTCAGACAGTATTTTTCTTTCTTATTGTGTAAATCCAGAACTGAGTTCATAATGAGATAAATTATTAGTAGTAGTTAGGGAAGGGAAGGAAAACAAAATCATTTTAGAATATCTAACATCTTTGAATAATTTATTGGTATTTCTTTCTTGCTTGCTTGCTTATTATTTTTTGCTTAAGTATAGTTGACACACATTGTTACATTAGATCCAGGTGTACAACTTAGTGAATTGACAAGTTTATACATTATGCTATTCTCACCATAAGTGTACCTAACATCTGTCCCATTATATCACTATTACAATACCATTGGCTGTATTCCTTATGCTCTGCTTTTTATTCCCTTGACTCACTCTTTCCATTTAATGAATCTTATTTTCAAGATTGTTTTTTTTTTTTTTTTTTTTTTGCTTGATGGGAACACACCCTAAATTTATTTTGAGGATTTCTTTTTAACATAGAACAAACCCAAGTTCAGTGGTTTTTAAGTTGCCCTGGAGGGCTGAAGATTTGTGAAGGGTCACCTTGGAACTGGTAAGGTGGGTGAGCAGATAGGGTACCACACAGTGAGCTACATGAGGGTTTTTGTACCTAATTGTATATCTAGCCCTTAGCACACTCAGTACATTGGAATGAATGAATAAACAAACTGACCCTATCCCTCCACCCTGCTTTAACTTGAGAAGTTCTGTTTTTCCTGTTTTCTTTGTTGCACTCAGAATGAGTTTTCAGGGGGAGCCTGGGTGGCTCAGTTGGCTAAGTGTCTGACTTTTGATTTCGGCTCAGGTCATGATCTCATGGTTGTGAGATTCAGCCCTTATTGGAGTCCTCTGTGCTGAGGGTGGAGCCTACTTAAGTTTCTCTCTCTCCCTCTTCCTCTGCCCTTTCCCCCACCTCAAGAAAAAAAAAAAAAGGGAACAAGTTTTCAGCATCCTGGCTCCTCTCCCTATCATCTGCCTTCTCTTCCGCGTTTCTCTCCACCACTCTTCCTAGGCCTCCAGCTCCCCTGTATCACTTGTCCCAGTGGGAGTTGGTATCTTAAAGTGATGGCCAAACACGAGTCTCCATTCACCATTGGACCGGCACAGTGATCAGAAACACTGCCAACCTGTTATGGAGATGGGCAAGCTCCCTGAAAACTGTCATGCACTGTATAAATGTAAGGCATTAGTAATAGTTTTATATAGGAGTTTATTGATTTGTCAAAGTAATTGATATCACCTTGCTGAGATTGGACAACCTCAGATATCCTGGGACTTGGGCTGTTTGGCATGCCTTCCAAGCCTTCATTGACCTCTCTTTCTACCCTTGGTTTGGAAATGCTATATATTTATTCATGTTCCATAGACTGTTTGACCCTCCTTATTCTGAGACAGAGAAAATGATTCATCTTCTCAGTGTCTTTAGGTGACACATGATGAGCAGGTAGGTTATAAAAATAGTAAATATTTATTGTACTTCCATGTTGGGCAAGGATGATTCTATACATGATCTCATTTTACAATGAACAGCTAGCATTTTTTCTAGGATGTCAGGTATGAATGGAAGTGCTTTACATAAAATTGACTCATGTCATCCTCATTGTAACTTTATGAGTTAAATGATATTATTGCTCACATTTTACAAAAGAGAGAAAATTGAGCACAGAGAGATTCAGTAACTTACGCCCAGCTAGTAAGACGGGAAACTTGGTGAGGCAGTATTACTCTAGGCCAGAATGTGTGATGCTCATTGCTTTATCATCTCAACAATGCTGTAATTCCCTTTTATGTTTTTCTTTTTATCCCTGTGGACCCCAGAATGCTCTTCTAACTTTATAAAACATATTAAAAAAAAGACCTGGGGCACTTATATCATTATTAAAATATCATCTCTAGGGAAGTAGCTATGGTATTTGTTTTCTAATATGAAAATAGCTTCAGTTTTTATCTGATTATAAAAATAATTCATACTTGTGAAGATAAATGAAACAATCCAGAAAATACAAATGAGAAATCATAACTACCTACCGGTACTAGGGTAGATATGCTTTCTGACATTTCTCTATGCACATGCATGTATGTGTATATAGCATTTTTATAAATGTGACTATATTACACCTGTTGTTTTTTAACCTACTCCTAGGCTCACAGTGCAGAGGAATTGGGGATGTCTTTTCTGTGGCAGTGACTATAAGTATATGCCATGCTTTTGAATATGGTGCTGCTCTGTATGGCTGCGACAGACTTCATTTAAGCATATTCATGAACATCTAAACCACTTCCAACATTTACATGATAAGCAAATTTATGGTAAACATGATTTCTACAAATATTTTGGTTCATGGACATTTTATTACTTGGGAGCAAATTCCTGAAGGTGGGATTGTTGGCACAAAGGACATTCACATTTTTTATTGGATATATAGTGCCAAACAAGAAAGACTGTAACAACTTCATCCTCTACAATATATTTTGAGTGTGCCCACCTCTTTACTTCTTGCCATTGCTGATTTTGTCAATGTAAAGATGTCTGATAGTTGAAAAAATGTTTAATTTTTATTTCTGACACTCAACATTTAGTGGGGTTGAATATATATATTTATTATGATCATAGGCCATTTGTATATGCTTTGCAAATTACCTTGGAATATCCTATATCCACTATTTTTGTTAGTGACAGTTTATTTTATACTGATTTTTTATTATCTTTTTCTTTTCTTACTTTTTTTTTTTGCATGTTAAGGATATGAGTCTTGTTTATTTTATGTGTTGCAGATATTTTTCCCAGATGGTAGTTAGTTCTTCAGCCTTGTTTTAGTAGTTTATTTACTTCTTTATCTATTTATTATTTGCCACATAGGGTTTTTGAATTTTTATGTGGTCAAACAAACCTCTTCTCTAATAGTTTCTTCTGGCTCATGAGCCATTTTTAATAAAACTGTCTTTACCCCAACATTGTGGAAATGGCTTCATCTTAATAGGACACGGAACCAGACCATGTAACTGTCATTTATGTGTCTATCACTTTAAAGTTTACTGAGTTTTCACAAACACTTCCTCATTTAATTCAGTTCACAATATAATATTATTATTAATATTTCTCAGATGAAAATGAGACAAAGAGAACAAATACTCCAAATCACACATCTACTAAAGATTAGACTATAGGTTGGTCTGATGCCAAAGCCATGCTTTCAGCCCTGGAGTACACTATGATCCCTTAGGTAGATGGGAAAGCAGAGGAATAGAAAGGTTAAATGGCCTGTCTCATGCTGAAAATTATCCCCCCCTTTTGATAGAAAGATTAGGAATGGAATCCTTAACTGTTAATATGTGTAATCGAGTTCCAGTTCAGACTTTTGAAAGGAGTTTCAGTGCAAAAGCAATCAGATGTTGAAAGGAAAAAAGACATAGGAACGTTAAGGTATTAAATAATATGGGGTGTGCTTCGGATTTTAAGAATTAAGAGGATGATGTCCAAGTAGTTAAATGAATTTGTAAAAATGGGTCAGTGAGAGAGCACTATATCAGAATGCTTGGTCCATTTTCAGGCAGGCATATTGAGCAAATTCTTCCCTCATCTCATTTCCAGTAAGTAGTCAGAGCAAGTATTAAGCAGGATTTTACATGTACAATTAGAAAGGATTTCATGCCTGGTATTATACTGGATTTTGATGCAGATAAATTTCTCATTCGCAGAACACTTCCAGTCTTCAGGGCAGAATTTACCATTAGAATAAAAAGGCATATAGATTTCAGTTGATATCACTTCATTAATTATCAGCACTTGTGTGAATGCACTATTTTTGGTAAGCACTGTATTTGAGACAACGCAAAAAGTAAAAGGTGTTTTGTGGGGGTTTTTTGCCCTTTTTTCCCACTGTAAGGGTAAATCTGAGTAAGGAGCAGAAAGTGCTTGACTCCTGGTCTTTCAGTGAAATGAACAGAGCTCAGTCTCATCAAAAATAATTAGGAAATTCAATACAGAGCAAGAGAAACTATATAACAACGCAAAGCTATATAACAGGTGTAACGCACGTTTTGCACAGACTGGAGCAAAACACGGGTCATCGCTTTCTAATTTACCATATTTCATAAAAGTTAAACATAATTTAAACTGTAGTGTAAGTTCCAATTTTTATGTTAGTTTGTATTCCTATTTCATTGGTGTGGATCCTCAAACCCTAATTTCTTGCATTTCTAGAAAACAAACCACTGTACCTCCCACATGAATTGCTTCTGGATCTTTCAGGACTCTTCCTGGTGATCAAGTTAATAGAAAATGGCCTAGATGTACCCTGTGAGCTCTGCTATTCTTACCTTAGCCTTGACCTCTCCTCTTACAGTTGAATTAAAGTTTATTTTATTTATTTTTGAGGGGGTGGGCCGAGACAGAGGGAGAGAGAATCCCAAGCAAGTCTTGCACCGGCAGTGTGGAGCCAGACATGGGGCTCAAACCCACGAACTAGGAGATCATGACCTGAGCCAAAATTGAGAGTTGAGAGTCAGACACTTAACTGACTGAGACACCCAGGTGCGCCCCCCCCATCCCCCCATCCCACCCTTAGAGTTGAGTTAAATCAATCATTTTTTAGGATTCAGAGCTGGAAAGAATAAGACCGTGTTCTGAGTCTCAGCGTTTCTTTGCCCCTGTGTCGCACTGTGCAGCATGCTGACACCACCCTCTGTTGAGTCATGCTTCTCTCCTCTCCAAGCAAACTTTCGTTTCCAGAGCTTCTCTGTGTTCTCAAATCCTATCAGTAGTGTTTTCTGGCCTGCAGGTTTTCAGAAATCCAGGGTTTCTATGGCAGTGGGGAAAGATTTTTTTCTCATCAGAAAATCAGAAAAGGCACCTCAGTGATACAGCAAACTTAATCGTTTTGGTGTTCTGACTTAAATCTTTTCCCCAAAGTTAATTACTTCTCACATCAGGGTTGTTCTTTCTAATAAAATGAAGTAATGACCATAAGAAGAAGCCGATATTTTTTTGACACGTTATAAGGAATAATGCTCAGGAATTTGGATGCTCAAGAAATTAATTGACCTTTATAGTAGTGTGTTCTCCAATCCACCAATTATTCTGGATATGGTTGTTAAGAATATGAACATCAGCCACACTTGGATTCAAATCCTGGCTGTGCCGTGTACTGTGTGGGTGTCTCTGGGCAAGTCGCTTATTTTTAAACCACAGTTTACTCATATGTCAAATGAGAATTAATGCCTTTCTCTCCTCAAAGTTACATTGAAGGCTAAATTAGGTAAGGCACATAAAATGCTTTCACAGTACCTGCCATCAAGTGAGTTCAATAAAAAGAATTCAGTTGTATCATTTAGCACTGTTACCAAACTGTTCGTGCTTCCATAAACAGCTGACCTTTAGAAAAGCTTTTTTGGCATAACATTTTCCCCCACTTCCTTATACCTTCGCTTCATCATGAACGAGGGCCAATGTGTTCAAGATTGGGATACTAAGAAAAAATAACTCTATGGCTCTTGTTCCAAAGGACTTCAGGAAATAAACAATTCCACTTTCACTTTTACTGCCTTCACTTGTTTAAATATCATGTGTGCATTTTCATGGCATTTGCAATCCTAGAAAAGTCTACAGGGCAAGAAAATAAGTGTACCACCCATAAGTATTCCACTTTTTGCTCTGGTATTTATTCATCAGATTTCTTCTACAAGTGACAGTAGTTTGGGAAACTTGCAAGCCTTAAATATTGTATTCAATGTGATGCATGCCAAACATATGGTCTCCTCTTTCAAGAAATAGAGAAGAAGGACTTGGAAGAATATACAAATTTATACAGTGGGTTGATGGCATTAATTGCATGCAGAAAAGATAACAAAAAAGCACAATTAGTTCTACCCACATAATTGGTATGAACCTCACAAGACTTTTGGCTGGTTATAAAGTCAGATAGCCAATTAAATAAAAAGATTGCCGCTTCTCATATATTGTTTAATTGGAGCAGGTGATCTCTGGCTGAGACCTGTGGTGTATTGATCTGATTCGATAAACATTTACTGAATGTCTGTTCTGTGCCAGGCACTGGCTCAGCTTTGAAATTACAAAGGTGAATAAGACAAAGACCCTGTTTTCAAGGAAGGTAGAATGCAAAATTCATAATTTATGCTTGAGGATTTACTTCCTGACTATTCTCACTGCTCAAATGGCAAGGCGTGCACATTTGAGATGTGAATATCCTCATGAGTAATTTATCAAATATGTTCCCTTTTCGTAATATCTCATATGGCAGTATTGCATAGAGTTAATTGCCAGATTACAAGGGGCCCTTGTGTATTTCTGCATATAAACACTTCCACATTTAGTGGTAGTGTATTCATGTGTGGCTGGGTATGAAATATAATTTAACCTTGTTCCTGATTCCTTAAGTAGTAAGAGAAGGGAACGTACAGGAAATATCAAAAAACCTAGCTTCATGATAATTTCTAATAAACACTTTTTCCAGGGCAATAATACTTTATACTCAAGCTGAAAAATGACATAAAGAAAGTTTGAGTAAACTCATGGCATTGGTTTTTAGACTGTCAAACTTTAAAAGTGTTATTTTATTAATTTCAAGTCAGTTTCTAGACTAGTACAGACTGGAATAAGAATGTAAGATATCATTCTTCTAAAGAAAAATTAAGGGAACTGGGAATGTGTAGGCTCTTAGGACAGGTGAGTTCTACTTGACTTTCTTAAGGATGTTGGGGCCAGAAAATGGACAATTAATTTGCATTGCCGTTTTCCCCCGTATAGCTTGCTTTCTGAAAATTGGAACTGCTAATGATGCATGATGGTTATGACCTCTTCCTCCTTCCCTTCCCTCTTATGTTTATTGAGCATCCAAACTCCTTAATGTTATTCTTTATAACAAGTCAAAAAACAGATTCTTAGGGTCACTGCTTCATTTTATTAGAGTACTCCTGTGTTTATTGAACACAAGACACTGTGCTGGTCAGGAAAATGAGGCCCTGCATAGAATTAATGTCACTTTTGAGGTCAAAGTAGTAGATCCAATAATGTAGGTGCTCTAGAGCAGTGCAGTAGTCATTCTGCTCCTATTTTCTGGTTGTGTCACTTTGGACCATTTACTGATCTCTTTAAGTTTTTGTTTCTTATTTTAAATGAAAAGTATTACCTGTCTAATGGGTTGATGTGAGGTTTCGAGACAGGTGTTCATTTGTTCAATCATCAAATATTTGTTGAGCACCTACTATTCTGTCTGATACTGTTCTGAATTCTTGGAAAACAATGGTGAACTAAAAAAGATTCCTGGGTGGCTGGATGGGCTCAGTCGGTTAATCATCCAACCCTTGGTTTCAGCTCAGGTCATGATCTCACTGTTTTGTGAGTTCAAGCCCTGCATTGGGCTCTGGTCTGGCAGTGCAGAGGCTGCTTGGGATTCTCTGTCTCCCTCTCTCTCTGCTCCTCCCTCACTCATGCTGTATCTGTCTCTCTCAAAATAAATACACTTAAAAATTTTTTTTAAAAGATGGGATTGTGCCTGCAATGTTAACATCTGAGGAATAGTAAGAAGGAAGCTAATGTGGCTACAGCACTGTGAAGAAGGGTGAGGGAAAATTATATATATTAACATACGCTGGAAGTGTCTGACCAATAACAGGTACTATTGAATTATATGATTACAGCAGGAGAAGATGAATGGGCTGAGGTAGGCATCAAACTGTTTTTGTGGAACCCATGGTATTTGAGGTGTGCCTTAAGGGGCAGGTAAGAAATAGACAGTGCCTGCTAGCTAGCCCAAATTTTGTTATTTTGTCTTTGTACTGTAAAGAGGCTAGAACCCAAACTGTTTTGCCATCATAGTGACATGATCTAACCAAGCCTCTTGTTTTATTGCCAAAGACTGAATGTTGTAATATCCTTCTCCCACCAATATTCTGCACATCCCTTACATATCGCCAAAGAAACATGCATATATAGCATGTGTAAATGTACATACAATATGTTGTATGTACAGGTAAGATGTATGTAAACGTGAGAAGAGAGAAATGATGAGATTTCCTTTTCTTCCAACGGAAAATTCCTAGGAAATGAACAGTTTGGGTCACTTACAAAGCTACATTGTAATGCCCATTTTAAAATGAAATTCAATATAAAATCATGATTTTAATCTGCTTTCAACCATCTTTCTGTTAGTGGCCAGTTATACTTAATTTATTCAGCAATTGGAGTTCCTTGGTGGTACAGAATCCCTGTGGCATTTTCTACCTCTATTTCCTTATTGTTGCTCTCTTTATTTGTATCTCTTTCAATTTAAAGGGGTTGTTTGGGGGCCTTCTGAAAATATAAACATGAGTGAGACTTTCCCAGACCACATTAGGCCAACATAAATGATGACTCACCATGAGTAACTCAATTGAGATGGTGATTAACAATTTCTATTTTTGTGGAAGAAATATGGTTAACATCTTAGAGTTCCTTATATATCATTAGCAAATCTAATTTTTTTACAATAATCTTTGATATATTTTCCTATTTTAAGAAAACACATTAGAGTGGTGTTTACACCTAAAAATCCAGCCTTTTTCACTCGGTTTATATCTTATTACCGGAATTTCTGTGAATGTGTTTCATTATTGATATTCTCTCAGACTTGAAGATGAAGTGACAAATAATCTTTGACTTTTGTACACAAGGTAGAGTTTTTAGGTGGGGAGGTTTGAGGCTAAAATTGTTGCTCCTCTCTCCAAGACTCCAAGAGCATATTACGGGAAGAAAGCCAAGAGAAAAATTTTCTTTTAAACCTCAGGGATGTATTACTGCTTTACAATTACTTGAAAGATGAATAAAATTCTTTGACAAACTATGTTATTTTAGGTGATGATTATGAATCATTAAGAAACCGAAGCTTCTTCTAGTATGCATTAAAAACCATTTTGCCTTGGATTTTATAGTGTTATTACTCTTCAACTTCTCCTGAGCACTATAATTATTCTAGGTGGTTATATAAATTGAATTTAGAGAGTCTCTATTAATTAGACAAACCATTGCTATCTTGTCTGCAATTCTGAATCACTTGCCCACCACTGCTCTCCAAATAAAGAAATTTCAAATTTATTTTAACGTGTGGTCTGTTCTTGATTTATGTGACTATTGATTATTCATGGCTCATTTTATATCCTAGGCCAAGAAGATGCATTAGATTTATCCTGTGGCTTCATTTGTCTTGACAAATTGCTGCCCCAACCTCTCCTTAGGAATAAAATTTTAACTTAGTACCATGTTAGAAGCCATTTTCAAGTAGATGTTATTAGAAAAAATAATATATAATAAATATGTATTTTTTAGGTAATTTTTTACAATTAAACAAAGAAAATGACTTTTTTCTTTACGTAGCAATTTAAGTAGACAGTTACACCAATCCATGAAACTTGAAGGGAAAGATACCTTGCTATGTGTAAATTACTTCAGTGTTAAAAAATGTAGTTGGGGCACCTGGGTGGCTCAGTCGTTTGGGCGTCCGACTTTGATTTTGGCTCAGATCATGATCTCCTGGTTGGTGAGATGGAGTCCTGCCTCAGGCTCTGCACTGACAGCACAGACCCTGCTTGGGATTTTCTCTCTCCCTCTCTTTCTGCCTCTCCACCGCTCGTGTTTTCTCTTTCAAAAATAAATAAATATGCTTTAAAAAATGTAGCTGAGGGGCGCCTGGGTGGCTCAGTCAGTTAAATGTCTGACTTCGGCTCAGGTCATGATCTTGCGGTTCATGAGTTCAAGCCCTGTGTCGGGCTCTGTGCTGACAGCTCAGAGCCTGGAGCCTGCTTCACATTCTGTGTCTCCCTCTCTCTCTGCCCCTCCCCTGTTCACGCTCTGTCTCTCAATAATAAATAAACGTTAAAAAATTAAAAAAAAATGTAGTTGAGGCTTTCTGTTCCATCTCATTTTTACACTCAAAATGGCTTATAAAGATGATTAATTGTATATTTAATTATGTTGTACTTGTGCATGGCAGATTGCTCCTTGAGGCAATGATTAAAACACAGTAAGATCTAAGGGAAACTAAGAGCTAATAGAGCAAGGCAAGGGAATGGAAGACTAGAATCTGGTATGACTCAGCAAACATTTAAGGGCTAAAAGATAAAGAAGATTGAGATTTGATTGTTGTCATCAGTTAATTTTCAATTTATTATTATAAAGTGGTAACATAATTATTCATGGTAAATTTATTCATGATAAATTATTCATGATAAACATATTGTTATGTTAGGGCATTTTAATACATTTTATTGTTCTTTAACATGTACCAGCCCCTTTAATCTTCAAGACAAACCTGAGATAGGCAGGCTTAGGTAAAAGTAATCTTTGGTCATAATATATATATTTTTCAGTATCTTCCCTCCCCCAGCTTTATTGAGATATAACTGACATATAATATTGTGTAAGTTTAAGGTGTACAATGTCATGAATTGAAATATAAATATCATGTGAAACAGGGGAGTATGTAAAGCACTTTATATTTCTTGAGCTTTTAAAAGTTACACTTGTTGAGATGAGCACTGGGTGTTTTCTGGAGACCAACTTGACAATAAATTATATTTTTAAAAAAAATTAAAAGAGAAAAAGGATGGGGAAAAAAAAGAGAAAAAGGATGGGGAAAAAAGTTAACTAGTTAAAAGACTTATTCCACCAACTTGAAATGCTGATTCTCATTTACAAAATGTTCATATGCGATGGGCTCAGTTCTTCTATTCTATTTTATTGATCAAGATGTCTATTTGTGAACCAATGTCATGTTTTATTAATTTATACATCTTTGTAATGTATTTTGATATCTTATGGGACCTAATTCCAGGCTTTAGCTATTCCTGAGCATTGTGTCTTCTATATGAATTTCATAATTATCTTGTCAAGTTCCATGAAAACATTCTATTGGACTCTTGATTCATATTGCATTGAATTTATAGGCTAACTTTAGATCATTAGCTTATTTATAGCTTTCCCTTCATGCACATGCATATCTCCATTTATTTGGGTATTCTTCACTCAACAAATATGTTTTAAACACATACTATTCTTAGGTCACTGTTATACGTGTTGGGGATAGAACATTGATTAAAATGTCCCTACTTTTAAGTAGCTTATATTTTAGTGGGGGGAAAAGAGAAAAATAGGATTCAAATATATAATATATAGTTGTCTCCATAAAGATCTTGAGTATTTCTTGTTAGGTTTATTTCTGGGTATTTCACAGTCTTTCCTATGATTCTCTTTTTTATGTTCTTTCTAAGATTACCCTTTTATTTGGTTATTGCTGGTATATAGGAGAATTACTGATGCTTGTATGTTGATTTTATATCTTGTTACAGTATGAACTTAGTCCTAGTATTTTAACAGTTGATTCCATTTGGTTTTCTATTAAGTAACAATCCTGCATAATGACTATTTATCTCCTCAATCCTAGCCTACATGTTTTATTTCATTTTTCCTTGTCTTACTACATTTCTAGGATGATTAGTAAAATATGTAATAGTAGCTATGAAAGTGAACATCTTTTTTCCTTTATCTACTTTTAATGGAATACTTCTCATTTCATAATAAAGCATGATGTTTACTATTTCTTTCTTCAATGGAGCAGGGCAATTTTTCTCCTATTTATGATTTTTAAAGTACTTTTTTAAAGTAAAAAAATTTTCAACATTTATTAAGAAGTTCGTGTGTGTGTGTGTGTAAAACGTGTTAATGTAGTGAATTGTGTTGATCTCTCTCCCTATTTTTCAATTCTCAAATATATAGTGATTATAAAAGTATTAAGTGTCTACAGGTACAGGCAATGTTCTAGGCACTTGAGTTGCATCAGTGAACAAACACTCCAAAATTCCTGACTTCAAGAAGCTTACATTCTAATAATGGAAGGCATAAAATAATAAATATGACAAATGAGAAAATTATATTTTTATTTTTTATTTAGTTTTAAATATTTATTTTGAGAGGGAGAGTGTGAGTGGGGAGGTGTGGAGAGAGAAGGAGAGAGAAAATCCCAAGCAGGCTCCATGCTGTCAGCGTAGAAACCTGAGCCGAAATCAAAAGTTGGATGCCTAACCAAAGAGCCACCCAGGTGCCCAGAAAATGGTATTTTTAGTAGGAAGGGATAAGTGCAATGTGAAACAGAGACAGCAGAGCTGGTAAGGGGAATCAGGTGTAGGGAGGGAGTTTGTAATGGATTTGGATGGGCTGACATTGCTGATTCTGAGCAGGGGAGCGGCCTGGCCTGCCTTGTGGCTGTGCGGATTCACTCTGCACTAACAGACTATGGGAGGGACGAGAAAGAGAGGAAGGACATGTGTGTAAAAGCTCCTTATAGTAAAACAGGAGGGAGTTGATAGAGACAGAACAGACCTGGTGAGTGGTAGTGGAAGTGATGAAAATCTACTTCTAATTTAAGTAGAGCTAACAGAGTTTTCTGGATTTTTATTGCATTTAGGTTATGAGAGGAAGAGAGGGGTTAAATTTTTTGGCCTCAGCAACCTGATCATGATGCTTTTTTTCTTTTAGTAAATGGCTAGATTTGATTTGCTAACAATTTGTTCAGGACTTTTGCAATGATATTCTAAAGTTGTGCTAGGTTTGCTAGGTTTGTCTGTTCTTCCATAAGCCATGCCTTTGAAAATACATAGGGTAGCTTTTTGTATGTTTAAGAGCAGTTTGTAGAAAATGAATGTTCTCTTACTTAAAAGTTTGGTTAGGCTTGCTCAAAAAGTCATTTAGACCTTTACTTTTTTTTTTTTGGATAGTGAAGGGATATGTCGGGGGTCTCTAAAGACCAAGTTTGGTGATTTGCTAGAAGGACTCACAGGATTCAGTGTTTAGTTTAACTCATGGCTAAGATTTATTACAGCAAAAGGGTACAAGGCAAAATTAAGAAAGGGCAAAGTTTCATAGGGCAAAGTTTCATGGGACAAAGTCTGGAGGAAACCAGGTGGAAGCTTCCAAGAGTCCTTGCCCAGTGTGATCTTGTGGGGTATGCTTAATTCTACTAGCAACAAGATGAACACGTGAAGTGAAGTGCACCAAAGAAGCACATTGGAGACTCAGCACCCACAGTTTTTTTTATCAGGGGCTGGTTACATAAGCACCCTCTGTATAATAAGCACCCAAATTCCAGACTCCCAGAAGGAATGCAGGTTTTTAGCATAAACCATATTCTTTGTACAAACAATTTAGGCACAGTGAGCCACCCGTTTAGAGAAAGTTTTATTTTATTATTATTTTTTAAGCTTATTTACTTATTTTGAGAGAGACAGAGAGTGAATGTGAGTGGGGCAGAGACAGAGAGAGAGAGAGAGAGGTGAGAAAGAGAATCCCAGACAGGCTCCATGCTCTCAGTGCAAGCCCAGTAAGGGGCTGGAATCGATGAACCATGAGACCGTGACCTGAGCTGAAACCAAGAGTCGGATGCTCAACCGACTGAGCTATCCAGACGCCCCTAAGAAAGTTTTATATTAATGTAAGGAAGCATTTACTGGTCACTAGCCAAGAGCCAGCTTGGAAAACTGATCTAATGGTAGCAGTCTCAGTTCTGTTATAACTTTTTTGCATGGAGGAATTGGGTGTCATAGAGATAGGAGGTAGATTGGATTGATTGCTGTTTGAATCTCTTCTGTATTATTGATTCATTCAGACTTCTAACATTTTCATGAGATAATTTACTTTTTCCTAGAAAACTTGTCATTTTAACTAGGTTTCATATTTATTGACAGTTGTTCATACTATTGCCTTATAATACTATTTTTCAGTTTCTTTTCTTTTTTTTTATTGTTGACTTGTGCCTTGTCTCAGATTATACTTGCTAAAAGTTTGTCTCTGTTAATTTTTAAAATCTTGATAATTATAGGTTAACATGAAGTCATATGAAATAATACAAAGAGATCCCATATGTCCTTTACTCAGCTTCTCCGATGGTTGTACTATTTTGCAAAGCTTGAGTATAATACCACAACCAGTATTCTGACATTGATGCAATCCACTCATCTTACTCAAGTTTCCTCAGTTTTGCTTGTACTCGTGTGTGTGTGTGTGTGTGTGTGTGTATTCTATACAATTTTATCACATGGCCAGATTTGTGTTTACAATGCCACAGTCAAGATACTAAAGAGTTCCATCACCACAGTAATCTCTCCTATTGCCCTTTCATATGTACACGTGCCTCCCTCCAACTCCCTCCTATACACACACACTTCCCCATTCTAATCCACTGGCAATCACTAATCTGCTTTCCATTTCTAAGAATTTTTCATTTCAAAAAGGTATATAAATGGAAACATACACTATATAATCTTTTGGCATTGACATTTCATGGAGCGTAATTTCCTGGAGATTCACCCAAATTGTTGTGTGTGTCAATAATCCCTTCCTTTTAATTGCTGAGCAGTAGTAAATAGTATGTATATAAACAGACATCTGGAATGTTTTCAGTTTTTTGACAAATGTGAATAAGCTGCTATGAACACTTGTTGACAACGTTTTGTGTGAACATACATTTTCATTTCTTTAGGATAAATGCACCAGAGTGCAGTTTCTGGGTCTTATGGTAATTGTGTGTTTAGTTTTATAAGAAACTACCAAACTATTTTCTGGAGAGGTGTATGATTTTATTTTATTTATTTGTATATTAAAACAATTTTTTTAAAGTTTATTTATTTATTTGAGAGAGAGACAGAGAGATGGAGCAGGGGAGGAGCAGAGAGAGAGGGAGAGAGAGAATTCCAAGCAGGTTCTGTGCTGTTAGTGCAGAGCTCAATGTGGGCTCAATCCCACAAACCGTGAGATCATGCCCTGAGCCAAAATCAAGTGTTGGATGCTTAACCAACTGAGTCACCCAGGCACCCCCTGATATCAAACTTTTCATTTAGTTTATTATTTAATTTCACTTATTAATTTAGTTTATTAATTTAAAATTTTACTCTTTGCCTTTTCTTTGAATTTTTTGTTTTTATATGGAAAATTGAGATTGGAGGTAGATCATACTGATTACTATTTCAGTTTAATTTAATTTATTTTAATATTTTTATTTTCTATTAAACATACCTATTGCTGAAAATTCCCTCTGAGAATATCCTTGGGCATCGCCCACAGATTTTGATATTCAGTACTTTTATTATTGTTATATTTCCTGTTTCCAATTTGTCTGGAAATTTATTCCTTAATGTGTGAGTTATTTAAAATTGTTTTATTTCCCAGTTAAAATTTTTGCTTTGCTCTTTGAGCTTAATATAGTTATGTTTAATTTGAATTTTGCTTTGTAGGAATTAATGTATGTTTACCATGCTTCTTCTCTTTCCCCACCTCCTTTTCTGCCTCTCATGGAATTGACTATCTTGTTGTGTTCAGTGGTATTGTTATAGTTGTTTATTTACTTCCTCTTTAATGATTTGGAAGTGAAACAATCCTTCGGTTGGCATTCTAAATCTTAATGCACATACTTGACCCTTTACAAATGGTTTTATTGAACATTGGCACACCATAAATTACGTACATTTTAAATCTAAAATTTTGTATTTTGAAAGAGTACATTTCAAATATATATATATATGTTTGATATACATATTTTAATATATATGTATATATTTTTAACATGGCTAAAATTACTGTTATTCCATCTTGTCCAAGGAAAGAACTCCAGAATTCTTTCACTTTTCTCTTTTTCTTCCCTGCCCTGTTGATTATCATGTTGGCATCATCTAGAATTTGTCTCATGCTGTTGTTGCCATTATTAGCAATCACTTCTTATTTATAGCTGTTGAGTTCCAATCCATTTGTCTGGATGTTAGAGCTTTGTTTTCCTTCTTTGTATATATGCTGTATCCCATCTTGCAGAGTTCCTAAGAATTTCCTTGAATCTAGGGTTTGCTGAGGGTTCCTCATTTAAGTTTCAGTAAGCCATTTTGTAATTTCTAGGAATTTGGAGTGAGAAGGAGAGACCACAGCATGTTCTAAGGCCACCATCTTGACCAGGAACTCAGGAGACAGGTGTGTGAACAGGAGGCAGGCAGATATTTGGAGGTGAAACTTGTCTGTTAAATCTCTGCTTATCTCTGCTCCCCTGACTACTAACTGAGTAGTTGACCTCACTGAGCTTCAGTTTCGTAACCTGTGAAATGGATGTCATAGCAGTCTTGTGAAGGTGAAATGAACTGAAGAATGACAAACAACCCTGTATTACTACATACTTGATGCTTATGGTTTCTTTTCTCTTTTTAGGTCAGACAAAATGAAATACGATGCTTTTATACAAACTAAGTTATGAACATATTGAATATATTACCCCCAAGAGTTTGTTTAGTTTGTATACATAACTGTGTTTGAAAATTGTTTATATAAAGGTCTTGGGTGATATTTTCATAATGGAGTATTGAGAATATCTTGGGATTTCTAAGAACATATCTCCAGTACTTTGAAGATAGCATTGTGGTGGACGACTTCCATCTTGCACAATGCCCTCATGGAAATTTAATAGCAGGAGAGCATTGATTATGAGTTGATTGCTGAGTTATTTATGTGCTATTAAGTAGGGCACGGGCCCAGAGCAAGTTTCAGATGGCTCTACTTTGTGCCTGTCATTTGACACTCCAGCCAGGAAACCCAAGCTTGGGAACCGCTCCCTGTTTTACAGAAAATAAACAAATGATCAGGGAATGACAAAAAGATGTCCCTTAGTATTAAGGTTCTATTTGCTTTTAATTTCTGATAATTGTTACTCAAACTCTTAGTTTAGGTATGGTTCCCAGTTTTTCAACCCTGCAGGCGTTCCCGGATTGCAGCTTCTTGATTTCGTGTCCTGGATATGAATCCCCTTGGACTCCAGGCCCCTTTTTATATAACCTTGGGAGTTGCCCTTTCCTTAAGACTGGCACGAAACTGTCAATGAGACTATCATGTGGGAGTGAATAAAAAATGTATGATAAACTAGGAAACAGTCAGCCTGGCACTGTGAAGACAAATCATGGCAGACTTATTTCATTTTCTTCTCTGATAGAGTGACAGGCCTCATAAACAAGGGGGAGTAATGGACAAGATCTATGTTGCTTCCTTATAATCACTCCTGAAACACTCCAGGTATGACTGGGCCATATTTTATGTTTTCATATAGATGAGAAACATAGGATCTTTGTCACTAAGCCTGATTAATCTTCCCAGTTTCCCTGAGACAGTGTATCCAAACCAACATGCTGGAGGTTATGCTAACAAAAAGCAGGGCAGCAGAATTAAATAATTAAAGAGAAAACCCTTTTTATCTAGGATGACCCTGATAGGCTTTATACATGTGGGAAATTGTAGTCAGAATTACAGGAAGGGGTTTGGATTGTAAGATTAAGAAAAAACATTGGGGCTTGAAGATGCCAAGCAGTATCTTCACAAAATATCCAGGAAAAATTGAGATGATATTGTAAGTTGTCCAATGAAGGACATAGTTTTTGTTTTTGAGACCCCTTAGGTAAGGTGTTAGAAAATAATTTGAACTGAGTTGGATTCTCATTCCCTGTTCAATCCAGTAAACTGTCTTTGCAAACATGTACCTTTCATGTTCTTTCATGGGGAAAATGGAATGAGAAACTACATGGATGTCACAGAAAATGAGACCAGAAAAAGAAGTCTTGTCATTAAAGAAAAAAAAAAACCCAGACTTTCTCATTTGTATCCTACAAATTAGATGGTGGGTGAACAACATGCCTTTGCCATTTTTTTTTTTTTTTTTGAGAGAGAGAGAGCACAAACAGGGGAGGGGCAGAGAGAGAGAGAGAGAGAGAGAGAGAGCAAGACACAGAATCTGAAGCAGGCTCCAGGCTCTGAGGTGTCAGCACAAGCCCAACGCAGGGCTCAAACCCATGAACTGTGAGATCATGACCTCAGCTGAAGTCAGCTGCTTAATTGACTGAGCCACCCAGGTGCCCCACAACATGACTTTTATATGTGAATGGTGGTCTGTTTATTTAAACTTTATGAGTTTAACAATTTCAGTTGAGAAGCAAAGGGGAAAAGACTAGCGGTGTTCTGTTAATTGTTCAACAGAGAGCTAGACACGTCTTATATTTTCAGTATCCAACCTTTTCTTTAAAAGAGAGGATGGGGGAGCCTGGGTGGCTCAGCTGGTTAAGTGTCTCACTTCAGCTTAGGTCATGATCTCACCATTGGTGGGTTCGAGACCTGCATCAGGCTCTGTGCTGACAGCTCAGACCTTGGAGCCTGCTTTCAGATTCTGTCTCTCACTCTCTTTCTGCCCCTCCCCCGCTTGCACTCTGTCTCTCTCTCTCTGTCTCAAAAATAAATAGACATTAAAAATTAAAAAAAATAATAAATAGGAGAGAGGATGGATTATTCTCATTCTTAATAGAAATTATGAACAATGTTGACTCAAGTGAAATATGTATTTGTGTAAAAGAGAAGAAAGTGGCTTTGTTATGGAATGAGCTTCTGTTTCCTCTACATTGCAGCTTGATCACTATTTCACTAGAAGTCTTCTCTGACCTTCCAATGTAGGTAATCTCAGCCTTTAATAAACTCCCAACACCAAGTATGTGTCTGTCTGTCTGTCTGTGTGACACACCTCCCCATACAAAGGCCGTTTGTAATTTTTTAATTTAATCTTTTCCACTAGATAGACCGTAAGCTCCCCTGAACACAGGGGATGTGCACATTTGCTCCCCGTTTCCTAACAAGAACCGAGTATGATGTCTGACACTTATTAGATGCTCAGTAAATGAATGAGACAATGAATGAATGAATGAATGTAGTCAAGACATTAAAATACTGGGGAAAATTTGGAAAAAAAAAAGCAAACACACCGTGAAGTTGAATAAAACTGTAGCTGTTGTCTGTGAAGCGATTTGTCACATAGAAGTTTTATAGTAGGTGTGTTACCTTTTTGAGTAAGGAAGGCAACCTTCCAACCATATGGAAGAGGCAGAACAATGGGTAGGTGGCAACACCATCACATTCTGGGTGGGTGGCAGATGGATGAGAAATGGGCCTGGCTCCAGCCTTGGGTTAGGCCCATCTCAGTGACTGTTAGTGAACACATTTCTCTTTTAGTACGCCATTGAAAGCCTATTTATTTATTTATTTTTTTTTATTTATTTTTTTTTTTAAATTTTTTTTTTTCAACGTTTATTTATTTTTGGGACAGAGAGAGACAGAGCATGAACGGGGGAGGGGCAGAGAGAGAGGGAGACACAGAATCGGAAACAGGCTCCAGGCTCTGAGCCATCAGCCCAGAGCCCGACGCGGGGCTCGAACTCACGGACCGCGAGATCGTGACCTGGCTGAAGTCGGACGCTTAACCGACTGCGCCACCCAGGCGCCCCTTGAAAGCCTATTTAAAAGCACTCTGGAAAAAAAAAAGAAAGGAAGGAAGAAAGAAAGGCATTCTGTGGGGGCCTTGTGATACGGCGAGTGGGTATGAGATGAAAGACCTGAGGGAACTAGATGTCTTGGCTCACCCTGGAGGGTGTGTTGGCTGCACAACACTTCTTCACTCCCCTGTGGACATTGGGTTCGCTGAGGAAGTTGGCATTCATTTACTGGAGAGTGGTAAGGGTGATGGGGATTTTCACAGCCCATGAACACACATCACAGAATAATTTTCTATCCTTTGGCAACTTCATGATTTCACGACTTCCTCTTTGTTGGGAAAATCCAGGACTCTTACCTAACATCTGTCATGTTTTGTTTTTCCCCCAAAATGCAGGGGAAGGGAGGAAAAGAGATCTTAGCAAGGAAGGGGAAAATAAGATAGAAAGATCCAAACTTTCATTGTGCAGTCATTGTGAAATCAAGTCCAGGATGGTGGGGACTTTCACGGCAGACGTTGTAATTCTCACCTTCTATAGACTTATTCTCTATACCTCTTTATTTTCTCTATTCACGAATAATTTTTGGTATTAGGGTTATTATGCAAATGTTACCAAAGCTAAAACAAAACAAAAGAGACTTAATTGTATCCAGAAAGATCTGAGGAACGAGTGAGGTTTTGAGATTTGGAGATAGGGTAATTGGAAGTTGTGGTTACTTATTGGGACCTCACCAGAAAGGAGATCGATTTTTTTTTTCTTAACCTAGTTTGGGTACAGTTCCATCTGAACCCCACTGATTGGCTTGATGACTTCTCACTGACTCCTCCAGCTCTTTGATTCTGTGAACGAAGAAATACACTGATACTCAGAAACACATCTAGATCAGTGGTGGGGTAAACCTTAAACTTTATAAATGAATGTTCTTTACATCACAATCTAAGCTCTGTTTTCTTTGGACCTTCTTTTTCTTTTTTCCTGGAAAGCAAAGCTTGACATGTCAGCTGATGATTACTATTGATGGTAGGCTTGGTGGAAGTCAGACAATCAAATTTCAGATGTAAGACCTCCATTTGGCTTGTGGTGGGGGAAAATGAATTGAGAAGTATATCCAAGTTGGAATTCAGCACTTTTAATTTTTATCAAAGGCTGGTGGTTATCTTTAGCAACCACTTAAGCCTCAGTATATCATTGGTGAAAACTATGAGAAGTTATAAACATGTCTAAAAGAAAAATGATTTTGCACCTTTGATGAGGGCTTAATTTCTGTGAAGTATGTATGTATATGTGTGTATACGTGTGTGTGTGAAGTGACCCAAGGCAGCATCTCTAGATCAGAGAAGGTGTGGTTTATGAGGAAACCATGGAGGACCATGGGGGATAGGGGTGGGGATATATGTGTGGATGACATTTTGCTGAAGATGTGAGGATCTCTCTGGTTGGATGGGAAGAATCAAACATAATACACCCTCCGGATGAATTAAGTAGGCTGCTTCTAAATTGGTTTCATCTGCTTTTGTGTCTATAATAATAGCATAAGAGTGAGATAATATGACTGAATTCAGTGTGGAGAACTTTCACTTGTATAAAACAGCAGATTCATGCCAATGAAGGAAAAACATATATAGCAATTAAGAGAAAATATTCTGGTAATTTCACTCTTGATGTATAAAGAGATTACTTAGACTAAAATTATTTGTATGCCAATGTGGAAATAATTACTTTTTGATTTACTTGCATTATTGATGAAGATGATGTGCATTTCTGAGGGAGTTGTATTTGTAATGAACTCATCAGGGAGTAGTCTTGGGGTACTCTTATAGGGATGCCCTCATTTCTGACATGTTGCAAAACCATGCTCTATGCCCTCTTAATTTCACAAAACTGTTCTTGTTCATTAAGAAACTGATAAAAGAATGATATTTTTCATTTGATCTATGATCTCACAATCAACATTTTCTGAAAAATAAACAAATATGATTGATAACATAATGAAATTATTTACATATGATATCAGATCAACTTTTAGTTATTAAAGTATTTACAATAGCATTAGTAATCAGGCATTCTGTGTAACTTTGGTAGCCTCAACAATGAAGCCAACCATCCATCAATTTATTCATTATTTTTCTAGCTGCTTCCTCGGGCCATTTGAATGATGCAGTCGAGTTTCATCTTTGTCATTGTGGAATAATCTTCTTATTTATTTATCACTGAACCCCTGGCACAATCCCTACCACTTCCTTTTTTTTTTTTTTTTTTCTAAGCTTGCTGTGACACATCATCCTACATGGGCTGATAGAGTGCTAGCACTGAACAGGACCATACGTGTTGTCTGACCCAACTTTTTTTCAATGAAACTGAGGTCTAGAGATACTAAGTAACAAGCTTGATGGTACCCAGACTTCCGTATTCACTTTAACTATCTGCCTTTCAGCCCATCTTTTCCCCACTCTTAGAAGAGTGCTCCCTCCTCATTTCTAAAGGGACAGACTCTGAGTTGGGTCCCCTTCCTTACCCCCCCAGGAGAAACCTAATCTTTATAATAAATACTTGCCGCATTCTCATCCTGACAAGAGTTTTAGCAGAATGGAGACCAACGTCTGCCTAAGCTGTGGTAGTGTAGGAGTGTGTGGGTGTGGGAGGTGCTGGTGGTGGTTCGAGGACTCCATCTTTCAACAGGAACACGAGGGTGGTATGAAGAAGGGAGGTCTATTCGTTCATTAGGAATATAATCAGAGGACTACAATATCCTGCTCTTACCCACAACTATTTATTATGCCCTAATTATGGGTCTGACACTGTTTGTAATTTTCAAAATTTATGAAAAATCATACAATTTTCATAAATGTATTTATAACAGTCTTATGAGATAGATATTATTACCCACAATTTTTCAGATGAGAAAATTGGAGCAAGGACAAAATGACATGATTTGTCTGAAGTCCTACAGCTAAATGGTGGCAGAGTCAGGATTTAAAGCCAGATTTCTCTGACTACAAAATTGGTGGGTGTTTTTTTTTTTTTAATTTAAGGCTGAATTTTATTTCCTGGACATGAGAAAGATTGGTTTTGTTTAATCATAGCATCTATAAAATAATATGTTTAAAAATCAAGACTACCATAATATGTATAGAAATACACACACATATATGTACATACACATATGTACATATATGTACATATATGTACATATATGTATATATATATGAAGAGAGAGACCAAAATATACCAACTTATAGAGACAAATATTTTTATTTATATCATGAATCTTGCCTGAAAAATATTTATTGAAGTAAGATAAAACTAATGGGAATGAGAGACTTAATGTGGTTTTAGTTTTTATGTGGCTGGAGCTCTAGACTTAGACTATTATTTATACATACATATTTATGCATATATATGCATACAAAATTGAGTTCTGAAAAAACATACCATACTCCCTCTGTCAGAGCCAACCTACTTTGCTGCTAAGTCAAAGTTTCCGAGAGTGGGGAGATAAATGTGCAAGTAAAAAAAAGTGTCATGAAACTTTATACCCATTTTGTTGGGCGAGATTCAGTTACGCAAAATGAACATTCTGTAGATATGCTGCACAGCTTTGTGCTAAAGATGACAGTACTATGTTTTATACTTAAAAATCTGTCAAGAGCGGGGCGCCTGGGTGGCTCAGTCGGTTGAACGTCCGACTTCGGCTCAGGTCATGATCTCGCGGTCCGTGAGTTCGAGCCCCGTGTCGGGCTCTGTGCTGACAGCTCAGAGCCTGGATCCTGCTTCGGATTCTGTCTCCCTCTCTTTCTGCCCCTCCCCCACTCATGCTCTGTCTCTCTCTCTCTGTCAAAAATAAATAAAAAAGATTAAAAAATTTTTTTTTAATCTGTCAAGAGGGTAGATTGTGTGTTAAGTGTTCTTCCCACAATAAAAAAAAGTTGCATGTGGATTATAAAATAAACACCTATTTATATATATTTTAAAAGTATGCATTTTGATGAGGGCAGGAATTACGAGTATCTTTTATTTGTTAAAATTGTTTTTGTCATGTGATACATCATACATGTAAAGAGCGTCTATCAAATATATGTACAGTTTCAATACAGCAAAATATACATACCACTCAGTTTAAAGAAAAAAGGAAAAATTCTACCAATACTTGAGATGTCACCGTGGTCCTTTACAATCCAAAACTCTTACTGAGAATTCTGCGTCTATACTCATAAGTGAGATGGCAGTGGGTATCAAGATAAACTAGCTTCAGAAGGAATAGCACTTTTCCGAATTTTTCCGAATTCTGAAGGAGTTGATGTAAGACTGAATCAATCTTTCTTGACTGTTTCATAGAACATCCCTGGAAAACCATCTATACTTAGTGATACTGTGCTAAGGTTTTAATTCTGATTCTATTTTTCAATATTTACAGTGTCATTTATAATATTTATAGTATCAAAAGAAAGGTTTTCTTTTTTCTTTTTGAGTCGGTTTTGATACATTGGTAAGTTTTGTTAAATTACATTTTGTAGAAATTTGTTCATCTCACATAAATTATCAAATTTATTAGCATACATTTTTCATCTCTGACACAAAGTTGTTAATGTCTGCTGTGCCATCATTTATGTTTATTCTTTATTATTATTAATTTATGCTTTTTTCTTTGATCAATGTTGCTAGGCACTTTTATACTTGTTTTTTAAAACAGAACCAAGTTTTGGTTTTTTTGACCCTCTCCATCATATTTTTGTTTCCTTCTTTATTAGTTTTGCTCTTAGCTGTTTCCTTCATTTAAATTTTTTTCTTTTATTTTCTTAAACATCTTTACTTGGATGCTGAGCTCATTTATTTTCAGGCTTTCATCTTTTTTATTGTAATTATTCAATACTTTCTCTTAGCTTTATCACACAATTGTCACTTGTGGTACCATAGTTCATTGTTTATTCTAAACATTATTTTATATGACACTTAAAAAATACAATTGTAGCATAATGGTTTCTCATCATTTTTAATTTTTATTTATACTTGTCAGATGATTCTGTAAACTTTTAAAAACATATAATTATGCCATGTTGCTCTTGTGCATATATATGAAAGAATATATAAAACTAGATCGGTTAAGATAGTTATTAAACTCTTTCACATTCAGAATCCAGCTCTTCTGAATCATTCATTGGTTCAGTCATAGACTTTTATTTTTGTCTGTATTATGTCATCCTCTGTGCCATCAAAGGCATTCCTTAAAGAGTGATTTACTATTTTCCCTGAGATCTTCCTCCAAAATGTTGACAGCTATTACGTGGGTTTTGATATTGGTGCTTTCTTGATGTTACCATAAATATGTCACTGGATCATTTTTGGTGAACAGACAGAATTTGTATTTTTGTCCTCAAATGATCCTCAATGTTTTGTGCACTGAAAGATGAAGGATGCAATTTTCTTGTTAAATCACCAGGAATAATAATCTATTATGTGCAGGTAATGTCAATTATGTCATCTGGCGAACTATAATGGAAAGTCATCATTGATCATAAGATACATTCTGATTTCAGAGATATTAAAATGTGAAAAACTGCATGCTTTAGATTAGATACAAGATGGTGTTCAGTTCTAAATATTTTCTAATTTCGATTTCAATATCTCCTTTCTCCTCTAACCTATAGGTTATTTAAAAGCTTACTTTAACATTTCTAAATGCATGAGTGTTTCTGTTTTCTTTTTGCTGTTGACTGCAAATTTTTTTTCTATTTTTATTTATTAAAAAATTAAATTTCAGTATAGTTTTTTTTTTTTTAATTTTTTTTCAACTTTTTTTTTTTATTTATTTTTGGGACAGAGAGAGACAGAGCATGAACAGGGGAGGGGCAGAGAGAGAGGGAGACACAGAATCGGAAACAGGCTCCAGGCTCCGAGCCATCAGCCCAGAGCCTGACGCGGGGCTCGAACTCACGGACCGCGAGATCGTGACCTGGCTGAAGTCGGACGCTTAACCGACTGCGCCACCCAGGCGCCCCAGATTTCAGTATAGTTGACACACAATGTTACATTAGTTTCAGGTGTACAACATAGTGACTCAACCTCTCTATACATGATGTTGTGCTCACCACAAGTGTAGCTACCATCTGTCACCGTGCAACACTATTACAGTATCATTGATTATATTCCCTATGCTGTGCCTTTTACTCTCATGACTTCTTCACTCAATAACTGGAAGCCTGTATCTCCCACTCCCCTTCACCCATTCTGTCCCATTCCCCCTTCTCCCTCCCTTCCGGCAACCCTCAGTTTGTTCTCTGTATTTATAGATATTGAGTGCTAACTGCTGTGTTTTTAGTTGGAAAATATATTCTGCATTGTGCCAGTGTTTTTGAAATTTGTCAAGACTTGTTTTACGGTCTTGATATGGTTGATTTTTGTTCATCTTCCTTTAATGTTTGAGAAGAATTAAATCTCCAGTTTTTGTGGCTCATGAATTGTGTTGTTCAACATCTTGAATGATTTTTTCATCTGCTTGATGAATCAGTTTTTAAGAGAGATGTGTTAAATCTCCATCTTTGTGAATTTTTCTAACTCCAGTCTATTGGCAATTTCTGCTTTATATATTTTGAAACTATGTTACGAGGTATATTCAAGTTTAAAATTATATCTTCCTGGGTAGTTGAAATTTTGACCAATACGTAGTTATTCTGCAAATCACTGTTATGCATCTAATGTCTATTATATAACTATTATATTTTGTATCTCTGTTTTTTTTTAAATTTAATTTAATTTTAAATTCAAGTATAGTTAACATTATTATATAACTAGTATATCTCTAGCAATAACTTAGAATATCCCTAGTGATAATTTTCATATTATTTGATCTTTAATAGTATTTGTATTTATCTCTAACAATGATTTTTGAATGGGGCCTATTGTCTATTATTAATATCAGATTTATTTTGATTAATATTTGCCTGATTTATAATTTTTAGCCTTTAACTTTCAACCTTATAGTGTTCTAATTCTCTTTTGAATCTCATATAAATAGTTCATAGTTGTATTTTTTAAAAATCCACTTTGGCAATCTTAACTAAAAATTTTAGTCCATTTACATTTGGTTTAGTTACCAGTACTTTAAAATTCCTATCTATAATCTTACTTTGTGCTTTCAATTTCTAATTTTTCTACTTCTTTTTCTTTCTCTTTTTTTTTCTGTTTCTTTTGGATTGAATTTTCCCCCATCAGCTATTTTGGAAGTTATAATCTCCATGTCTACTCTTCTAGTGATTTCTCTAGAAATCTTAATATGTATGTTTAACAAAGTCTACTATTAATGAGTAGCTTTTCCTTCTTTTAGTGCAATAGAAGGGATTTTAAATCAAATCCACTAATTCCCCTCTGTACTTTTTACTATTGTCATTGTTTCTTAGTTCTATTTTTAATACCAGAAATTAGATATCATAGTGACTAAAACATACAGTATACTATTTTTCTCTTACTTTCTAAAATGCAATCTTAGAAATTAACCCCTTATTAAATTATATAATATAATATCTTACATAATATTCTCTAGTCTGTGTCCCTAACATATTCTATGCTCTTGAGGATGAAGCATCTGGTTTTATTTATTTTTTAATTAATCCGCAGTGTCTGTGACAATGCTGTGTACTTTGCAGGTGCTTAATAAATACTTGCTGGCTCATTGACTCAGCATCCAATTATTCTCATGAGTTTTCATTAAATGAGAAAATTCAACACCCAAGTTAAAATGTTTAGAGATTTTTTTTTTCTGTTGTAGTTAGTTTTGGTTTTCTATGCTCCATTTCCATGGGACTGATTCAACTGGAAGTTTCAATTACTAGGCCAAGTTGGCATGGGAAGTGGTGGGCGGGAAGAGAGATGAAGAGAAACAATTGGGAATGTAAAAAGTGTCACTACATTTTGTGACTATGTGAAAAGCAGGAAAACTAGTATGGTTTAATTTCTCTTTTCTTTCTTCCTTTTTTTGAGAGAGAGAGAAAGAGAGAGAGTGTACGCAAGTGAGGGAGGGGCAGAGGGAGAGGGAGAGAGAGAGAGAATCTTAAGCAGGCTCCAGGCCCAGTGTGGAGCCCATTGCGGGGCTCAGTCTCACGACCGCGAGATACTGACCTGAGCCAAAATTAAGAGTCGGACTCTTAACTGACTGCCATTTTTCATATGCTGCTCTTCTACCTAACTATATTCTTTCTTTTTTTTATGTACTGACATCTATCAGTACTCATAAGAGTCCCATGCTAGATGGGATAGTGATTCATTTTATTCCTGGGCTTCATTCTGTGTCAGGTAAGGCCATTGTATATCCAAGACAAAATTTACATCTCTTTTATCATTAGCCAGGCTGTTTTTTCCCAATATTTCAGTGTCTTTAAGATAAAAAGAAAAGAAAAGAAAAGAAAAGAAAAGAAAAGAAAAGAAAAGAAAAAACCCTCTTTCTTCAGTATGTGATGAAGATAACGCCCTTCTTAATTTTTTAGTCTTATCTTTTCCACTTGGTTCATCTAGAAAAACATTTCTTTCCCACTAATAAAAACACTTTTCTTGCCTTATAGTATCTGATCCAAGAGAGCTTAAAAATAAACCTGAATTTCACTTAAGATAATGTAATAAAAGGACTCTGGATCAGACATCTATTACTCATTATTTATAACCTCTGGTTAAAAGTCATGCTAATCTAGAGTTACTGCTATTTATTTCTCGGACTGTTTTCTCAAAAGACTCATGTGTTGTCTTTAGTCATTTTTACTTTGATTGTGATGTCAGTGAGGCAGAGGTAAAATTTGAAACACTGGGTGTTATTAGGGAACAAAGGACCACCACCATAAAGCAAGTTAGTGATCAAAATTTGTCACTTCTGACCACTGTCTCACAATGACTTGTCACCATACTCAATTGCTGAAGAATAATTTGGAATTTTTAGCTTTCAATGATTGTTTTTTGGTGTACAATACAGTAATTTAACACTACATGTTGTACACCTGAAACTAATATAACACTGTATGTTAACTAATTGGAATTAAAATAAAAACACAAAATAAATAAAGGTTATTTTACCAGCAGAAAAATAATAATAATTTTCTTCTAAAGAAAGGCAAGGTGTTTTTTATGTATATTCTTCATATGTGGCCATGTGATATTATTTGTTTGATCTTCAACAATTTTTAAATGTTTCGTTGAGATTATTTACTGTGTTTACGTACAGTTGCTGGGATCCAAAAGGATCAAGAGAGGGCTTCCTATAACCTCATGAAAATCTTTGTTTCTGAAAATCTTTGAATTCTGATCAGAATGCATGTAAAGAAACAAGAATTCACTTCATAGTCTGTAATGAGTTAAATAGCAGTTTATTGTGTAAATTCTGTTGATGGCTAGACATCACATGCTATATTAATCATAAAATTGAACTCTGAATCTACCTTGGAAAGACTTTTGAAGCATATGGATCAACATACCTTCTGCTTTTCCTTTGAGGACACTCCCCATCACAAGAGAAAGGTGGTGGGAGATTTCCTCTCAATTCTCAGTATTCATTGGCTGAATAAAATGAAGAATTGAAGCAGCTATACCAATAGTAGGTCTCCATCTTGCACTCTAAAGCATTTTTATCCAAGTTTTCTGCTAGTGGCTGACACAAGTGAATCAAACTGTTTCACTGTATTACTATAGATGCCCTTATGCAGCCGAACAGAATGTAATTCTGGTTGATTCATAGCATGTAGCTTCAGTGACCTAACTGACAATTCAGATGGAAAGGATTTACTTGGAGTTACTGGTAAATATTGCTTATACCCTTCCTCTCCTCATCTAAGAGTATTGCCATTAGTGAAAACAGTATTCTTGGGACTGTGCTGTAGGATCCTTGTTTCTGGACATACCTATGGATTATTGGGTTGAAGATGCAGCATAGATTTCCATCATTTCTGCCCACTGGAAAAGCTTATGGGGTGAAAGCAATTTCTTCCTTCTACGCACCCACGCTTGGTCATTATTTTCCCTACGTAAGAGTAAATTAAGTCTTTACACAAATGGAGTTAGGGTTATACCTCCAAAAGGAATTCATAGAAATGAGGGTTTAATGTAGGGTATCCATGAATACCAAAAAGAGGTATTCCTCAGTAGTGCTGAGGAACCTTTACAAGATATCTCTTTGGAGTAAAAGTTTTATGAGAAAAAGACATAAATCCTCTTGTTGTCTTACATTTCAATATCATATCTCTGAACTAAAAGACTGTGATGGTAGATGCTGTATATGGAGCATTTCAATTTGTCCTTTGCCCCCCTCCTGACTCAGAAAGTGATTGCTTTATTCAAATCATGATGCTGAATGAATTATTATTGACTAATGAGTTCCTTAATCTATATGGGTAGGACAGGGGATAAATTTGTGGGGAACCAGGTTATCAGAATCTTTCTGCAATTTCCTAGGAGCCTGAAGAAAATAGAACAATAAAGGATATTTATAGTTAATATTCATACTCTAAAATATCTCAAAATAGATGTAGGAAAAACTCCCCCATCTCACATTTCCAAAGCCTAACCACTTATTTTTTTTATTATTGTTTTTTAAAATATAATTTACTGTCAAATTGGTTTCCATACAACACCCAGTGCTCATCCCAACAAGTGCCCTCCTCCATGCCCATCACCCACTTTCCCCTCTCTCCCACCCACCATCAACCCTCAGTTTGTTCTCAGTATTTAAGAGTCTCTTATGGTTTTCCTCCCTCCCTCTCTGTAACTTTCTTCCCCCCTTCCCTTCTCGCATGGTCTTCTGGCCTAAACACTTATTTAAGAGTTAATTGAGCACATGGGAATTGTATATTTTTTTAAATAATTTATTAACTGAGTCTAAAACTAAAGAAAATCTGAAAGTCAAGTTTTCTTCCATTACTGAGTTCAGTGTTATGGATTTAAGGCCTTTTACTCTCTTTCTGAGTTATCATTAGAGTAGATTATAGGCTTGGTTATCTACAGATTCCCAGCTTTAGAAAAGAGGGGAACGTATTCACTCAAAGTTTTAGAAATTAAATTAAGAGGAGTTATCTTTGAAATGTCTAAAAAATTTATTGAGCTTTGGTGAGTTTAATTTCAGTGTGTTTAATAAATATCAAAAGTGGATTCATTTAGTTAAGGCCATCAGATGAAGGAAGGTGTTCTTCCATGCAGACAGTCAAGTAAGAGTGGAGGGTGACTTACACTTCACCTTTGGCCTCTGATTTAGCAAATAGTCAAGCAAAAGCTATCTAGAATTGGTTGGATGTTAACTAATGTTAGGTCATTTTTATTCCGGTATAGTGGAAATCGTCAGTAACCTTGACTTCCAGGTATTCTAGGGGATGAAGTTTGAAGATAGTGATAAAAGTGAAGACAAAATAACTTGATGGAATAAGAAACTTGGATTAGTTCAGTATTGTTGCCGCTTGAGAGGGAGGAAATCTATATGAAGTGCTTGAACACAAATGGAATTACCAAATACATAAGAGGACAAAAAAGGGAAACACTCATCTTTTAGTTGATGGCAGATTTTATTACTTACCCCATGAACTCTTCTCTTCCCACTGCCACTCTCACCCCCGCCCCAGGATATAGACCCTTTCTCTTTAATACTTAGATTCTGTGTGCATGTGTATTTTGTAGTGTGTGTATGTGTATATGTGTCCTCAGTATAGGGTTATTGGATTAGGGGCATAATGTTTATGTTTAGTTTCAAGTCCTGATGACTCATATTGATTTGATGACTAGTTGATCCATGGCATCTTCATGACCTTCAATTTCTAATTTTTCTACTTAGCCTAATGCCTTTCTGAGCAACTGTCTTCCATACTCTTGGATTACTCGCTTATCTCTTATGTAGTTATGTATTCATTTGAAATACACAGACACCATGTAGGATAATTTATTACCACACAGAATTGTTACTGTGTGCAGAATTTCGTACTTAATGAGCCAGTTTTGTCTCATATCCAAAACATGGCAGGTACTAAAATAGTCTGGGTGTCAGAATCTGCCCTGGCTCCCTGCCTAGTAGAGATTTGCTTCTCAAGAATCAGAATGGCAAAGCAATGGGAACTAGGCCAGCACTAAAAACCTAGCCAGGCCCTAAAAGTTGATGTGATCACTGGCTGTTCTCTAGACTACTGTATCACTTTTCTCCTTGATTCTGGGCATCTGACTCTTAGTTCTTGACTTTCCCTTTGTTTCCTGCCACTGGGCTGTGCTATTCTTGATATTCTCCCCTGCAGTTGAGCATCTTTTGGTACAGTGGGCTTCTGAGTGATGTTCTACTAGAATTTGAGCTGTCAAAGGGAGGATATCTGTTTATTTTGTTTAGTGCTATGCCTTGGTGACTAGAACAATGCTTGGTGGGTGTCAAGTACTCAGTTAATA
The DNA here is from genome assembly GCF_007474595.2 of Lynx canadensis. NCBI lineage: Eukaryota > Metazoa > Chordata > Mammalia > Carnivora > Felidae > Lynx > Lynx canadensis. Next base: position 109,261,238 of record NC_044308.2, on the reverse strand, counting down.
AATACACGTTGAATAAAATTTATTGACTTGTTTCTAGCATTTTGTTTTCCTCTAACTCTCTTATCTTTGCACTTCCATGAGTAGTATTTGTCCTTGGGTATTTAACTTGTGTTCCCAACAGGGTGATAGAGGAACTCCAGAAAGAGTATTCTTTTTCTCAGTGCTCATGCACATCTAGCCATATCTAGCCCATGGCAGTCCACTGGATGGTATGCTCAAGGATGTTAATATTATAAGGTGTTACCACCTATATCAGGTTTTTTTTAACGTTTATTTTTGAGAGAGAGAGAGCAAGAAGGGGAGGGACAGAGAGAGAAAGAGGGAGACACAGAATCTGAAGCGGGCTCCAGGCTCCATGCTGTCAGCACAGAGCCCTACATAGGCTCAAACTCATGAACCATGAGATCATGACCTGAGCCAAAGTTGGAGGCTTAACTGATTGTGCCCTCCCAGGCACCCCTGACCTATATTAGTATATAAACCATCTGGCACTAAGGATAAATGAGAGTCTCCATGTGACTTTTGTCTCTCCCAAATTAGATATTTTTATGACTAAAAAGTTCTTAGGTTTTAGCAGAGAATAATTTCAGGAAATTCTTAGGTAAACAGACCAATTTCTCTATATTGTCTAACTGGGTTAGGGTCAGTGATCTTTTCTGCAGCATGAAAAATATTCTTTGGGGGAGAAGGACATAGGTCCAAATGGATTAATGCAGATGGGTGACAGGCATTCTGCATTCTTAGGAAGTCTACAAGTAATAATGATACTACTGTGTAGGTGAAGATGTACACACTTACCTGCTTCTAATGTCTAGCAGCACTATTTGTGCTATTGAGAATTAATCTAATACATTTCTCTGAGGGAAGTCTTAAAATTCTATAAGACTGAGTTTTATAGGAATGTATTTCAAATTAGTTTCCCATTTAAAGCCACAGAAATATAGATTGTAGAGCTCAAGACACCTTGAGAGATCATCTGTTTCAGACACCTACCTATGGGCAGGTTATGTATAATTCGAATTTCACGCAAAGTATCCATCTGAGACCCAAAGAGGTTGGATGACTTTCCTGCCAAGGGTGACATAGCATAGCTTTTGAAGAAAATAAATTTCATCTTTTGAGATATAGTGCAAAAGGGAATACCTGTTCTCATAATTTTTGTTTAAATTTTTCTTTCATAGAAAGCTTCTACAAATAATTGGCAGTGTCCTAAGTGCATCTTCTTATAACATGTGTAGAGTTCAGTCTGTAGTTTCAACTGAATGGGATTACAGGCTAAAATCAGAAGCTTTTCCCTTTCTTTAAGGCAGAGGGTTTATGCTCTTGGTAAGACAAATCACAGTACATCTAATAAAATATAGCAGGCCCATAAGTCATCTTCAGAGCCTCAGACTCTTGATTGAGAATCAGCATACCATCATTTTTCGCCATTCTTAGGTAAAAGAACTGTAAAATGCTCTTAGAAATACATGCATTAGAATTAACTGAAAGATTCATAAGACTTTAGAATTAGCTGAGGCTAAAAATCATTTCAACTGCCATTTTCATTTTATTTTATTTTATTTTATTTATTTTTTTATATATATGAAATTTATTGACAAATTGGTTTCCATACAACACCCAGTGCTCATCCCAAAAGGTGCCCTCCTCAATACCCATCACCCACCCTCCCCTCCCTCCCACCCCCCATCAACCCTCAGTTTGTTCTCAGTTTTTAACAATCTCTTATGCTTTGGCTCTCTCCCACTCTAACCTCTTTTTTTTTTTTTTTTTCCTTCCCCTCCCCCGTGGGTTTCTGTTAAGTTTCTCAGGATCCACATAAGAGTGAAACCATATGGTATCTGTCTTTCTCTGTATGGCTTATTTCACTTAGCATTACACTCTCCAGTTCCATCCACGTTGCTACAAAAGGCCATATTTCATTTTTTCTCATTGCCACGTAGTATTCCATTGTGTATATATACCACAATTTCTTTATCCATTCATCAGTTGATGGACATTTAGGCTCTTTCCATAATTTGGCTATTGTTGAGAGTGCTGCTATGAACATTGGGGTACAAGTGCCCCTATGCATCAGTACTCCTGTATCCCTTGGATAAATTCCTAGCAGTGCTATTGCTGGGTCATAGGGTAGGTCAATTTGTAATTTTCTGAGGAACCTCCACACTGCTTTCCAGAGCGGCTGCACCAATTTGCATTCCTACCAACAGTGTAAGAGGGTTCCCGTTTCTCCACATCCTCTCCAGCATCTATAGTCTCCTGATTTGTTCATTTTGGCCACTCTGACTGGCGTGAGGTGATACCTGAGTGTGGTTTTGATTTGTATTTCCCTGATAAGGAGCGATGCTGAACATCTTTTCATGTGTCTGTTGGCCATCTGGATGTCTTCTTTAGAGAAGTGTCTATTCATGTTTTCTGCCCATTTCTTCACTGGGTTATTTGTTTTTCGGGTGTGGAGTTTGGTGAGCTCTTTATAGATTTTAGATACTAGCCCTTTGTCCGATATGTCATTTGCAAATATCTTTTCCCATTCCGTTGGTTGCTTTTTAGTTTTGTTGGTTGTTTTTTTTGCTGTGCAGAAGCTTTTTATCTTCATAAGGTCCCAGTAATTCACTTTTGCTTTTAATTCCCTTGCCTTTGGGGATGTGTCGAGTAAGAGATTGCTACGGCTGAGGTCAGAGAGGTCTTTTCCTGCTTTCTCCTCTAAGGTTTTGATGGTTTCCTGTCTCACATTTAGGTCCTTTATCCATTTTGAGTTTATTTTTGTAAATGGTGTGAGAAAGTGGTCTAGTTTCAACCTTCTGCATGTTGCTGTCCAGTTCTCCCAGCACCATTTGTTAAAGAGGCTGTCTTTTTTCCATTGGATGTTCTTTCCTGCTTTGTCAAAGATGAGTTGGCCATACGTTTGTGGGTCTAGTTCTGGGGTTTCTATTCTATTCCATTGGTCTGTGTGTCTGTTTTTGTGCCAATACCATGCTGTCTTGATAATTACAGCTTTGTAGTAGAGGCTAAAGTCTGGGATTGTGATGCCTCCTGCTTTGGTCTTCTTCTTCAAAATTCCTTTGGCTATTTGGGGCCTTTTGTGGTTCCATATGAATTTTAGGATTGCTTGTTCTAGTTTCGAGAAGAATGCTGGTGCAATTTTGATTGGGATTGCATTGAATGTGTAGATAGCTTTGGGTAGTATTGACATTTTGACAATATTTATTTTTCCAGTCCATGAGCAGGGAATGTCTTTCCATTTCTTTAAATCTTGTTCAATTACCTTCATAAGCTTTCTATAGTTTTCAGCATATAGATCCTTTACATCTTTGGTTAGATTTATTCCTAGGTATTTTATGCTTCTTGGTGCAATTGTGAATGGGATCAGTTTCTTTATTTGTCTTTCTGTTGCTTCATTGTTAGTGTGTAAGAATGCAACTGATTTCTGTACATTGATTTTGTATCCTGCAACTTTGCTGAATTCATGTATCAGTTCTAGCAGACTTTTGGTGGAGTCTATCGGATTTTCCATGTATAATATCATGTCATCTGCAAAAAGCGAAAGCTTGACTTCATCTTTGCCAATTTTGACGCCTTTGATTTCCTTTTGTTGTCTGATTGCTGATGCTAGAACTTCCAGCACTATGTTAAACAACAGCGGTGAGAGTGGGCATCCCTGTCGTGTTCCTGATCTCAGGGAAAAAGCTCTCAGTTTTTCCCCGTTGAGGATGATGTTAGCTGTGGGCTTTTCATAAATGGCTTTTATGATCTTTAAGTATGTTCCTTCTATCCCGACTTTCTCAAGGGTTTTTATTAAGAAAGGGTGCTGGATATTGTCAAAGGCCTTTTCTGCATCGATTGACAGGATCATATGGTTCTTCTCTTTTTTTTTGTTAATGTGATGTATCATGTTGATTGATTTGCGAATGTTGAACCAGCCCTGCATCCCAGGAATGAATCCCACTTGATCATGGTGAATAATTCTTTTTATATGCTGTTGAATTCGATTTGCTAGTATCTTATTGAGAATTTTTGCATCCATATTCATCAGGGATATTGGCCTGTAGTTCTCTTTTTTTACTGGGTCTCTGTCTGGTTTAGGAATCAAAGTAATACTGGCTTCATAGAATGAGTCTGGAAGTTTTCCTTCCCTTTCTATTTCTTGGAATAGCTTGAGAAGGATAGGTATTATCTCTGCTTTAAACGTCTGGTAGAACTCCCCTGGGAAGCCATCTGGTCCTGGACTCTTATTTGTTGGGAGATTTTTGATAACCGATTCAATTTCTTCGCTGGTTATGGGTCTGTTCAAGCTTTCTATTTCCTCCTGATTGAGTTTTGGAAGAGTGTGGGTGTTCAGGAATTTGTCCATTTCTTCCAGGTTGTCCAATTTGTTGGCATATAATTTTTCATAGTATTCCCTGATAATTGTTTGTATCTCTGAGGGATTGGTTGTAATAATTCCATTTTCATTCATGATTTTATCTATTTGGGTCATCTCCCTTTTCTTTTTGAGAAGCCTGGCTAGAGGTTTGTCAATTTTGTTTATTTTTTCAAAAAACCAACTCTTGGTTTCGTTGATCTGCTCTACAGTTTTTTTAGATTCTATATTGTTTATTTCTGCTCTGATCTTTATTATTTCTCTTCTTCTGCTGGGTTTAGGCTGCCTTTGCTGTTCTGCCATTTTCATTTTAAAGAAGAAGTGGGTCCTAAAAATTGATGATATTATGTATTTGACCACAATTAAAGAAAAAGTGATGGGGCTCCAAAAGTTTCATGTTAGACTACTCAATAGCAAAGCCGACTCTAGGACACTCTTGTTTTGACCCCAAGGCCACGGCTTTTTCCATTTTAATGAAGTGAGTCTCCTTCTATGAACCTCAAACCTTATATCATGCTCAGTAATATTCTATCTGATGTGTTCAGCACTGTGGTTCAAATTGAAAGTTTATTCACATACTTCTTTTTTTAAAAAAATATACTCAAATAATTTTTGTAGCATTGATAAGAAACAGATTTTGTCTTGCTCTTTTCTTATAATTTTGTATTTTTCTCTTCCTGCTTCTGGAAATATTCACTATATAGCCTCCAAATAATGACGTTGAATTGGGACGTGAAATCTTGGGCAGTCCTTACAGTCTGTGGTAGCACCAGAGTATCTAACTAATGCTATTTTGCCCCATCCTCAACCAAGAGCTTGCATTTGGGTTGCATTTCTTTCCTCCTGTGGCCAAGGCATCATATAAGCAGTGTGATATAGTTCTCAAGTTTACCTGATGAGTAGACCTGTATTTTGTCAAATTTATGCAGTGATAATAGTAAAATGAACATTTTATTTAAAATAAGATAGCATAATAATTTATATAAGGGAAACCAGGAGGGAATTTATAACATATATAATATATGTGTTATATATAAAATATAATTTATACAAGGAAAATTTATATAAAGGGGCTAATCATGTACTCTCTCTTGAAATGCCCTTTCGGCCATTGTCAGAGATAAAGGATTAGGTAAACCAAATGTGGCATTTTGTGCAGTATTTTATTTCTTTTTTTTTTTGTTAAATGTTTGCTTATTTATTTGGAGAGAGAGAAAGAGCAAGGAGGGGCAAAGATAGAATGAGGGAGAGAATCCCAAGCAGACTCCATGCTCAGCATGAAACCCAATGCGGGACTCAGTCTCATGACTGCAAGATCACAAATTGAGCTAATATCAAGAGTTGAACCCTTAATCGACTGAGCCACCCAGGTGCCCCACGTTTGGTATTTTCTTATGTCTAGAAATATTATTTTAACACTCCCCAAAAGTACAACTTTCCCTATCCTCATACTACCAACTCTACTCATATCTAACATTCTTTTCAACTGTCTCAACTGACGGTCTTAACTGGTATTATTCCCTCCTTAGTTTATCATTATCATTGTTCATACAGAGTTGTAGTAATTTCACACATTTTGTGCCTGTTTCAAAATGCTCCCCATAAGTGCAAACCTATTCTGTTTCATGGCCACGTGTGTGGAAGGAAATAAACATCCAACCATGTGTGTATATTAGCACAATGTTAATGTTGACAAGAACCATATTTTTCCTGAAAAGCATGATTGATAAAGCCAGTTTTGCAGACAGAGAGCTTATGACCAATTTCTTTCAAGGTTCAGTTCAAGTTTGACTTCATGAAGAATTTCATGTAGGAAATGAGAAAATACTCTTAAAATTTTCAACTAACTTCACAATCATTATGGGCCCAGTCCTGGTTAAAGCCATGGGTAGCTCTCTTGTGCCACAGCTTCGGTGCAGCACAGCCATTGAAGACAGCGTGTGGCTGGTTGTGTTCTTGAAAATATGCACCCTGCAGGATTCCACTTTCTGTTAGTTTTAAGTGCAGACCATATGGCATAATACAAAAATCAAAGCAGAAATTTTTGCATGCTTCAAGTATTGTAGTCTTTGACCAAACAGCCAAGCGACTTGGCTGTTATCTTTTGAGTTGATGGGTTCCAGAGGAAGTCAGCTGTGCAATTAGAGATGTTTTGGCACATCTGTACCAAAGTTGCAACCTGAACATGCCCAGAAGAGTGATATTCTTGTGTGTGTGTGTGTGTGTGTGTGTGTGTGTGTGTGTGTTTTCTCTGCAGGTGCTAAATTTTCAAGGAGAGAAATGTTCAGCTTGAGCAAACATGACTACTAATTGTGAGATGTTTATTTGCAAACAGACAAGTGTTGGCAGCACAGAATCCAAAGCAGAAATTATTACCTTAGAGAAGTGCTATGGGATTTGGGGCTTCATAATTTCCTTACAGGTCTAGCCCTTTCTTCTGAGGTTCATTGTTTGGAATTTCAACATTTTGTTTATCTGTAAAAAAAAGAAAAAAGCACTACATTCATATGCTACCATAGTGATGTTTTGGAAGGCTCTACACAAATCGGCTTTGGAGGGAAAGAGAAAATTCCTTGTGTTTTTTACAGGAACTGACAGAATTCAAGTAAAACATTTAAAAAACATGAAAATAACACTTTGCTGTCCTGAAAATGTGAATGAAAAAGATCCCATAAGAGCACAGACATGTAATAGTGTCCTCTATTTTTCTAAATATTCTATGATGGAAAGAGTGGAAGAAGCATTTCAAGTAGCCATCAACCACAGCAGGGGATTTGCTGGACTCCGCCTCACATTCTCTACCCCTTTTTGGAAATACTTTCAAAAGTAAAATTAAGAACTCAAAAATTAACATAAAAATACTATGTAACTTAGTGTTTCTGTCTAACTTTGTATTTAATTGTGCTTCTCCAGTCTACTTTGAGTCGATAAATAACTCTGAAACACAAAAAGGTGTTTAGGGAATGGTCTTCACCATTGTTTCAAATTTCTCTCCTTATAACCATAATATTTTTAAAGCATTTTTTAGTTTATTCATTTATTTTGAGAGAGAGCTAGCAAACAGGGTAAAGAGCAGAGAGAGAGGGAGAGAGAATCCCAAGCAGGCTCTGTGTTCAGTGCAGAGCCTGATGCAGGGCTTGATGCCACAAACCATGAGATCATGACCTGAGCCGAAACCAAGTTGGACACTTAACCGACAGCCACCCAGGTGCCCCATACCCATAATATTTTTGAATACTTACTTGTTTAACTGTCTGCTACTTCTACTGGAGTCCAACTCTCCTGAAGGAAGGCACAGGCTGTGTTATTTTGTCATTGTCTCCCCACTGTCTGACATAGTACTAGGTACATAATAGATGTTTGGAAAATGTATAATGAATGAATTATTCTATCATTTTTAGTACTTGCTCAATATATTTTTGTTCTTTAAATATTTGAAAGTTTTGTTTTCGAGTGTGCTATGTAGGATAATTCTCCATTAGCCCATCCTCACCTTAACCAATCATGCAGAAAACATGTTTTCCTATAAGAATATTTTTCACTATAATTTTTTAATGCTTATTTACAAGAATGGTCATTAGTGAAAATTAATAATCTTAGTTATAAGCCTTTATCTTTTCGTCATAGTTTTGGAAAGTACTTTTTTCCTTTTATAACATTTTATACTTACTATAGTCTCAGAAAATGGGATATAATAATAATTACAACTAACGTAATTGTCTTAGAGCTAAAAAGAACTTTAGATATCATGTAATACAAAGGAAATATAATTAAGTTAGGATTCAGAGAGATGACATGGCTTGTCTAGTACCATATTGGTACATCAATTTTGGGTTGTTTTTGGTTATATATGGTATTTAGAGAATTTTTTCCTGAGCCCTAAGATCAAACATAGATTATAATTACTATCATTATCCAACCCATTCTTCAAGAACTAGCCTTTATTTTCATTTATTAAAGTAGGATACTTGTTTTTTAGGGATTTGAGATCATGTTTGTTTTTCGTATACTGGCATCCTATAAAGTTCTACAAATAATTCATAAGTTGGTTACGTGACTTTGTTTTCAATGCATTTTTATTTTTTAAAAAAAAATTTTTTTTTTCAACGTTTATTTATTTTTGGGACAGAGAGAGACAGAGCATGAATGGGGGAGGGGCAGAGAGAGAGGGAGACACAGAATCGGAAACAGGCTCCAGGCTCTGAGCCATCAGCCCAGAGCCTGACGCGGGGCTCGAACTCACAGACTGCGAGATCGTGACCTGGCTGAAGTCGGACGCTTAACCGACTGCGCCACCCAGGCGCCCCTTCAATGCATTTTTAAAAAGCATCTAGTTTGTATCTGAATTCATTTTTCATATTGGAAGTGATATAACTTTGTATCACAGAATTCAGGTGAAAATTTTCTGGATTGAGGTTTAGATTTGTAATGTTTTCATCATCAGTACTTTATATTTACTAACATCATCTAGTTTCCTTCCTTTGTGTTTGTTATTTGCCTTTTTAAAAAGCTGGCATATGCATGGATCCTTATATCCCCTACACATACATGCCTCAAAGCTGTGTAAATGGCGTGCCAAGTGTAGTAATTTTTCATTTCTAAGTCCGTTGCTTGGAATGCAAATCACAGACCTAGGGAAATCAGGTTAGAAATGTGGGCTGTCTACATACCGAAAGCTATTAGTATCACATCAGAGGTACATTACATATTAAATGGAGTTCTGTGTTGTTTTCCAGTTTTATTATAGTTTCAACTAGAAAAATATTTTTAATTCTAATACAAATCTTGAAGAAAATATGCTCTTTCTGCAGAACTAAGGATTCTCTAAGTTGCAAAAAGGGCTTTGGCTATCAGGTTAGATACTTCTGGGTTTAGAATGTTAAATTTCCGTATCTTAATAAGAGAAAGCAACTGGCTATGTTTCTGTATCCAGATATACCAAATTAGGAGCAAAGGACATTTGTCTCCATGTCTTAAAGATTCTTAACTCACACTCCTCCAACTTTACTCTTTCTACTTACTATGAGCCATTAATCATGATTATTTATTATTATTATATCATTGTTATTATTATTGCTGTAATACATATCCATGGTGGAAAACAAGAACAGTGGTATTAAAGTGAAAAGTTTATCTTCCTTCATCCTCACGACCCCATTATTCTACCAGAGGTGATTAGTATTATGAATAGTGTCTTATGTATTCTAACAAACATTTTATGTATCTATAGGTATATGTTCTATTTAGACTCTCAATCTCAGTTTTCCTCTTTGTATATTTCATTTACAAGTCTAAACTTAATGCACATTGGATCACCAGCATCCCAGATTTAATGTGCCCTAGAATTTTAATTTACATTAAATTTAATTTACATTGCATAAGCAGTAGCAGAGGTATCACTGTCCGGAACTTAGAAGCAGTCCCTGGTTAGTCATAATTACTCTAGATTGAGAAAAAAAAATTATTTTTCAGGTGAAATCATTGCATTTCTTGAGTACCTAAGGTACAAATTCATTTATTAGCTTTCAAAACAGGGCAGCCAAATTTTTTTGCACACATCTTAGGTAGTTGAATTCTACTGAGCTTGCATATTCATCCAATTCTTACTCAAAAAGTTGTCCCAATTTGATCAAAGAGTTAAATGGACAGTAAGGACATGGGAAAAGAATGATACTTCAGAGAGCAGAAAGCAAGCATCTGCTGTGTATCTCCCAGATTAATGAGTGCAGTTCTGTTGGAAGAGTGAGTACTAATTAACTCATTAAACTGTTCCCACTGTGATTCCTCGATGTAATTTCAGGCTAAACTCATGTTTAGAGACTCAACACCTAACTGCAGAAGATTATCATTATAAGCCATTGATAGAGCTTTCAAGGATATTAGAAAATTTCTTGGGCCATACTGTAGAAAGGAAGTAGTACAAAGCTAAAGGCTCTTGTACAGAAAATACTTTAAGGGGCGCCTGGGTGGCTCAGTCAGTTGAGCAGCTGACTTCGGCTCAGGTCATGATCTCGCTGTTCCTGGGTTCCGGGCTCATGTCGGGCTCTGTGCTGACAGCTCAGAGCCTGGAGCCTGCTTCAGATTCTGTGTCTCCCTCTCTTTCTCTGTCCCTCCCCTGCCTACACTCTGTCTCTCTCAAAAAATAAATAAACATTAAAAGAATTAAAAAAAAAAGAAAATACTTTACAACTTTTTTTTAGCTTAGTTTTCCAAATGGTAATGATGTTGGTTGACCAAGATGAGCTAAAGTCGTATGCTTTATTAATAAGAACTTTGGTTGTGAATTTGCATCTGTGTCTAATTCTGGAATCATGCTGCTCAATTAACACCCACCCAGGAAGCATGCTCATCAGGTATTGTAATGCTAAAACAAATTTAGTCAACTGCATTAAAAAAGAAAAGGTGAGAAAATGAACAATTCCAAACTTAGTTTTTAAATGACCATTGTGGGACTCAGAATGGTGGCATTATTACTCCAGGACACATGTTCCATCTAGTTTAGAACCACAAAGCTGTGCAGCCCTACTCTACATTAGCACTGTGGACACTGTCAAGTTGTAAGTGTCATGTATTATTAATTGTGAGTCTGATTACTGAGTGTGTAGCACATTGCTTGTGAGACCTGGCTAAAGTTCCATGGTTGTGCATGTTACAGAGCATAGAAATTATAGCATGCAGCTCAGTACCGATTCTATAATTCACATTCTCTCTTCCTAGAGAGAATTAGTATTTTCCTGAGAAAGACTCTTAACCTGTCGTCCTCCCCCAGTGACCAGGAGAACGACATTGAAAAGTTTTCAGCAGATTCCAGAAAGACCCTAAAAGATCATTAAATGTTTTTTTTTTTTTTTCAACGTTTATTTATTTTTGGGACAGAGAGAGACAGAGCATGAATGGGGGAGGGGCAGAGAGAGAGGGAGACACAGAATCGGAAACAGGCTCCAGGCTCCGAGCCATCAGCCCAGAGCCTGACGTGGGGCTCGAACCCACGGACCGCGAGATCGTGACCTGGCTGAAGTCGGACGCCCAACCGACTGCGCCACCCAGGCGCCCCATTAAATGTTTTAAATAAAAGGTTTCCAAGAATGATAGAAATGGAGTGGACTATCAAAGTTATTTTAGGAGACAGTGTATATATCTGATCAGGAGGTGGGGCTTTGAAAGTAGATAGTCTGAAATGAGAACCTAGACGTCATCACTCACCAGCATCCAATAACTTTGGGAAATTATTTAACCTACTGAATCTTCATCTAGATCTATAAAATATGGATACTTATATCAACCTCAAAGAGTATTGTGATAGAAAGTGGTCATTAAATGGCACCTATTACTAGTAATATACACAGTAATAATTAACTATTTTCCATTTATTACAGCATTAGGGATTTCAGGGATCTCAGATGAGAGACAATCTTGTGATAGGGGTTTATAAATGGTGGAATTAATGGAATCTTCCATGGAAATCTTTATGCAAGTGACATGCATTTGGTTTCTTTCTGTTCTTATGTACCTCGAAGTTCCTTATTTTAGAATCTAAGCTCTTGGAAGTTAGAGTATCATTGACTACCTGTAATGCCAAATAGGGGTAGAAAAATGTTATCTATTATGTACCTAAATGTTCCCCAATGCATATACATTTTACTGAAGGCTTAAAGGTGTTTCTATACAATGTCAGTACAACTGATTGAAAAGTGACACATTTAGATAAATTCAGCTCTTACAAAATGGCTGCAGCTTTGCACCAATTTTTTTCTCTCTGTGTCAATGAAAGGAAGGACTTAGCCATATATCAGTGGCTGGCTGGCACTGTATGTGGAAGCTTAGTTCCAAGTTCAGCTTGGCAACGAACACATACAGGACTTACTTTTCATCTTCTTCTAAAAATAGTCCATGTTTCTGAGATGTTTTCAAATGAATACATCCTATACTAAATTTATACTCACTGTTCATTATTTTAAAAAGAGAAAAACGTAAAAATTTGGCACAGTTTTTAAAGTTGCCACTAATGATGATGAAATTCTTCACAATCTTCTCTGCTCGCCTACAATCTATTTCTTTTATCTCTTACTCTTGTCCCCAAAGCATCTACATGTCCTAATATCAGTATTTTAATATCATCAGAAAAATTTACGATCACATGTACTTTCTTGAACATAGTTGGTAGGCAATACTGTTTCTTGTGTGAGGCTCTCCTTTTGGCTCTTGAATGTCCTAACTGCGTGCCTAATGAGATCAAATTGTTCTTCCCCCAGCATTGGCCATCAGGTCCTGCTTTCTGTCTTTTTTACATTGTAACAGGATTTTTGAAACTCAGTGCTGGGTTTGCTTTTTGGACAATTTTTTCTCCTAGTTTCTTTTGAGATTTTTTTCCCTTTAATTTTGATAATTTTGGGTGGTATGCATAACTGCACGAGTGTGAATGTGTATGCATTTTAAAAAGGATGTTTATAGCTCTAATATATATTCTCACCACTAATGAACTGTTTTCCAGGTGCTACAGTCTATTCCAAAGAAAACAGAATTACATGTGGGATGATCTCCTTATAAAGAATCTGTTGCAATGCCTTGATTGTGAAAACATGAGTAGAAATTGAGATGATACATTTTAGTTCAGTGTGTCTCACACAAATTGCTACCAAAATTTCACTGAACACAAATCTTGATCAGTAAATTTCTGATAGAAAAATATAAAATGCAGCTTGTTGTGAAGCAGCTATGTAATAAACACATTGCTTAGCATGCTTAATGAAATATTCTGTAATAAAAAGGTTCTTATGTAGCAGAAAGTGGACACAAAGTTCTGTCCTGGCTCTGTGAATTTAAAAAGTATTATATGGGCTCTATTACGATTAAGAGACATGGGAGGCATTTGCTTTTGAATAGCACTAAAAGCAAAACTATAAAAATAAGACTTTTTAGAATATACGAAGGAGAAGCACAAATACATTTAATGGAAAAAGATCAACACTTCTGATAATTTATGAAATGCAGACTAAAAAAAAAAGTAAATTCCAAATTAAATTGGCAAAGGTGCAGTAAATTTTAATGCCTGACACTGGGTTGAGAGTAGAATGCGGAAACTGTAGCACCTTACAGGCAGGAATATTAATTGCTGCAAGTTTTCTGGAGATTATTTGGGAATGTGCTTCAGGATGCTTAAGATGTGCCTAAGTTCCCAGAGATGTGGTTGAAAGTTTACCTTTATATTGGAAATAGGCTAAATGTGAAATACTAATGGCCTGGTTAAAGAAATCCATTCATGAATTTGATATTTTGTCTATGCTCATTACATACCACACACTGTTTCAGTCTCTGGGGATAAGGCTGGGAGCAGATGACATGTACATGATTTGATACATATTATAGATTACATCATTAGAGTATAATCATGGAGATTACATGGGGTTTTGGTCATAGGGTTAAGTATAAGTAATTTTGTAAAACGAACCATTTTCCAAAGTGGTTGTACCACTCTGTATTCCCACTGGCTATGTACAAGAGTTTGGGTTGTTCTATGTCCTTTCTAGCATATTCTATAATTAGTCTTTATAACTTTATTCTGGTGGATGTGTAGTAGTATCTCCTTGTGATCTTAATTTGCATTAACATATTATTAATGGTTTTGAGAATTGTTTTTGTTCTTGATGATCTTTTTTCCTTCCTTCCTCCTTTCCTTCTTCCTCTCTCCCTCCCCCTCTTTCTTTTTCTTTCCTCCCTTTTCTCTCTCTCTCCCTCTTTCTTTCTTTCTTTCTTTCTTTCTTTCTTTCTTTCTTTCTTTCTTTCTTTCTCTCTCTTTTCTTTCCAGTTCACCTATTCCCCATCCCCCTGCCCCCGGCTGCCTCCTTGCTTCTGGAAACCACCAATTTTTTTTTTAAAGATTCCACATATAAGAGAGACCATATGGTATTTCTCTTTCTCTATCTGACTTACTTCACTTAGTGAGATGCCCTTGAGGTCCCATGTTGTTGCAAATGGAAAGATTCCATACGTATTTATGGCTGAATAATATTCCATATCATATATATCGTAATTTCTTTATCCATTCATTCATCGATGGATACTTAGGATGTTTCCATATCTTGGCTATTGTAAATAATGCTGCAGTGAATGTAGGGGTGCATATTATCTTTTTGCGTTAGTTTTTTTCATTTTCTTCAGATAAAACCCAGAAGTGGAATTGATGCATCATATGGTAGTTCTATTTTAATTTTTTGAGAAACCCCCATATTGTTTTCCACAGTGGCTGTACCAATTTATATTCCCACCAACAGTGCAGGAGGGTTTTCTTTTCTCTACGTTCTCATCCACTCTTGTTACTTGTCTTTTTGATAATAACTATTCTGACAGATGTAAGGTGATATCTCATTGTAGTTTTGATTTGCATTTTCTGGATGATGAGTAATGTTAAGCATCTTTTCATGTACTTCTTGGCCATCTGTACGTCGTCTTTGGAAAAATGTTTATTTAGATCAAAATTTTTAATTTGAGTGTTTTTTGCTATTGAATTGTATGAGTTCTTTATATATTTTGAATATTAGCCCCTTATCAGATATAAGATAGGCAAATATTTTCTCCAATTCTATAGGTGGCTTTTTATTTTGTGGCTTGTTTCCTTTGCTGTGCAGAAGCTTTTTAATTTGATGTAGTCCCACTTGTTTGTTTTTGCTTTTGTTGCTTTTGCTTTTGGTGTAAGATGAAAAAAGTAGTCACCAAGACCTATGTCAAAGAGCTTACCATCTATGTTTTCTTCTAGGAGTTTCATGGTTTCAGGTCTTAACTCCATGTCTTTAATCCATTTTGAGTTATTTCCTGTGTATGGTGTGAAATAGCAGTTGAATTTTATTCCTTTGGATGTTGCTGTCAGTTTTCCCAGCATCATTTATCAGAGACTGTCCTTTGTCCATTATATATTTTTGTCCCCTTTGTCATAAATTAACTGACCACATATGCATGGGTTTCTTTCTGGGCTCTCTATTCTGTTCCACTGATTAATGTTTCTGGTTTTTTAATGCCAATACCATTATGTTTTAATAACCAAAGGGGTTATGGGATGAATTGTGTCTTCAAAATTAAAATTAGTATGTTGAAGTCCTTAGTACCTCAGAATGTAACTTTATTTGAATATAAGGTCTTTATTTAAAGAAATAATTTAAAGAAATAATTAATTTAAGATCAGATCATTATGGTAGGCTCTTATTCAGTATGACTGGTGTCCTTATAAGAATAGGAAATTTAGACACAGGCATGCACAGAGGGAAACCCATGTGAAGATTAGGATAAAACAACCATCTACACACCAAGAAGAGAGACCTCAGAAGGCAGACCTTCCATCTCAGACCTCTAGATTCCAGAATTGTGAGACAATAAATTTCTGTTATTTAAACCACCTAGTTTGTGGCACTTGGTTGTGCACGTGTGTATAATTATATTATAATATAATATATATAATATTACTAACTTTGCTAATTTAACTTTTTTGTATATTTTGAATTTTTAAAAAATATGTGATGTAAGGTAAGAACCAAGGTTCATTTTGTTTCATGTGGAGATACTGTTGTTGTTCCTCCATTTATTGTGGACTATTACATTTTCTCCCATTTCTCCCGAGCAAACATCAGTTAACCAAATGTGTGGTTTTATTTCTGGACTCTTTATTATGTTTCAGAATATTCTTCCCTATCTTACATATCTTACCCTCATGACAATACCATATTAACTTGATGAAGATCACTATAGAATATGTAGTGTATAGTATGTTCCCTGGATTTTATTGTTCAGAGTTTATAAATATCTAAATTTATCCTTGAGTATTTCATGGTATTTGACTTTTAAAATGTCATTTTTTTAGTAACTTTTAAAATTATTAGTTGGTAGTATATAGAAATAAAATTACATTTTTGTTTATTCTCTTTGTGTCTTGTAACATGACTATATTCACTTTTTTGTTCTAATAGTATTGATGATTTCTTAAGATTTTCTGTTTGTACAATCATGTCATTTGCAAATCCACCCTACTTCACTTTTCAAATTTCTTTTCCCTTCATTTATTCAGCTGGTTAGGATCTTACCATAATATAAAATAGAAGTGGTGAGAGTGAGTTTGTTTTACTTCCCATCTTAGGGGAAAGTCTTAAGTTTTTCACTATTAATATGGTATCACTTATTCACTTTAAAGATATTTCCATCAATTTCTAGTACCTGAGAATTTTTTAAAATTTAAATTCAAGTCAATTAACATACAGTGCAGTCTTGGTTTCAGGAGTAGGTAGAACCCAGTGATTCATCACTTACATGTAACACCAAGTGCTCATCCCAATAAGTGCCCTCCTTAATGCCCATCACCCATTTTCTCCACCCCCATCAACCCATAGTTTGTTCTGTGTATTTAAAAGTCTCTTATGGTTTGCCTTCCTCTCTGTTTTTATTTTATTTTTCCTTCCCTTATCCTATGTTCATCTGTTGTGGATGTTTCTGAAATTCCACATATGAGTGAAATCATACAATATTTGTCTTTCTCTGACTGACTTATTTAGCTTAGCATAAAACCCTCTAGTTCCACCCACATTGTTGTAAATGGCAAGATTTCATTCTTTTTCATTGCCCAGTATTCCATTGTATATATATTCTGCCTCTTCTTTATCTATTCATCAGTTGGTAGACATCTGGGCTCTTTCCATAATTTGGATATTGTTGATTTTGCTGCTATAAACAATTGGGGTACATGTGCCCCTTTGATTCAACATTTTTTTATTCTTTGGATAAACAGCTAGTAGTGCAATTGCTGGGTCATAGGGTAGTTCTAATTTAAATATTTTGAGGAACCTCCATACTCTTCTCCAGAGTGGCTACACCAGTTTGCATTCCCAATCACAGTACAAAAGGGTTTCCTTTCTCTGCATCCTTGCCAACATCTGTTGTTTCCTGAGTTGTTAATTTTAGCCATTCTGACAGGTGTGAGGTGGTATCTCATTGTGGTTTTGAATTGTGTTTCCCTGATGATGAGTGATGTTGAGCATCTTTTCATGTGTCTGTTAGTTATCTGGATAACTTCTTTGGAAAAGTGTCTGTTCATGTCTTCTGCCCATTTCTTCACTGGACTGTTTGTTTTTGGGTGTTGAGTTTGATAAGTTCTTTTTTTTTTTTAATTTTTTTTTCAACGTTTATTTATTTTTGGGACAGAGAGAGACAGAGCACGAACGGGGGAGGGACAGAGAGAGAGGGAGACACAGAATTGGAAACAGGCTCCAGGCTCTGAGCCATCAGCCCAGAGCCCGACACGGGGCTCAAACTCACGGACCGCGAGATCGTGACCTGGCTGAAGTCGGACGCTTAACCGACTGCGCCACCCAGGCGCTCCTGATAAGTTCTTTATAGACTGTTGATACTAACCCTTTATCTGATATGTCATTTGCAAATATCTGTCCCCATTCAGTCGGTTGCCTTTTAGTTTTGTTGTTTCCTTCGCTGTGCAGAATTACCTTGATTCTAAAACCAGAGAAAGACCCCACTAAAAAGGGAAATTACAGACCAATATCCCTGATGAAGCTGGATACAGAAATTCTCAATAATACACTAGCAAATCAAATTCGACAGTACATTAAAAGAATTATTCACCACGATCAAGTGGGATTGATTCCTGGGCTGCAGGGCTGGTTCAATATTTGCAAATCAATCAATGTGATACACCACATTAATAAAAGAAAAGATAAGAACCATATGATCCTTTCAATAGATTCAGAAAGAGCATTTAACAAAATACAGCATCAGGAAATTGGGGATAGAAAGAACATACTTTAACATCATAAAAACCATATATGATAGGCTGACAACTAATATCATTCTCAAAGAGGAAAAGCTGAGAGCTTTCCCCCTGAGGTCAAAAACATGACAGGGCTGTCTACTCTCACCACTGTTGTTCAACATCGTGTTGGAAGTGCTAGCCTCAGCAATCACACAGCAAAAATAAATAAAAGGCATCCAAATTAGCAAGGAAGAAGTCAAACTTTCACTCTTCACAGATGACATGATACTCTACATGGAAAACCAGAAAGACTCCACCAAAAAACTGCTTAGAGCTGATACATGAATTCAGCAAAGTTGCAGGATATAAAATCAACATATAGAAACTGGTTGCATTTTTATACACCAATAACGAAGGAACAGAAACAGATATCAACAAATCGATCTCATGTACAATTTCACAAAAAAAAGATACTTTGGAGTAAACCCAACGAACGAGGTAAAAGATCTATATGCTGAAAACTATAGAAAGCTTATGAAAGAAATTGAAGAAGACACAAAGAAATGGAAAAACATTCCATGCTCATGGATTAGAGGAACAAATATTGTTAAAATGTCAATACTACCCAAAGCAATCTACACATTCAAAGCAATCCTTATGAAAATAACACTAGCATTCCTCACAGAGCTAGAACATAGAATCCTAAAATCTGTATGGAAACAGAAATGACCCCAAATAGACAAAGTAATGTTGAAAAAAGAAAACTGAAGTTGGAGGCATCACAATTCTGGACGTTAAGCTGTATTACAAAGCTGTAAACATCAAGACAGTATGGTACTGGCACAAAAACAGATACATAGATCAGTAGAGTAGAATAGAGAACCCAGAAATGGACCCACAAGTGTCTGTCCTACTAATTTTTGACAAAGCAGGGAAAAAGTATCCAATGGAAAAAAAAGATAAGTCTCTTCAGCAAACAGTGTGGGGAAAACTGGACAGAGACAGGTAGAAGAATGAAACTGGACCACTTTCTTACACCACACAAAAATAAATTCAAAATGGATGAAACGTCTAAATATGAGACAGGAGACCATCAAAATCCTAAAGGAGAAAGCAAGTAGCAACCTTTTTGACATTGGCCGCAGCAACTTCTTACTTTACACGTCTCCAGGGCAAAGGAAATAAAAGGAAAAATGAACTATCGGGACCTCATCAAGATAAAAAATCTGCACAGCAAAGGGAACAATCAATAAAACCAAAAGTACCAGAGAATTTTTATCATTAATGGGCATTAAATTTTGTAAAGCTCTTTCTTGGATTTTATTGAGATGATTTTATGATATTTCTGTCTTAGTCTGTCATTTTAGTAAATTACATTGATTGATTTTCCAAATGTTAAACCAACCATACATTCCTAGGATGTATCACACTTGGTCATGATATTTATTGTCTTTAAATATTACTGAATTTGGTTTACTAATATTTTAAAGCATTTTTGTGTTAACGTTTATGAGAATTATTGGTTTCTAATATTCTTGTGTACATTTGACTAGTTTTTGCATAAGAGTAATGCTACCTTCTTCAAATGACTTGAGAATTGTTTCCTTTTTATCTATTTTCTGAAAAAACTTGCTTAACATTGCTATATTTTTATCCTTAAATATTTGAGAGATTCCCTATTAAAGCCATCTGAGTGTAGAGTTTCATTTGTGGGAGGATTTTTAATTGCAAATTTCATGTCTTTAATAAATATTGTGCTATTCAACTTTTCTGTTTATTCTCGTGGCAGTTTGGCAAACTGTGTCATTCAAGACTTGATCCATTTTACCTAAATCATTGAAATTAGTGACATAGAGATTTTTATATTATTTCTTTATTATTAATGAAAGTATCCACTTCCATTCCTGATATTGATAATTTTTGTCTTTTATCTTTTATTCTTGATCAATCTAGGTAGAGATTTGTTAATTTTGTTGCTCATATTCAAATAACCATCTTTCAGGGCTCCTGGATGGCTCCATCAGTTAAGCGTTTGACTCTTGATTTCTGCCAGGTCATGGTCTTGTGGTTTGCAGGATGAGCCCTGGGTGTAGGGCTCTGTGCTGCCAGCACAGAGCCTGCTTGGGATTCTCTCTCTCCCTCTCTCTTTCTGCTCCTCCTCTGCTCGCGTGCACATGCACTGGCTCTCTCTCAAATAAATAAATAAGCATTAAAAAAATTAAAAATTAACAACCATGTTTGTGGTTCACTGCTTTTTCTTTTTTTTCTTTTTAAATTTTGTTGTCTTCTACTCTTACCTCTTTATTCCCTTCCTTTTACTTACTTGGGTTTTAATTTAGACGTCTTTTTCTAAATTCTTGAGGTGCATCTTTTCCTTTATAATATAAATATTTAAAATGATAGATTTCCAATCAAATACTGCTTTCATTTCATATAAAAATTTTGATATTTTTCATTTTCTCATTCAGCTTAAGCTATTTTCTAGTTTTCTTTGATTTCTTCTGTAACCTATAGACATTTAAAAGCATGTTATTTAATTTCAAATATTTGAAGATGTTTTTCCAGATATTAGTATCTGTTGTTTATTCCTGGTTTAAATTTCTTTTTCTTTCTTTCTTTCTTTCTTTCTTTCTTTCTTTCTTTCTTTCTTTCTTTCTTTCTCCATAGACCTTCAATCCTTTTTTAAATTCAGTGACACCTGTTTCATTGTATGGCATATGGTCTATCCAAGTGAATGTTCCATATACATCTGAAAATAATGTGTATTCTACCATTGTTAGGAGTAATTTTCTATAGTCAGTTAATTAACATTGGTTGATATAGTCAATTAGGTAACATTTGGTTGATAATTGAGTTCAGATTTTATATGTTCTTTTTGATTTTCTGGTAGTGTTCAATTTATTCCTAAGGAAAGAGAATTAAAGTCTTCAACTCTGTGAAATTGATTATTTCCACTTTTGGTTCTTTCAATTTTTACTTTTTATTTTGAGCATTTTTAATTAGGTGGATATCATTTAGGATTTTTGTGTGTTCTTATTGAATTCACTAATTTATTATCATGAAATATTCCTTTAATTTGCTGGTAGTATTCCTTATATTGAAGCACACTTTGATAAATGTACCCCATTCACCTTTCTTATGTTTCCTGTATGTATGACCATTTTTAAATTTCAAAATATTCGTATCCTTATATTAAAAGTATATAGCTTATAGTTAGATCTTGTGTTTTTATCCAATATGACATTCTCTACTTTTTAATTGGAATGTTTAGGCTATTTACTTTTAATGTATTGTTGCTGTGGTTGAATCTATGTCCACTATTTTGCTATTTGTTTTTGTTGTTTTTCTTTTTCCCCTTATTTCTGTTTTGATATTTAGTGAATACTTTTCACATTCAATTTTATTGCCTCTATTGATTTATTCACTACACTTCTTCTAATTTTTAATAGTTGTTCTAGGGCCTTAAATATATACCTTTATTTTATCATCATATTTTACTTTCACACAATGCTGTACCACTTCACATATAATGTAAAAACCTTATAGGGGTGCCTGGGTGGCTCTGCCAGTTAAGCATCTGACTTCAGTTCAAGTCATGATCTCACGGTTCATGAGTTTGAGCCCTGCCTCAGGCTCTGTGCTGACAACTCAGAGCCTGGAGGACACTTTGGATTCTGTGTCTCCCTCTCTCCCTGTCCATCCCCAACTTGTGCTATATCTCTGTCTCTCAAAAATAAATAAATGTTAAAAAAATTTAAAAAAAACCTTGCAAAGTATGTGTTTATATCCTATCCTGTTTGTGCTATAGCTAATCATATACTTTACTTTTATATATGTTATGTACTCTACAATATAAAATTGTTTTTACTTTAAGGCCAATTTCCTTTTAAATAAATTTAAAAATGGGAAAATATCCTTTATATTTACCCATATTTTTTTTTCTTTCCAGTGTTCTTCATTCTTATACAATCTAATCGGCTATAAATCTTATTCAGTAAATTTTTTATTCTAGATTTTATATATTTCATCTCTATAAATTTCATCTGGTTATTTATGTACCTTCTCTTTCTGTCCACTGTATAATCATATTTTTATTTAAATCCTTAAGCATATTTATAAAAGCTGTTTTAAGTCCGTGTATGCTAATTTTAGCCCTGTTAATTCTTGATCTGTTTATTTTGACTAATTATTTTTATGTCTGTGGTCACATTTTCTTCCTCACATATCTAATAATTTTTTATCAGATGTTGGATATTGTCAATGTTATATTGTTGATGGATTTCATTCAAAGGGTTTTGAATATTCTTTTGATATATGGCTCAGTAATTTGCATATAAACTTATTCTCTTAAGGCTTGTTTTTAAAACTTTGTTAGTAGAGTCTAAAATAGCATTTACTCTTTTACTAGTTTAGCCCTACTCCTAAGACATGACCTCCGGGTTTTCTAGTGAATATCTTATATATTCAACGAGGTCTCTTCACTCTGGCTGGTTGGAAGATATATAGAATAGCCTGCTAGCTATTTCTAGCTTGGCCTCAAGGAGTTCACCCTATCTATACATTGTAGTATGCAGAAAAAGACTCAAGGGGACCTATGTAGGTTTTTAGAACCTCTTTCTTTGCTTATCGTATTTGTTTATGATACTTTGTCACAAAAACTTTAGCCTCCAGAGCTTTCCCAAATTCCAGTCTCAGTCTCATCAGCTCAGCATGATCACCTTGATCAACCTGATTTCCCTCCCATCCTTGTTCTGTGGCCTCCAGAAAGATAGCCAGGGCAATTGCTGGGCTTATCTTATTTCCTGCCTCTCGGGAAAACACGGTTATGTTCTGTTTGCTTCCCAACTTTAAAAAATCTCTTGTTGCATATATTTTGTCCAGTTTTCTCATTATTTATAATGGAAGGATATGGCTCTTATCAGTTACTACATTGCTGTTGGAAGCAGAAGCCCCGATTTCGTTTTTGGGAAGACACTTGATGTTACCTAAATATATGTACCATAATTTCAAGTTGTTCGAAGATGAACTTAGTGGGAAATAAGAATTACAGAAAATAAACCTTTCTAGTCTAAATTAGCCTTTTTTTTTTTTTTTGGCCTTTCATCTAGCAATAAGTTGAAAAGCATATTTGATACTTTGTCATCTTAGGGTTACTTGCTTTATAAAGTTATTTTATAGTCTATTTTTAAGAATGGTGCATCCAAAATGCATTTCAGATAGAAGGAAATCTTGCTAAAGTTTTAGAATTTGAGATTTGGCTGATCACCTGCAGCCATGTTCTTGCCATAAAAAATGCTTACAAAGTATTTTTCTGACTTCCAAAACCTTTATAGAAGACGATATAATATTGAAGTCAGATTTAAGTTTTCACATATGACAACGTATGGACAACTGGCAAGATTTCAATATTGCTTATAGAACTATATATCTTACTTAAATTTTTTTAAGTTGAAGTATAGTTGATGTACAATGTTATATTAGTTTCAGGTATACCACACAGGGATTCAGCAATTCTATACCTTATGCTATGTTCAGCATGATAAATATAGTCACCATCTGCCAGCATACAACATGGTTACAAACATTATTAACTGTAGTCTCTCTGCTGTCCTTTTTGTCTGCATGACTTATTTATTTAATAACTGGAAATTTGTATCTCTTTATCCCATTCACTTATTTTCCCTCTCTCCCCTCTAGCAACCATCAGTGTGTTCTCTGTATTTACAGGTCTGTTTCTATTTGTTTATTCATTTGTTCTGGTTTTTTAGATTCCACGTATAAGTGAAATCATATGGTATTTGTATTTCTCTGTCTGACTTACTCCACTTAGGATAATACACTCTAGGTCCATCCCTGTTGTGGCAAATGGCAAGATTGTGTTCTTTCTTATGACTACTTTTCCATTCCATATATATGTTTATATACACACGTGATCTTTATGCATTCATCTATGGATGCACATTTAAGAACATACCCATATCCATATCTTGGCCATAGCTTCCTTTTATTGAGTGCTTTGTATGTGGCAAACTCTGTGTAAACCATTTTATATGACTCATGTCATTTAATTACTCCAAAAACCATATAGGCCAAGGTTTATTATTATTATTATTATTATTATTGATTTTTTTAATTTAGCTGAGGAGACAGAAACTCAGAAAGATTAAAAACTGTTCCAAAGTTACAGGCTATGGTGTGGGTGCTTTTGGGATTTGAATTCAGATTCTGAATGCAGAAATCCCATGCTGTTAATCTTACCAGCCATTTAAAAGGAAAAAGCACATTTATACACACAAAACTCAGTTGCTTTTATCATGAGCTTCCTTGTGAAGTTCGAATCTTCTGTGGTAACAGACACACAAGCACAGTCTCTAGCAAAAACCTCACTTCTTTAGGAATAAAGTTCTAGGAGATAAACTTTAGTCTATGCTTTGTTCTTTATTCTATGGGAGGATTTTTAAGTTTGTTTTATTTTATTTATTTTTTGCTTATTTGTTTTTGAGAGAGAGAAACAGAGAAAGAGAGAGAGAGAGAGAGAGAGAGAGAGAGAGAGAGAGAATCCCAAGCAGTCTCTGAGCTACCAGCAGGTAGGCCAATGCAGGGCTCGATCTCACGAACTGTGAGTGAGATCATGACCTGAGCCAAAATTAAGAGTTGGACATCCAACTGACTGAGCCACCAAGGGGCCCCTTAAGTTTGTTTTAAATACAAATTTGTTTTAGGATACCTGCATGGCTTATTAGTTCGTTAAATGTTTGACTCTTGATTTTGGCTCAGGTCATGATCTCATGGTTTGGTTTGTGGATCTAACCCTGCATCAGGCTCTGCACTGACAGTGTGGAGCCTGCTTGGGATGCTGTCTCCCTCTCTCTCTGCCCCTCCCCCATTTGTGCACAGGCACTTTTTCTCTCAAAATAAATAATCTTAAAAACATAAGTAAAAACTAAATACAAATTTGTCTTAAATACAAATTATTTTCAGGCCTCCTGTATGCTTAAGGGTTGGTGGGCATTAAACCTCCTAAAATACACTGTTATGTTAGAAGTCTGGGTTCTTAATTAAAAATAAAAAGCTAGGACCAGATCAGCCCTTGGAACATGAACCATCACTATGCATACACAGAAATCATTTTCTGTCTGTCAGCAGCAGACTGGTGATAGTCCCTCCATGTGACTTGCAAAGTCTAAGTACTGCTCTCATTTCCAGCTTCTTTTATACCCTACTACCTGATTACTTCATTTGGAGAAAATATTGAGGAGTGTTATTTTCTTTTACTCCAGACCTTTTCAGAAAAGTAAAAATAAGTGACTGATTTCTTAGGTGCCTGCAAACAATAATTAACGCAATTCAAAGCACTAGATCATTAAACAATCATCTTCCCAAATGGACAGTTAGTTGTTACAACTCACTTTTACTGAGTGCCCAAGGGTGTATGACATATTGACGTGCTTGAATCTCTGATTTGTGTATAGTTCTCATTTTCAGATAAACCATATGAGTTTTCCTAATGACTACAACAATTGCAAAAATCATTTATTTCACTTATCAAGAGTCACATTATAGATCTATAAATTAGTGACAACCTAATGAACTGTGTAATCCACATCCACCCTACAGTTGTGAACTGCAAGCAAAAAGTGGTTACTGTTAAGCAACTGAGTTTTCAGGTTCATCTGTTCCCCCGGAAACTCAGTTCTTATAGTTGGAAAATGCTTGTTGGCAAGGTTTTCAGCCAGGAGGCTACTGCAGTAATTCAGCTGAGAGATGATGAGCACCTAAATCAGGGCAGTGGTGCTATGGATGGGGAGAAGAGACATACTTCTTACCCGTAAGTGGGGAATAATGCCCAACTCCATGTTTGTTACAAGGATTAAATGGGAATGTGAAAGCACCTGTAAACTGTGAAAGCTGGGAAATCTTAGGTGGCATACTTCTGTTTCTTCACACTGTTAATGACAGCTGTCAGGCTCAGTCACCCAGCCTCTTCATGTAAGTGTTCAATTTTAACCCGCTGTCAGGTTATGTACTACCTGACAGGAGCCCTGAAGATCTTTTTCATCACATGCTTATTATAGTCGACATTTCTGCCACAGTGATGTGCCCAGTAAAATGAACTTGGTATGGCTTTATTCCATATACGTCAGACCTTGGCAGTAATGATTTATTGAAAAAGGTGAACATTTGGTACCGAGTGTTATTAGAAAAGAATGAAGCCTAGTAATGTGGGAGATAGAGAAGACATTTAGTAATATATCATGCTGTGTTTCATAGGATACACAGTCTTGCAAATTAGAAAGATGAGGATAATTTTATCAAATCAAGAATTAAAACCTTTGAAACTACTAAACCAGTGTCATTTCTGCTGACCTACTGGGTTGGCATTGGCTCCGTTCCTTTAGGCAATTTAGTAAGTTTTGCTTTTCAGCCAGCAACTAATGAATAGGCTGACAGTGGAAAGTTTCTGTAACCAGAATACTCAGAGTTTCTACAAATCATTGCTCCCAAGAATTGTAAGTGGAGTAATATATTCTGCTATTTCATGATGGATTATTTTCATGTCTTCATATTTCATCACATGGATTTGTTCCTTTAACTGGATGATTATATGATTGTCTTATACATCATTGTCCTCTGGTGATTAATCTTTAAATAATCTTGTTTAAACACAGGGTGGGAATTTATCTTTAAAAGAAGTCAGGGAGGTGCTTTACCATATATAAAATGCATGTTTACAATGCATGCGTAACATCAGTTATCCTTTTACATCATTTAATTTATTGTTCCAAGCAATGCACAAGATTCTCCTAGGAAATGCACAATTCATGGAAAATATGGTATGTTTTTCTTTGTCTATAATAAAATTTACGCTTTATATAGAGAAGCTAAAGAGACACAACTAGAACAATTTATAAAAAAATACTTGAGAAGGTACAGTTCGACATAAAGGAAGATTGTACACACTGAATATACAGAGTGCCACGGTGTGGGAGACTTTTCCCAGACCCTCCAAGACTGCAAGAATATAAATGTGTTTGAGTCCACTGGCTTAAGTTAAGTTACCCTGTCTTGCCGATTCTTCCTTATGTCTTTGGTTGGTTTATTTCTCTCCTCATATACTAGCCCCTGCTTTATTTCAGATCCTCATAATTTCCTTCTTCACAGAGATGGCTACCAATGTGGTAGCTTGTTCACCTGTCTTTAGTCTCTTTCACGCTCCAGTGTAAGCTGTCCAAACCTACAAGAGTCTTTTTCATATTTGAAAAAATATGAAAAAATTTCATTCATTCATTTTTCATATTTGAAAAAAATACTATTGTATTTTACTCTTTATTTATCAAACATTGACTTCAGACTCAATTAGAGGGGCACCTGGGTGGCTTAGTCGGTTAAGCGTCTGACTTCGGCTCAGGTCATGATTTTGCGGTTTGTGAGTTTGAGCCCCGCATCAGGCTCTGTGCTGACAGCTCAGAGCCTGGAGCCTGCTTCAGATTCTGTCTGTCTGTCTGTCTCTCTTTTTCTTTCTTTCTCTCGGCTCCTCCCTCCCTACCTTGTACTCTGTCTCTCCCTCTCTAAGATAAACAAACATTAAAAAAATGTAAGGAGAGGGGCGCCTGGGTGGCGCAGTCGGTTAAGCGTCCGACTTCAGCCAGGTCACGATCTCGCAGTCTGTGAGTTTGAGCCCCGCGTCGGGCTCTGGGCTGATGGCTCGGAGCCTGGAGCCTGTTTCCGATTCTGTGTCTCCCTCTCTCCCTGCCCCTCCCCCGTTCATGCTCTGTCTCTCTCTGTCCCAAAAATAAATAAACGTTGAAAAAAAAAATTAAAAAAAAATGTAAGGAGAAAGACTCAGACAACTCCACCTTTAAGACCCACAAACAGTGGCAGGGGAACACAGTGTCTGCCTAAAAATCCAACAAACTCTGCCAACTCACATATACAGCCCCTCACCTTGCTCTCGGCCACTGCCTGGTTTATTTTTTGATCGAATTCAAGTTTGGTCTCACCTAGCACTCCTTCTCTTGCTTTTCCTATAGGTAGGCATACACTTTCATAAACTAGTCCCTTCTCTATGTCCAACTGTGACACTGGTTGCTGTAGCACCACCAGTTTTTAGATTTGCTAAAATGGGTTCCTCACTGCTGGCCTGCATTAGCATCCTGGGACTGTGGCAACAGTCTCTCATATGCGCCAGTGCCTGCACCTGCTCCCCCCTGCCTGCTGCAGTGACTGTAAAATGATTTTCCATGGAGATCTGCAAAATGTTCGTAAGGTTTTAATGAATAAAAAGGGTTCCAAGAACAAACAACTATGAAAAATGGTGTCTTTACTGCAAGGCTTCTCAGAGCTTTTGATATGTTAATAAGCATTGTGATATGCTAACGTGAATTGGGACTCTCAGAGAGAGAGAGCTAATGGAAAACTTATTTGATCCAGAAACTTTTTTTTTTTTTTTTTTTAGACCAACATCTGTTAAAGTCATAGAGAAGTATA
This sequence comes from Lynx canadensis, assembly GCF_007474595.2. NCBI lineage: Eukaryota > Metazoa > Chordata > Mammalia > Carnivora > Felidae > Lynx > Lynx canadensis. The sequence goes on along the minus strand of NC_044308.2, from coordinate 109,232,649 downwards.
GTGTTTGAAAAGATGGCAGTTTGCAAATTCTGGACTGCTCCATCAAATCAAATTCCTTACACCTTATCAGTCATTTTGCCTTCTCTAGATATAGGTTTCTCATTTCACTTATATCTTTTCCAACATTTACTGTTCCTTCTAAGCTCTCAGGGTCAGCTAAATTAGTCCATATACAGTCCCAGCAAAAGAAGAATGTAGGGGTTTCACCTTCTAGAGCATTGGTTTTATACTTTATGCCCATCCCAATGACTATAAAAAGAGATTTAGGGAATATTCTAGGCTGGAGGGAATGACATGATTCCTTTTAGGCACCACATGAGGCAGCTTGTGAGGTACAGTCATCCAAATAAAGGCACTTGCAACATGAGATGGTAGGGTATGTAAGCAAAGTAGCTTTCAGGGCCAGATACTAGTTGATCCCATGAATGGCCAGTCTTCCTCCAGGAGTGAGTTCTGATGCAAATGGCAATCAGAAGCCCATAAACCACATCTCTTACAATGAGGGACAGGATCATAGGAAGAGGAATTGGAATAAGGTGGGGTGACCCATGGTGTCCCTGATTTACCTGGAACAGATCAACTAATTCCTGTTGTCCCGACGTAACCATTAAGAATGCCCTCTTTTCCTCGCAGAAAGGTGTTGGTCTGAACGATTAATTGGACAGGCACCTTAGATAAGAGAGGAGACAAGAGCCAGGAGAGGAACAGTGTGTCCTAAAAGTGAAGGAGATTGCACTGTTTAAAAGGAAGAGAGAAATGAGAGTTGTCAAGGGCAGTGGTAAGTCAGCGATGATGAGGCTAATCTTAATGTAGAACAGTCTCAGTAGGAAAGTAAAGTCAACCTGTTCAGTTTTGACCTTATTCACTCTTCCAGTGCGTTTTGCAAATGTACAATTATTTAATGATCAGGATTCATACTGTGTTGATATTTTGTCAGATTTCTGACACATTATTTAGCACAGTTTTAAGGAAGATGAGAAAATTCATAATCATTCCTAAGCCTAGAGTTTTTATAACCAAATTAAAATTTTAAATATGTATATAAAATTGCACATCTCCATATCTCTCACAGGGCCTACCATTGTGTTTACACACAGTAAGCACTTGATACATGTGTGTTTCATGTGATCACAAGCCCTGACTATTGGCCAATGCAAAGGGGGCCCATTATATTTATAAAATGGCTAAAATACCATTTTTTAAAGTGTCAACATTGTGCATAAAATTTAATGTCTCTATGCTCACACAAACTAGCTTTATAATTTCACCAAACAAGGGACAGAGTCCCTATCACTGTTGTAATTGTTTCATTTTTGCCAGCAACTTTTGTCAGTGACACACTCTGTTGAAGAATATCTAGTTATTCTTGAGGATTATGAAGGAGATAGATAATACTGGCCCTGGCTTAAAAAGCTTAAAGAATACATTCATTCAATGATATAATGCCTTTCCTTTGATGAAGTGTTTGCTATGCATTACATGAAATTCTAATAGGTAGTAAGATTGTTCATACCCTGTATAGGCAGCTGGAGAGATACAGTCATGCTAATGTTGTTATACTCAGAGTCAGAGAAAGCCTCACATCCCTTTATTTATAGAAGGCTGAATTAACTTTCATTTTTTTCATTCCCTGGGCAAAACTCTGACTTGGTTTACAAAAAAAGAGTCAAGAATATTGTTACTTACTCATAGTAGCTCAGAGTAAAAGTGGGGAAGTGATAAAATAACTTATGGGGGGGGGGCGCCTGGGTGGCGCAGTCGGTTAAGCGTCCGACTTCAGCCAGGTCACGATCTCGCGGTCCGTGAGTTCGAGCCCCGCGTCGGGCTCTGGGCTGATGGCTCAGAGCCTGGAGCCTGTTTCCGATTCTGTGTCTCCCTCTCTCTCTGCCCCTCCCCCATTCATGCTCTGTCTCTCTCTGTCCCAAAAATAAATAAACGTTGAAAAAAAAATAAAAAAAAATAACTTATGGGGGGAAAATGTACTGAATCTGGCAGATAGATACATTTTACCATTGTATACATCCTGTAGTTTCTTTCAGAATGCCTTTACCTTATAGGCTATGTGCATATACTGAATATTTTTTAAAAATGTTTATTTATCTTGAGAGAGAGAGAGAGAAAGCATATGTGCTCAAGTAGGAAAGGGGGAGAGAGAGAGAGAGAGAGAGAGAATACCAAGCAGGTTCCGTGCTGTTAGCACAGAGCCCAACAAGGGGCTTGATCTCACAAGCCATGAGATCATGACCTGAGCCAAAATCAAGAGCCAGACGCTCAACTGACTGAGACACCCAGGTGCCTCTATACTCAAGGAGAAGAATAAAATCATAAAATTTTAGTATTTTAGGAAATTTTGCCTGGTGTCCATGTGCACATTGCATTATAATGGAGAATGAAAATAAAGGGAACAGCTGGGAAGTTGTTATGGTCACACTAGCCATGGGATGATAAGACGAGATTCCGAGATGTTAATAGAAAGGAAGCTATAAGAGTTCATCTGAAGGCAGAATGAAAAACTCTTAGTAAACCATTTCATAAAGGGGTCTTACAGAGAGAGAGGAGCCAGCAATGGACCAGAGAACAGCAGCGATGCTCTTGATCAAAATGTTTCCTTCATAAAATTGTTCAGTTTTGCCTTTGGAAGTTGTTACTTTGTCTGCATCTCCACCACATAAAGGATCTCTAGATAATGTATGTTGAGACAATGGTCACAGAAAGAAATGCACAGTATCTCATCTCCCTTCCCAGCACCAGACTGAAAGGCTTCCCCCCCCCCCCCAAAATGCTGTTTATCTGGTTTGGAAACTTGGTGTTCAGTGTATTTCCAGATAGAAGGGAAACAGGAGAATACTGACAGGCAGATAGATCTCTAGACTGGACAAGATACTCTGCCCAGTTATTTAAAGAAAGGATTCAGAGATGGCTGAGAACATATTTATTTGTTGCTGAGTTCAGTGGGTTGATCCTAATAATTGAGAAAAATAGAAGGAGGAGCCCAAGTGAAGGCCATTACAATCATTTCAAAGTGATGACACGGCATCTAAACTAGATTATAAGGGGGAGTCACAGGACGCAGCAATAATTTAAGAATGTACAATGTAAGGAGGGGGATGGGGAGACTATAAATGTTAGATTTGTATTTCTCATGTCCCCTGGATATTTTGCCTTCTAAGATTCAAAAATTAGGAATTCCATTCCATCAGTTAAGTACATATCCAAATTTTTGAATTTTTAAGTCAGTCAAAATAATGATTAATGCTTGATTAGTATTGACATGTATCATAGTATATAATAGTGTATCATAGTGACTAAGCTGTTAACAAAGTGAACTAGAATTTTCTTTTTGTGTTACAAAGATATTAATAAATTTTATTTTCTACTGCATTAAATGACATTTGAGTAATGTGGCATAGCAGATTTAAGGACTTTTCATCTGTATTCATGTAAGCATATCCTAGTTTAGTGATGGGGCCCTAAAACAGTTCTTGGCACCTTTCACTTAAGGGATGTATCCTGTTTCTATTTGACCTATAATCTAGGCCCTGAGAGTATTTGATTCTTTGGGATCCACTGTTGATACTTAAGAACATTTGGTCAGATCAACGTTTAGTAAACAGCTAACATTGGCTATAAGAGGTCTTCTATGGGACAGGATGATTATTATTTGCAATATCAATCTTAAAGTTGATAATGGTATTAAGCTGAGTAGTTACTGAGACTGAAGCTCTGACGTGACTTTGGGCAGATTAATTTCCTGAATTTGTTTTCTTATGTTTACAATAAGGATAAAATAGTAACTTAGAGTGATTTTGTGAGTTTGATGAGATAACATATGTAAGGCTCATAATAAGCACTAAGTAAAGTTTACAATTACCGTTAATATCTTGGATTTTTTTTAAGTTTTACTTATTTTTGAGAGAAAGAGGAAACAGAGCATGAGTGGGGGAAGAGCAGAGAAAGAAGGAGACACAGAGTCAGAAGCAGGCTCCAGGCTCTGAGCTGTCATCACAGAGCCCTACGTGGGGCTCAAACCCGCAAACCATGAGATCATGACCTGAGCCAAAGTCGGATGCTTAACTGACTGAGTCACCAAGACGCCCCAGTGTCTTCGATTTTTAATGGCCTTTCACGAATATCTCACCTGGGAACTGACCTAATTGTCCTTTAAGGAGATTTATAGCTTCTTCCTTTCTAAAAATGCAAATAACTTATGCTTTTTCTAAAAAGGTACATGCTTATTGTAAAAATTTAAAGACAGACTAGCTTAAGCAACACAAAAATCCCCACAAATTCCATTTTCCAAATATAGCCAACTAACATTTTATAAACATCCTTGTAGCCCTGTTTCTGTATATATCTATAAATCGAAAGCAAACTTGCTTAATATCATCTCTGCCACATTCTGTTGGAGGTCACGAATTCAGCCCAGATGGAAAGAAATAGATTCCACCTATGGTAGGAAAAGCAATGACGTCTCAATGCAAAGCATGTGCATACCAACATGGCAAAAAAATTGTGGCTATATTTTGAAATCCACAATGAGGAAATTACACAAAGATTCAGAAGTCAGAATGAATTGTACTGAAGATGAGCAGGAAGTTAGGCTGCAGAGGACACAGGAAGCTCTTGGCTGTATGCTCCACAGGTACTGTTCTTGGAAGGCTTCAGGTTGTTGGAAGTTCCACAGCAGTCCTTGGATCTTGGATCAGTAATACTTGTGTTCTGGCAAAAAGGTATCTTATTTCAAATATTATATCTGGTGCTTCCATAATAATGTAAGCACAATAGTTAACACTTTTGTAATAGTACAAAATAAACAGAAAAGAACCATCAACAAAAGAAATTTTGTTTTCACCTTAATTACACCATTCTGGACTCACTTTATTTTCGCTTTTTTTTCCTGCAGCTGATAAAGCTGGACTTTTAAGTAGGTAGAGCAGGTTGATTTGCATTTTATAACTTGAGCAGAGGAAAATCCCTGTATCAAAAATCATTGTACTGTTGTATTCTGAATCTCACCATTATAGTTTCCTTGTTTTGTTTTTAAAGTTTTTTAAATAAAAAGATACAATATAAGAATATATAAATATCCTGAAAAGTACAACTTATATATATCATTGTCATCTGTTCATCAGATTAGATCATAATTGAACTCTGTGTGTGGAGAGAGAGAGAGAGAGAGAGAGAGAGAGAGAGAGGAGATGAGAGAGATGGAGATGGTTAGAGGAGGAAGAGAGAAGAGGAAGGGAAAAAGGAAAAATGCCTTATCCTAAGTTAACAGAGGAAAAAAAATATTGGAAACAAAGTACAAGTACTAAAAGTATGTGTTGTGCCTTGAAACCAAAACGGTAACAATTTTTAGACATAGAAAAAAAGTCTTAATTGCAGAAACAGAAAGGTCCATCATGCTATCTTTTCCAAGCTGGTATTCTATTTTTTGTGTGTCTGTGCTGACTCTTGCCAAGCTTGGCCTCACCTGATATGAACATATCTGATTTTCCTTTAATCATTTGAACTCAGCTGAAGTTTAAGTCTTACTTTGTAACTATGATTTTTGAAAAATAATGTAAAAAAAAAAAGTATCTCCTTTCCCTTGGGACATGTCTGAGTGACTGTTCATCACCAGCAAGCTCTGTCTGTGTGCTTTTTATTTCCAAACCTCCTCACATTTCTCCTTCTTCTGCTCTAAGATGGCTCTAGAATTTGAGGAACATAAGAGTGACCAGTGTCCCAAGGATGGCAGATCAAGCTATGCCCTTGCTTGAGATGGTGTTCAGTACCTAAGACAGCTCCCTCAGAAGTAGTGTGTGTGTGTGTGTGTGTGTGTGAGGAGAGAGAGAGAGAGAGAGAGGGAGAGAGAGGGAGAGAGAGAGAGAGAGAGAGAGAGAGAGAGAGAGAGAGAGAACTAGCCTTTGTATCAGCTGGGCAATGCATCAACCAGGAGGTTGTGATATCCTGAGCAATGAGGTAGGCCCCTGTAAGAAGGGGGCTCAGGGTGATGGTAGGTATATTAAAGAAAGGGAAGATGTAGCACTAAAAGGAGCTGGGGGCCTCTCAAGATAACACACCATTTTAATCTTTGATTATCTTTGGTTACCTGATATATTTGATGTACTTTAGGAAACATTGTTTGATTTATAATAAATGACTTAGAAATGATGAGGTCAGTATTCATTGGGTATCTATGTTATTGATCTATTATCATTCCTCTTATTTCAGAATCATGTTATATTTTTCCAGCTAGTCTTATTAAAGTTACCAAAAAGTTCTACAGCTGTATAATCAAAGTAAGTATGCTAATTTACTAGAAGTCTGAATGAACTGTGTGGATTAGAAAGAAAAGAAGAAAATAGATTTACTTAGCATAAAAAAAATAGAATAACTGTCACAGAAGGATCATGTGAAGATCAAGCTATTTTGATCCTTTGATGTGTTTTTTATATTAATATAATTTATTGTCAAATTCGTTTCCATTGATTCTTTGTTCTTACTTTAATTTCTTGGAGTTCTTTTGAATGAACAAAACTTTTACATCTTTTCAGTCATCTCCTTCCCTCCCTTTCCTTCCATCTTTGACGTTACATTAGTAACTTATTAACATTGGATTATGTTTTTTATTATATGTATTAATTTGTATTATTATATATATTAATTTTATAAAATCAAGTGATTCTTAGGGTACATAAGAAATAATATCAATAATCACTGCCATTCAATTATTGAGACAATTTTGATATAGTCAGTTGTTATGGCATTCATGGGATTGTCCATAAGCTGATGCAATCTGTCCAATATTATGCTATAACTAGCTAAATTCTGAAAATTGTCCCTCTGTGTCCCAACTCATCTCACTAGTTGACATTTAATTCAAATAATGATTTAATCAACTTGGAATTCTCCCATTCAAAATTCTTACATCCCTTAGAGAGAGTATATTAAATGGTTTTCAGTATTTAATATAAAGTAGTAAGATTCATCTCTAACTGGATAATTGGCACATTTCACATACTAGCTGAAATGGGGCACAGATTGAGTGAGGTTGGGAAAGATAAAATATCTTCTCATAAGTGGATACCTGGAGGGTGCCTACATATATGGGTCATTGCAAAAAAGGAGCATCCAGGAAAGCCAGGAGCCATTATGAGAGAGCTGGAAAGAGAGTAAGACTTTGAAACTGCAGGTTCCTGAAGATTAGCCTCTTCACTTTGTTCTAAGACCAACAGGAATCATTTCATGTGTCTTAACAGACTGGGAGCTACATATAATCACAGATTGATGGAACATTTTCCTTCTGTATCTTAAATATCATTGTTAAAGGTGGACGTTAGTGAATATAAATAGAAGGGGAAATGATGGTTAAACCACCTGCAAGGTTGTAAGGTTACCAGAAATTCATTCTCATAGCAACATTTTAAATTGCTCAGTCTACAGCCAATGTTTACTTGCCAAGGTTTATAAGAAGATAATTAGGAAAAGTAAATGTTGGAGTCATCATGAATGGGCACAAAAAGTCTAAAAAGTAAAAAATCATTAACGAAATGAATAGATGCAGCTTGACCTAAGGAGCAAACAAAATGAAGTGACTAGAGAACATAATTCCTTCAGAGACCCAGGTAGCATCATCTTCTCTGTTTTTTTGTGAGCAACTCATAAGAGTGGAAGCTGAGTTACAATTAATTCGCTGAACATAGATTTTTTTGTTTGACTCTGCAAATTATTTAACCATGAGAAATAAACCATATTTAGTTTTTATGTTTGGGCTGGCTATAAGTTTATTTGTGAATTTCTATAAACCATGAAAAGGAAAAAATCATTAACCTTCTTTTAAAGAATGTGGGAGAATTAAAGACTATATTTTCTAGAGAAAGTAGTGGCCACTACTTGAGAGCAGGAATTCTATCTTTCTTTTTATCATCATATCCCTAGTGGCTAGTGTAGTGGCTGGTATAAAATAGATGTTCAATAAATATCTACTGATATCCACAATGTTGAATGAATAAGGAAATCTATGACTCGTTATAATGGCATTATTCAATCTTTTAATCTATGCCTCGTTTAAAATACATTAAACGTTCATGACCTTAATGTTTATATTATAAAAAAATAGGTGTTTTGGATTTGAAAATATAAAGTATATTAAATATTTTAAAAGTATTTCCTAAAATATACTCTTGGGCTCTGATGTACATCATGAGGAGCTCACTCCCCTCCTCCCCCAGTTCTCTGTCCTGTTGAGAATCCATTTATTTTATTAGGGTTTAAATTATTTTAGTTGTATAACTAATCAAACTTAGCAGCTTAAAATAAGAACAGCCATTTATTTTTGCCTTGAGTCTAATTTATGTATAGATAAGAATGCATGACTTATTTCTGGTCCATGTGGTATCAGCTTGGGTGGCTTGAATGGGTCTGTAAGATCCACTTCTTAGTTGGCTCAGCTACCAACATGGCTTGTTAGCTTATGTTGTCAAGCCATGCACTGCACACATAGTTATAGAATGATGGAACATTTTCCATCATATCTTAACTATCAGTATTAAATATAAATGTGAATGGAAAGAAATGTTTTATTGAACCACCTGTATAACCTTAAGTGTTACCAGAATATTCTTCTCATATCAACATTTCAAGTTGTTCAATTTAAGGCCAGTGATTAGCTGGGAGCTTAGCTAAGCTATTGGCTAGGTGCCTTGATTCCCCTTCATGTGGGTCTTTCTAGAAGAATGCATGGACTTCCTTACAAAATGGAAACTACATTCCAAGGGCAGATGTTGAAAAAGCAAGAAATCAGAGGTTTCCAGTTTCCTAAGGCCTGGGCCCAGCTAATGGCATATGAGTACAGTAACCGTATTCGATACCTAGATATAGACCCTGTCTGTGAATGGAAGAGGTGTCAGAGGTTTGTGGCTATCTTTAATCTACCATCATTATCTTCAAAATAATCCCTTTGTGTGAATTAGAAAATAAAAGACTTTTAGGTAAGGCATTTACAGATCTGTATGCCAGAATTACCAAGACTTTAAATATGATAAGCTTGCAAAAGTAGCTTGTCTAAAGTTGTCCTAAGCCTAAAAGGCTACAGGAGTGCATGTAAAAAGAGGTTTATCAAATGTTAATAAATTAGCCTAATTATTATTAGTAAAGTAGGTGAGTTGATTATATTGCATTGCCTTCAAAGGGTAAAATTATATAACAGGCCTCTATAAAACTAGCCAAGCCAACCATGGGCATTCATGTTTGGTGAATGATAATGGGTCTTCCCAATTTATTTATTATCTTAATATAGCCAAAGCATACATCACCTTAACTTCTAAACATTTTGTTCTTCTACTCACATTAATGATGTGTATTCCTTCCATGTTTTTGTATCACCAATAATAAGACTTTGATTAGAAAGAAGGATGTTTCTGAAAAATTGCTTCTTAGGTTTTTGGTGTGTGAAAATACTAGAAAAAATATTTGAATACTCAGGATGTTCCAGAACCTGGTGTGTGTTCTAGAAATATAGTAGGGAGTACAAAGAACAAGGTCTGAAATATAGCAGTAAGCAAAAAGGACAAGACCTATGCCTGTACTCATGGAATTTGCATTTCTAATGGGGAAGATAGAGAAGTAAGTAGATAAGCAAGAAGTAAATAAATAAAAATAAAGTGGTGATAAATAAAATTAAGATCTCAGGTGTAGCAAGTTAATGGAGAGTGGTCTTGGAGAAAGGCGATGTTTAGAAAGGTGATCACAGAAGCCCTCTGTGGTGAGCTGGGTTTTGAACAGAGACCTGAATGAGGAGAGAAAATGGATCAGGTAAAGATCTTGGAGAAGAGTGTTCTAGGTAGTAGGAACAGTTAGTGAAAAGGCGCTGATGCATTAATGACTGGATATTAGAGTAGCAGCAAGAGGGGTAGTATGACTGGAACAGAAGGAATGAGGGAAGGCTGGTAGAAGTTAGGATTAGGGAGGGAGGCAGTGCTCTGATTATACTGTCCTTGGGACATCACCTGGTTGGATTTAAGTCTAAGAGTGATAGGAAAGGGTTGAGGTAGAGAGGCCCAAGATAATTTCATTCTTTTTTTTAAAAAAGATGATTCTTTCTGCTGTGTGAAAAATTGTTTGCTAGCTATTTCAATGACGACGATGATGAA